>NC_080202.1:17578257-17881287 GCF_030028045.1 Hippopotamus amphibius kiboko
TCGAACCCGTGTCCCCAGAATTGGCAGGTAGATTTGCAACCACTGCGCCACCAGGGAAGCCCTCCAAAACATTTTTATGACCATCTTTTCATTTGGTCCTCCCAGCAAGTTCTTCCTTTCAGTTAAGGAAACTGAGGCCCAGAGACCACTTTCTTTGCCCAAGATCATCCTTGCGGCTATTGGCACAACCCAGTGTTTCTGGCTCCTTTTTGGGCCTTTATCCTGGATTCAGCCTTAGGGGAGAGCTTCAGATAGATGTTGCAACCCTTGGCCTAGGCCTGGCTCAGGGAGAGGAGGAAACTCCTCTTGAGCCTCTACAAAGTGCATTACCTTCTTAAAATCTCACAACAGTCTTTCAAGGTAAGAGACACTTTGCACTCACTATCTCACACACTGCCCTGAGTGCTTTGCAGATATTAACTCTCCCATGCTCCACCAGCCCTACGAGGTATACGATCCGCAGGATGAGGACACTAGGCCCAGAGAGGGGAGGTAAGTTGCCCACACGGCTCACAAGAGGTAGAGAGAGCTAGGATTTAAACCTGGCATCTATCTCCCGAGGCCAAGATTATTCCAGTTCTACAGATGAGGAAATTGAAGCTCAGAGGACTTGTTACCACATTCTAGGTCTCCCAGTTAGGAAAGAGCAGGGTCGAGAATCAACTTAAGAACTTTCTGCTTCTCACTCACGGTGCTTCACGGGTCCTCCTTCAGTGGACCAAAGAGCAAGGCAACCTGCTTTCTCTTCCCTTTTGCCACCAGTGCTTTCTCTTCTCTATCCTTGCCTCTGCACCCCTGATCTGCTTATCTGCACATTAGTCTCCCTCAGCAGAATGAATGCAAAATGTGTTCCTATAGACATAGAATCAAACTACCAAACAAACCCATAGCCATATAATCAATCTATAAAAGCAAACAAACAAAGCAAAACAAAAAAACACAGAGAAAATTTTGAAAACAGCCAGAGGAAAAAAACAACATATATATATATATATGGAAAAAACAAAGAAACAATATATATATGGAAAGCAATATATATATATATATATTATGTAAAATCTCACTGCCTTTTCATCAAAAAGAATGGAGGCCAGAAGGCAGTGGAACAACATCTTTAAAGCACTGGGGTAAAAAAACCCTGTCAACTCAGAATTTTATATCCAGTGAAAACACCTTTCAAAAATGAAAGTGAAACAAAGGCATTTTCAGATAAATGAAAAATAAGAGAATTCCTCACCAGTAGATTCACTCAAAAGAAATGCTGGGGGGGCTTCCCTGGTGGCACAGTGATTAAGAATCCGCCTGCCAATGCAGGGGACACGGGTTTGATCCCTGCTCCAGGAAGATCCCACATGCCGCAGAGCAACTAAGCCTGTGGGCCACAACTACTGAGCCTGTGCTCTAGAGCCCATGAGCCACAACTATTGAGTCCATGTGCCACAACTACTGAAGCCCAAGTGCCTAGAGCCCGTGCTCCACAGCAAGAGAAGCCACCACAATGAAGAGCAGCCCCCGCTTGCCGCAACTAGAGAAAGCCCGTGTGCAGCAGCGAAGACCTAACACAGCCAATAAATAAATAAATAAATAAATAAAAAGAAATGCTAGAGGAAGTTCTTCAGATGGAAGGGAAACGATAGCATATGGAAACAGATTTATCAGGAAGGAACAAAGAACGGGCAAATTATGGGTAAATATAAAAGACTGTTTCCCTTTTCTTAAAATGCATGTGATTGTTTAAATCAACAACATAACAATAAAGGGTGGGTTTGTAGTGTACGTAGATGTGATCTATAGGACAACTGGGGTGGGATCATGGTTAATGAGCCCATAGCGTTGCAAGGTTTGTATACTTCATGAGAGTACAAGTGTCCTGCCAGTCAGGAATTGATGAAGTGACTCATGTCCAAATTGCATCCTCTTTCTTCTACAACAGACAAGAAAAGTGAGTGGGCAGGAGGAGACAGCTAGACAGGGAAGACAGTGTGAGAGCTTCAGGCAGCCTCAGGGGCCCAACAGTTGCTAAACCCAGAGGATCCCCAGGCCTCAGACTCTAGCCCAGCGAATGACAAGGCCCGCCCCAGAGGGGGGGTTTGTCAGTCCCTGTGTCTGAGCAGATGCACTTGTGAAAAGGTGTCCTCCAAAGAGGATAGGGTGGTGCCTGTGGCCACAGTGAATCCCACCCCTACCCCGTGGCCAGGGAGTGTACAACTCTCCGTGGACGCCACCTAGCCAGCTGTCCGGGCTCACAGAGCCTCTGCAGAAGACCTGGACAAAGCACTGTGGGGAGCTGGGGCAGATCACGGGTATTCCTCCAGCATCCCAGGGTCGGCCTCGTAGACTGTGGGAAGTATGTTCCCGCGTTCTCTTCATACAATGTACCTAGATGGATCCCAAAGCCTGGACTCTGCGCCCAGCACCCTAGAACCCAGCCCTGCCACACCAGCTCAGCAGAACCTGCAGAGCTGGGCGCACCCCTCCTCAGTATCTGGGCTCTGGTTCCAGGGGCCCCTCTGAGCTCCTAGATTCTGGTACCCCAACCTCTTCCCTTTGTCCCCCTGCCCTGGAGGTGAGAGCTGCTTTCTGTAATTCTTTTCTTTGGGTTTCTTTTTTTTCTGCTCTATGTAACCAAATCCTTATATTAAATTTCCTCTGTTGAAATCCTGGCATGATTTCTGTTTTCTTGACAGCCTCCTCTGTTGATACAGAAAGAAACAGAGGTGCTTTTCCCAGGAGCCTGATGTGGCTCACAGGAGACAGTGTGGACTAGATGGAAGGGCCCAGCTTTGGGCTCCAGTAATCCCAAGTCCAAATCCCAGTTCTGCTTCTACTTCCCGAGTGACTCCAGGCAAGCCTCAGCTTCTCGGAATTTCTCTGAGCCTCAGTTTTGTCACTTGAAAACAGGGCTGATAGCACAATCCTGATTAGTCATTCTCTTTGGGTACAAGAGACAAAGCCACAATTTGAACTAGATTAACCAAATGGGTGAAGCTATTCTGGAAAGTTTGCAGAAAATAACCATCAAGTGCAAAGGGTAAAAGGGCAGGGGTAGAGCCTGCCTCACATCCAACTGGAACCAGGAACTCAAATGCCCTCGGGCTTTCTCTCTGCTTTTCAGACTGTTCCTCAGTTTGTGGAGCTGATCCTTTACCACAGACCCAGCTTCCCATGTGGTGGAGGAAAACGGCCTTTAAGTAGCCTTCAGACTCGCGCCCTTAAAGCTTTGCCCACAGAAGAAAGGGCTCCTCCTGGCTGGACCCAGCTCAGTAGTTTCCAGGGAAGGACTTTGATTGGCCAGGATGGGTCAGTGTTGCTGGAAGCAGGGTCATATGAGGGATGACAGCTGCCAGTCAGCTACATCATCCAGGTCTTATAAAAACTCAGTCCCCATTTTACAGGTGAACAAACAGAGGCTCAGAGAGGAAGAGGTCTGACCACAGTCATGTGGCTTTTGTCTAAGTACCAATGCTGGATATTATGTCACTGAAAGCAGATTATTAGAAGTTTTGCAAATTTCACAGGAAGCAGCTGGCTGGGGGGGTGGGGGAAATGCAGTTCTTCAGAAGGTGAGGGCAGGAGACCACATTTTCTTCATGACTACAATGTCCCGGGCATGGGGCAAGGATGGGCAGATAAACATGGGAGAGCCCAGGTTCCTCCAGGAGAGTGGGTGGTGGTTTGGGCCCCATTTGAAAAAAGAGAAGAAAATGAAGGTTCAAGAGGTTCTGTACCCAATCCCAGGTTCTACAGCTTAGAAGCAGGGCTGGGATTCGAACCCGAGGCTCGTGGGTTCTCTGTATTACCCATCATGGTGTCAGTGCGCCCAGTCCCCTTGGGAAATGTTGTGCTATTGGACGGGCTCAGGATGGGATGTCCTTCCCTGGCTCCACTTGCTCTGGTCTTAGATGCTGGCAGAGTACAAGGTCTCTTTGGGATTGTGGCAATTGAAAAAATGGGGGGAAAGGGTGCCGAGAAACTAAAACTGATGATTAAGGGACCAAAAGGGTCATCTGGGGAAAGGTAAAGACAGATGGGGCTGCCAAGTTGCTAGGAGAGAAAGCATGGAGAGACTATGGCTGAGGTCAAAGCTCACTGACAAAGGCTGGCACTATTGGCTGTAGGGCTCCCCAGGGCCCTGCGAGCTGCCCTTTGACAGGCCTTCCCCAGCCACGCCAGGCCCCCCACCCCATCTGACACAGGGCTAGTTCATGCTCAGAGTGGCGTGACCCTTGAATGAGGTGGGCTGAGCCCTCCAGGTGGCCCTAGCTGGGAACAGGTACCCCCCACTCACTGGCCCACAGACCAAGAAGTCATATTGTTGGTGAGATGCAGAGAAGGTGAGAGCCCTCACCTGTCCCACCTCTCAAAAGCCTGAGGTTGCTTCCCGATTCATTTCTTCGGCAAAGACACAGAAGGCCAGCCTTCCAATGCAAGTACACAAGGTCATTATCAGCCAACATTAAACATCCTGGTTCCAGTTTGGGCTTCACCCCAGGTTTTCTGAGGGACCCTTTTCATCTCCCTTTCTGAACCTCGGTTTTCCCACAGGTCAAGGGAGTAGACCAGCTCCCTGACTGTGAGAATAAAAAGTGGAAATGAAGACACACTTTAACACTTACATGACGTTGTGCAAATAAGAGGAACGAACAGCTCAGGTTTATCTCAGGTGGAGAAACTAGTGCTGCCAACAGAGGGTGGGAGCTTGAGGGAAGGGAATAATAATAATAATAATGATAATAATAATAGGAAGAGAAAATGTCAGAATTCATAGAGCAGGTAAGGCCCATTGGCCCATAGAAGGTGACCCCTGGAGGGAATATCTCTGTCTGGATAACTTACCACTGCAGGGTCAAGTCCAGACCCTCCTTTTGACCTCATGACCTGTCTCTGGCTTTTCTCCAGCCCTACCTCTGACCTTTCAGTGTGGTCAACCCTTCAGCCACACTAAATTACCTACGGTTTCCCGAATATGTCACTATTTCCTGCCTCCGTGCCTTTGAAAAAACTGTTTTATTTACCAAAGGAAAAAAAAAACAAAACTTTTTCTACTCCCATCCAAACCCTATCCTCCTGAGAAACTCCTATGTATCCCTCAAAGCCCATTTTGGTCACCTGCTCTGTGAAGTCCTCCTGAGTCTTAGCAGTGGACCCTCCTTGCCCCATTCACCAGGTTGACTGCCCTTTTCCTTTGTATACCAATGTACCTAATACTTCCTCTCAGCCCTCATCTGTGGACCAGATGCATCTGAATCACCACAGGAGTAATTTCAAAATATTCAAGCCCAGGACCCACCCCATGAGAGTTTGACTCAGGGAGTCTGGGGTGGGGCCAACAGGTGTCAGATATTTAAGTTGAAGCCCCAGGTGTTTGTCATGTTCAACCAGGTATGGGGATCACTGGGGTGTGTCCCTTGAAAACAGGGCTTTCTCCTATACACTAGGGCCTAGCTCAGAGGAGTGCTCAGTGAGGAAGTGAGGAAGGAAGGAAGGAAAGGAGGGAGGAAGAAGGGAGAGAGGAAGAAAGGAAGAAAATGAAGAGGAAGGAGGAAGGGAGTAGGGAAGGGAGGGAGGAGAAAAGGTGAGTAGAGGGAGGAGTGGGAGGATAAAGACAGGCACAATTCAGGGATGCGCAGGAAGGGACAGGAAGCAGAGGGTCTCAGAGGTGATGCTCCTGGACCACTTCTACCTAGCACCTTGCTGGATATAGACGGAGATACCAATTCTGGAGTCAGACATGCCAGTGTTTGAGTCCTGATTCTAACCAGCTGTGTGTGCCTTAATTTAGTCAGCCTCTCTCTTTGCTCTGCCTAATGGTGGTAAGACCTGTACCTGTCTCACTGATGATTTGAGGATCCAGGGACCTCTTAGGGTCAGTGCTTTTCAGGCATTGTTGTGCGTGTGAATCATCTGGGGATCATGTGAAACTGTAGATTCTGACTCAGTATGTCTGGGCTGGAGCCTGAGATTCTGTAGTTTAAATGACTTTCCAAGTGGTGCTGGCGCTGGTGGTCTGTGGACCAGCTCTGAATAGCAAGGACCTAGATCAGAAGTCAGATCTGTTCCCTTTCAGGGTACCAACCTATTCCTCTCCAACAGGATGGGAAATGAGGCCAGGAGGGTCCTTCCACTGGTCACTGGGCGTATGCTCCAGGCTTTATACTAAGCTGATCCACACCCTACCTCACTGAGCAAAGGGAGGTCCCTGTGTTCTCAGAACCTCAGCAGCATTGATTGTACATTACTTGAACCACACTGTATGAGTTTCCCGTGGCTGCTGTAACAAATCACCACAAACTTAGTGGATTAAAATGCCACAAATGATCTTTCTGTTCTGGAGGTCAGAAGTGTGAACTGAGTCTTAGGGGGCTCAAATCAAGGGTCTGGCCAAGCTGGTTTCTTCTGGATGCTCCAGGGGAGTATCTGTTCCTTGACCCTTCCAGCTTCTAGAGGCTGCTAGCAATACCTTGGCTTGTGGCTGCACCACTGCAATCTTTGCTTCTGTTTTCTCATCACTGCCTCCTCTCTGACCTTTTGTCACCTTACCAGGACCCCTGTGATGACATTGTGCCCACCTAGATAATCCAGGATAATCTCCCCATGTCGAGATCCTTAACTTTATCACACCTGCAAAGTCCATTTTACCACGTAAGGTAACATATTCACAGCTCTGGGGATTAGGAGGCAGACCTCTTTGGAGGCTGTTATTCTGCCTCCTACAACCACTATCCTGAGTCAGACCCTGACAGCAGCTCCTAGGCTGGTCATCATCTCTGGGAAACAAATTGCCTTTCATGGTCCTTTCGAAGTCCAGGCTCTGAGCTGCCAGGCAGTGGTCAGTGAGAGACTTCTCCCCCTGGCCATTCCTTGGCGTGACCCTCAATGTCCCATGTGTCCATCTTCTGAGTGTTAGAGGCTGAAGGAGCAGGACCAAGGTCATGCTGTTCCCTTGAGCCCCAGCCACGTGTTTGCCATAAAATGTAATGCTTATAAGAGCCAGGCCAGAGGTGACCTCTTGGTGCCAAAGGGGAACACTGGCAGGAGGGTCAGACAGAAGTGGGTGGGACACTGGCCCAGGAGGCAGAGTGGAGAGTCCATGCAAAGGGAAAAAAAGCTGAAAAAAATCCAGCTCTACTTTTCCATAAAACAAAGTTATTCCCTTAGCTGCATGGATGCGGCCACATGGATGTAAGCTGAGCCTGAGTCCCCTGGTGGCTGCATGTGCTGAGCCCACTAATGGCTGTTTAGAGCAAGGCGAGCGACAGGTTCCCATTCCTGCCAAGCATCAGGTTAGAGGGTGAACCACAGGGCAAAGGGAGCCACCCCTTGGCCTGCCCACCATCTCTATCCAAGCAGCTATGCTTTGGACTTGCAGGCAGGGGACCAACCATTTGGATTTTCCTGGGACTGTGGGCTTCCCTAGGAAAGTGGAGACGAGTCAGTCACCCTACTTGTAGGGCAGCGACACAAACCCCAGCAGTGGGCCTGGCTGCCGTCCGCCCCCCAGCCCCGGCTGAGCAGGCAGGCTTCTGACTTGTCAGCTGGCGGGGCTCGTCACTGTTAAGAAAGACTAGCCTGTGAAGCAATGTCTGTGGGTGACAGGTGAAGCTTGGGGCCCTCTCCTTTGGGGCTGCTGAGTCACACAGGCTCAAGGCCTGGGAAATTCAGGAGCTTGCTTTTTCTTAAGTCCCTAGAGGGTGGAGGTGGGGCTGAGGCTGGAAGGAGGGGCGTGGGGCACAAGACCCCAGGGTTAAGTCTCCACCATTCCGAAGCTTACAGTGATGCCTTTCCAGGGTCAAGGCCATGCTGCTGGGAGGGAGTGTGGTGTGGAGGAAGGGGAGGCTGGGGTCAGACAGACCCTGGCTTCCCTGCTTCCCAGCGGAGTGCCCTTGAGCAAGCCCCTTCATGTCTCTGAGCTTCTGTTTTCTCACCAGTGAAAAAAGGCGAATGAGATGGTGCAGAGTTGAGATGTGCTATCAACAGCCACCCTGAACTTGCCTAATACCCAGGAGGCGGCTCCCGTCCTGAGGCCCAGACCAAGTTCAACAAGAAAGCAAATGAGCAACCAGAGGCTGCCTGATGAGCCTTGAACTACAACAAAGGGAGCAGGACAAACCCAGGGCTCTGGACCCAGGGCCCTTCCCTCCCTTGGACAGTATTTCTTGCCAGGCCCCTGGCACTCCCATCCTTCCAGCATGATCTCATATTGGCTGTGTTACAGATAAATTAGATTCTAGTTCCGTTGTAAGACACACAGACACTCTGCTAGGTTTTATTTTTTTTCAATGCTTTAACCTAAGTAATCTCATTTGACTGTTCCAGCAACCCTTTTGGGAGCAGGTGTTACTCTCCCCATTTTACAGATTGGAAACTGAGGCTTGGAGAGGTTGAGGAAGCTACTCATAGTCACATGGATTCAGGCCCACGTCTCCAGACTCAGAGCTCAATGTTTCCCCCACTGAAGCAGACCCTGTGACGTTGGTCATGTGTCTCCCTGCAGAGAATGTAGGGGGGCAACCCACCCTAGCGGACAGCACCTGGAAGATACTCCCATCCTTTGGGCAACTTCCTGACCAACAGTCCCAATTACGTGACTGGCAGAAGACTCTTTTTCTAAAGAATATGTTCCTCCCTCTCATTCCTGGCTGCTGAGAGATAATGTCCTGGTTCCCGTGTCTGACTTGCCCTCCCACATCCCTCACCCCAGACACTGTGAGCCAACTCCCCTCAGCTGCTAAAAATGGAAGTGACAACTCCAATTTCCTTTTATGAGAGAAAAGGAAATTGATCAGACTTGAGCAGAAAGGGATATACTCTGATAGGAGTGCGATGTGTGTAAACTATACTCAGGCAGCAGTCCTCGGTCATGCAGCTGGCTGTGCTGGCCTGAATCACATAGTCTAGCTCTGGTATTGCAGTACTCTACCCGTCCCCCCGCCAGAAAAAAAAGGCCTGGCATCCTTGGCAATCCAGCCAGAGAAGGGGTCAGGGACTAGGGCTCTGGACCTTTTCCCCTGACGGAGGGCTCCATATTTTTGCTTATTGACTTCTGTAAAGTGGGGGATTTTGAAGCCCAGAATTGACCAGGACTTTGAGCTATGAAGGACGCACCAAAGCCTTTGCCATGGGATGTGGCTGCAAATTTGCCCAGTCTCAGAGCTGGTGAAGGAAAGGGAGGAAGACAAGGGTACAGGGCACAGTGGGGGTGGAAGGCAACCTCGGCCTTAGAGCAGTACACCCAGTGATGCTCGCTGCAGCATTCCTGGCGGTCAGGAAGCACTGGAAACTGCCTACCTGCCCATCAATAAAGGAAACATTACACAGACTATAACAGCCTCACCCTTTCCAAAGAATTCTCTGCACTATTAAAAAAAAAATGAGGACAGTATAGGTTCCTCAAAAAATTAAAAATAGAACTACTATATGATCCAGCAATTCTACTCCTGGGTATTTATCCAAAGAAAACAAAGACACTAACTTGAAAAGACATTGCACCCCTGTGCTCATTGCAGCATTATTTACAATAGTCAAGATATGGAAACAACCTAAGTGTGCACCAATGGATGAATGGATAAAGAAAATTTGATACACACACACACACAATGGAATATTATTCAACCATAAAAAAAGAAGGAAATCTTGCCATTTGTGACAACGTGAATAGATCTTGAGGGCTTTATGCTAAGTGAAATAAGTCAGACAGAGAAAGGCAAATACCATATGATCTCATTTACATGTGGAATCTAAAACACGCAAACTGAATTCATAGACACAGAGAGCAGATCGGTGGTTGCCAGGAATGGGGGTGGGGTGGAGGTAGGCAAAGTGCTTGAAGGGGGTCAAAAGGTACAAACTTCCAGTTATAAAACAAATAAGTCATGGGGACGTCATGTAGAGCATGGTGACTATAATAATACTGTATTATACATTGAAAGTTGCTAAGAGAGTAGATCTTAGTAATTCTCATCACCACAAAAAAATTGCAAGTATGTATGGTGACAGATGTTAGCTAGATATTGTGCTGATCATTCCCAATATATACCGAATATTGGATCATTATGTTGTACACCTGAAACTAATAAAATGTTATATGTCAATTATACCACAATTTAAAAAAATGTGGATAGAGGATAAATACACTGATGGGCGTGATCTCTAAAACTGATTTAAAAAAAACAGGTTGTAAAGCAATACATACAGTATATCATTTATATTTAACAAATTAGACAAAGCAGTTCTATATACACATTCATGTATATAAAGTCATAAAAAAGGATTTGGGAAGATAAACATCAGACTGATAATAGAATCCCTGCTACCTCTGGAAAGTGAAATTGGAGTGGTGGTCAAGGTGGAATTTCTCTGTACTGTTTGGACTTCTATTTGTGTATTAAGTAATTAAAATAAACAACTTTTAATAAACAAATGTTTAAAAAAGAAAGCAAGTGTGGTCTCCAGCTGGCTAAGATGCAAAAAAGAGATGGGGTTGAGTTTCCATGGAGGTTGGGGGAGGAGCCTCAGGATGGATCTTGAAGGAGCTGGCTTCATTCTGTCCCAGGTACTTGGGCTACAGCCACCCCGAGCACTGAGGACTTGCCTGGTCACTGGTCCAGGGGCAAACGCATCCACCACAGAGAGCGTAAGAGGAGGGCAAGTTCCCCTCACCTTGACCCCACCTGACTCCACTACACAAAGAGCTGGTGTCTACATCTTCCCCCACACCTGGGGACAACGGAATCTCTGGGGGCAAACCGAGCTGCTTTGAGTCCCTTCAGGCTGTGAATTCCTATGTCAGAGGAGGCAGAGAGTGGCTTGCCCATTGTCTGCTGGAGACAGTTCAGCCTCTGCCTGTTAGTAGTACACTGCAGGAGCAGGATGAAGGTGGGAGGCCATGGGAGAAGAGATGAAGGGGGTGGGGGGGGGCAGAGTGGCTCTTCTACTTTGCAGCCTCGCATTTCTAGCTCAGCAAGAGACAGAAGCGTTCAGGAGAAAAGGGCAACCACGGGGAGGCCTTTACCCAGTTAAGGAGGGGAAATGCACGGCAGGGGGCAGGGGGCACTGAGCAGGGGCTGTAACTACAAGGTCCTCGAGTGCTGGACTGGAAGCAAGGAGCAGAGGCCTGGATTTCAACTCCTGTGGGAGAGCAGGGCCCACTGTCCCTCCTCTCATGGTTGGGGGGTGGGAGGGCCGAGCTTTCAATGGGTTTTTTAAATTGAAGAATATTTAATTTGCAAAGTGGGGGGTTAGTTTCAGGTGTACAGCAAAGTGAGCTGGGACTTCCCTGGTGGTCCAGTGGTTAGGACTCTGCACTTGCACTGCTGGGGGCATGGGTTCAATTCCTGATCAGGGAAGTTCCACATGCCGTGCAGTGCAGCCAATCAATCAATCAATCCAACTGTGTGCTATTTACAAAAGACACAGAAGAATACATTAAGGGTGAATGTAAAAGGATGGAAAAAGATAAACCAGGTAACACTACCCTAAGAAAGTTTATGTATAGTGTATTAATTATTATAGTCATTTTATTACTATCACACAAAATAGACATTAAGTTAAAGACATTACAAAAGCTAAAGAGGCTCATTTCACAATGCTAAAGGGCTCAATTCACCTAGAAAATATATTCTAAATTTTATGCAAAAAGAAATTTAAAAATTGGAAAGGAAAAACAAAACTATCATAATTTACAAATATAAATTTTTGCACATAGAAAGTCCAAAGGGATCTACAGATGAATTATTAAAATTAATAAGTTTGACAATATTGCTAGATACAAAATCAGTATATGTGAAGTCACTCATAGTTTTTGTACACCAGCTACTGAAAGTATAGAAAAATGTTTTTAAAATATACTATTCACAAGAGCAAAGAAACATTAATTATGGTGAACAAAATTATCAAAATGTGTGTAGTCTCTGTGGTATAATTATAAATCTGTATTGAGATATTTTAAAAGTCTTCAATAAGAGCAAAAACATACCACGTTTGATCCATATCTTGTATCATATACAAAAGTTAACTCAAAATAAATCATAGGCCTAAATGTAAATCCTAAAGCTACAAAAAAAATACATAGGAGAAACCTTTGCAAACCTTGGGTTAGGCAAAGATTCCTTAGATATGACAACAAAAAACACAGTCCATAAAAGAGCAGACTGATGAACTGGACTTCATTAAAATGAAAACTTTGCTCTTCAAAGATACCGTTAAGAGAATGAAACAACAAACCACGGACTAGGGAAAAAATATTTGCAAGGCAAATATCTAATAAAAGAGTTGCATTCAGAATATAATGAATTCTCAAAACTCAATAATAAGAAAACAATCCAGTTAAAAATAAGCAAAGGGTTTGAACAGACACTTCACCAAAGAAGATATATGGATGGAAAATAACCACAGAAAAAGCAGCTCAACATTGTGGAGGGGAGGGTGGGAAGAGCTAGGGAGGAGGGATCACTAATAGAGGTGAAGAAACCTTTGGGGCTGATGGATTTGTTCATTATCTTGTTTGTAGCATTGGTTTCACAGGTGTACACAGATGTCAAAACTTATCACATTGTACACTTTAAATACATGCAGTTTATTGTATGTCAGTCTTACTTCAATAAAGCTATAATTTAAAAGACTTCAATAAAAGCAGAAATGCACCATGTTTGTGGGCTGACAAACTCAACAGTCTCCCTAGTTTGATTTATAGATTCATTGCAATCCCATTAAAAAGCCCAGCTGCTTTTTTTTCATGGAATTTGATGAGCTAATTCTAAACTTTACATGGAAATGCAAAGGACTAAGAGTAATCAAGACATTCTTAACATTTTTCCCACAATGTGGGAGAATTTGGTTGATGAAATATAAAGATTATTGTAAGTCTGTAGTAATTAAGATGAGGTGGTGTTGGCTCAGGGATAGACCAATGGAACAGAAGAGAGAGACCAGAAATAAGCTTGTGCTTATATGGACACTTGAGGTGGCTTGCAGAGCATAAGGAAAGAGCAGACTTTGCAATAAATGATGCTAAGACAGCTGAGCATTCTTTAGGGGGGATTAGCGGGTGAAAATTGGACCCCTACCTCACACCATACACAAAAATCAATTCCAGATGAAGTAGAAACCTAAATGTCAGAGACAGCAATTTTAGAACATGATATAGGATATCTTCAAGATGGCAGGGTAGAAAAGAAATTCTTAAACACACTCACAAAAAGCGCAAGTCAGAAAAGAAAACATTAATAATCTCAACCACATTAAAATCAAGAACTTC
Organism: Hippopotamus amphibius kiboko; assembly: GCF_030028045.1. Classification (NCBI taxonomy): domain Eukaryota; kingdom Metazoa; phylum Chordata; class Mammalia; order Artiodactyla; family Hippopotamidae; genus Hippopotamus; species Hippopotamus amphibius. The sequence continues at coordinate 17,591,513 of NC_080202.1, forward strand.
TGTTTTTAAGAGAGCAAAAAAGACAACTCGCAGATTGAGAGCAGATATTTGCAACTCATAGAACTCATCCAAAAAAGTAATATCAAAACTATATAGGGACTTCCTATACAGTGGTACAGTGGTTAAGAAGGTTAGGAAGCTGGTGGTGCAGTGGTTAAGAATCTGCCAGCCAATGCAGGGGACACGGGTTCGATGCCTAGTCTTGGAAGATCCCACATTCTGTGGAGCAACTGAACGCATGCGCCACAACTACTGAAGCCCACGTACCTAGAGCCCATGCTCCACAACAGGAGAAGCCTGTGCACTGCAACAAAGAGTAGCTCCCGCTCACCACAACTAGAGAAAGCCTGTGCGGCAACGAAGACCCAACACAGTCCAAAATAAATAAATAAATAAATAAATAAATAAATAAATATTTTTTAAAACTATATAAATAACAATGGTTGCCAGCTACGGAGGGAGCAGAAAATGCGGAGTTGTATTACAGGTATACAGTCTCAGATTTACAAGATGAAAGAGTTACAGGGATGGATGGTGGTGATGGCTGCACAACAATGTGAATGTACTTAAATGCCACTCAACTGTACACTTAAAATGGTTAAGATGGTACATTGTACGTTATGTATATTTTGCCACAATAAAAAAAAAGGGAATCAGACTTCCCTGGTGGCGCAGTGGTTAAGAACCCGCCTGCCAATGCAGGGGACACAGGTTCGATCCCTGGTCCAGGAAGATCCCACATGCCGTGGAGCAGCTAAGCCCGTGCGCCACAACTATTGAGCCCATGTGCCGCAACTACTGAAGCCCATGCTCCACAACAAGAGAAGCCACCTCAACGAGAAGCCCACACACCACAATGAAGAGGAGCCCCCGCTCACCGCAACTGGGGAAGCGCGGGTGCAGCAACGAAGACCCAACGCAGCCAATAAAAAAATAAATTAAAAAAAAAAAAAAGGGAAGCAAATGCAGGACAACATGTACACTATTCCAACTTTAGTATATAAAGGGGAGACATTTATACAAAAAACATATTTATAGTCTCATATAAGCTTTAAATAAACTCAGAGAATATTCGAGAAGATAATGACCGTAGTTACAGAGGGGACTGAGAGGGAGGAGGGAAGAGTGGGAGACTTTTCCCTGTTTACCTGTTTGTGTGTTTTATTTCTATATTTGAACCTTGTGAGTGTAACTCTTATTCCTAAAGTTAACCGTTTGGATTTACTATTAAAAATGTGTTGTTCAGAACTGAATGCAACGTTGTAACAGATCAGGGTAGAACTGTTCTCTCCCTTCCCTCCCTCTGGAAGCTGCTGCACCCCGCCACCCCAGACCCCACCGGTTTGTTTTTGTCTCTGCATCAGACACTTTATTCCACCTGGGTTTCTGGTCAGCAAACTCAGGTCCCTGGCCTGGCCCCTGGCTGCAGTCACCCGCCCTGGCCGGGCCCTCTGCCCCCACTAGGAAGGCTGCCTGAAGTCCGGCACAGGCCTCACACGCCTGCCTGGCCCTGACATCCCCTGCGGGCCCAGCTGTTTGAACCTCATGACACCACCTGCAGGCCTGTGACTCTACCTCTGTTGCCCTCCCCTCCCCCACCTCTACCTGCATCCCCAGCTCAGGCCGGGTGCTGAGCCTCGCCCACTCCGCACGTCTGAGTTCTGGCCCTGGGCTACCAATCTGTGCTCTGAACCTTACCCAGCCCTCCCGGCGCCCTTGGACCACTTTGGGACACATATTAGAGGAAAAAATCATAATCAATGCAGTTCCTTTGAGAAGACTGCAGTTTAAACTTTGGAGAAGATGGCTGTGTGAGACACACTTTTAATCCCTTTCACAGCTTAGGACAGAAATATCTAGTAGAGAAAAACCTTGCATCTACATTGGAAGCCGGGAAGCGTCATCCACACGCCAGAAATGACGACGCTACGCTAAACTACAGAGCATGTAGGAATAAATTAGGAAAGGACTTTTGGAACCAGCTCCTGAGCTACCATGCCTGGGGAGGCCTGGCCTCAGAAAGCCAACAGCTCTCCAAAAGAGGGAAGAATCATCAGATTGAATCTTTGGGAAGCAGGGTGTAAAACTGCAGGACTTAGTCAGGAAGTGGGTCCCTGCTCCCGCTGCCCCCAGCATCCTGAAGCACCACGTGAACCTCAGAGAACCATTTTCAAACATCATTATGTGGCAGCGGTCCCACCGATGCCCATAAATATTTTTCTATTGACTTTTGTTTCAGTCTTTAACAGTATCCTATGAACAATTTCAATAAACAGTGCGCGGCAAAGGAAGAGAAGTTGCAGAGAGCAGAATACATCTTTGACATGTTAACACAAACTCCTGGCCAACTCTGCCTTGGACAGAGGAGGAGCCTGGGGCACTGAGAGAGACTCGGGCACAGACCAGGCACGGATGTGGCCACCTGGCCTCTGCCAGCATCTCCTGCAGCGTCGCCAAGTGGAGAGGGAAAGAAGATTCCAGAACGAGGGAAAGGCGCCAGCTGGAGGGAGGGGGGTGGGGGAAGAAAGCCCAGCTAATCACAGAGTTGTGAGGGGCCCAGAGCCCCTCTGATCCTCTCCACTGTGATGTGTTCAGGCTATAGAACCCAACTGCCTGGGTTCAAATCCTGGTTCCACCACTTACTAGCCATGCCCCCTCTGGCCTCAGTTTCTTTATCTGTAACTTGAGGGTAAAAACAGCATCTACCACCTGACGCCAGGGTCAGCATTAAGGGAGACAATTCACACAAATTCACTTAGCACAGCAGACAATGTGCTCAATAAATCACGCCTGACATGATTTTACAGGCAGGGCTGTGGGGGCTCTGAAAAGTCCCAGGGTCGTCCCACAGCCAGTCTCTCCGATTCAGAAGGTCTTTCATTGCGTATCCCCATTTCTTGCAGGGGTGAGCAAGTTCTGGGAAAGAGGCTGCCACAAAACATTAATTTGTTTACAGCTACCTGGGCTGGGCCGGTTAACCCTGCTCCCAGGAGGCAGGTGCATTCAGGAAACCAGACAGCAGGTGGGTTGGCGGCTGGTTTATGGTGGGCTTGAGGGTCAGGGTCCCGGGTAGAAACAGCACAGCTCTGGGGCAGAACCTCGTTCCCACCACCACTTGTGTGGACCCTGGCGTATCATTTAACCTCTCGGGACCTCCATTTTTCTCTTTTATAAAATGGACATGATAATACCATTGCCAGGATTTCTGCCAAAAGCCAATTCATGAGCAAATGTGAAGAGCCTCGTATTAGCAGGTACGCCTCCCATCTTGAGAAACTGAGCAAATAGTGTCCCCACTGAAGTTAGAAGATCCAATAGGATTTCCAGCTTAGCCGGACCCTCAGGCAAGTCACTTCTCTGTCAGGATCCAATTGGATAATGTGTCTTAAAGTGCTTTAAGAATGACAATAATTTGCCAAGCATCATATTGTTTATTTTTTACTAATACATGCTTTTATGTACTGGGCCTCACTGATACTTCTGAGGCTCAGAGAGGTAAAGCGATTTTCCCAGGGTCACACAGCAAGAAAACAGCAAAGCAGATGAGATGCTGGTTTTGCAACTCTGAATCCCCAGCCTTTTCTCTCTGTGCCTGGCCCAGAGCTTGGGGCTCTATTGCCTGATGGGCAGGCTCACCTCACACCATCCCCAGGCCCTGGCATGGAGAGCCCAGCCTAGTCCTGCTTACCAGCTCCTTCTCTGCTAGTGAGAGGACCCAGGAAATATCTGCTGCTGCCATGCCAGCAGCTGACGTGGTGGGGCTGGGGTTTGAGCCCCGATCCGTCTGATTCTGTCTGCAAGTGTCAAATAAGATAATATACAGAAGCACTAAGCATAGCACTGCACTCCTGCCAGTCCTCAATGGCAGTTACCAGGCTCTCATCAGCCTCGGAGCTCTTGTGGGAAGGGACTGTGTTTTCCCTGCCTGTAAACTCGGGAGACTGCAGACTGAGAAGAACACACTGAGAAGGACTCCAGGGAAGAGCAACCTATGGGCAGAAACGGCCCGCAAAGTAGGAGGAGAACCGAGAGGGTATTGTAGCCCAGAAACTAAGGGAGGAGAGTTTTTCAGGAAGAAGTAGGCCATGGTGCCAAATGCTGCAGAGAGGCCCTGGAGGGTTGGAATGAAGAGGCTTTTGGATTTTGCAGTTGGGAAGCACAAGAGGCCATGGCAAGAGCCGTGTCCATTGGGGATCAGATGGCAGAGGCCTGAGTGGCTGAGGGAGAAGAGATAGGGAACGGGGAGTTCAGTCCAGCACAACAGGAACAGTTCAATTCATGGGGCAGTTAACACGTGCCACTCACTGTTAAGCTTCTTGTTTGTTCATTATTTCAGTCATTCTTCTCAACAATCCTGTAAGAGGTGATATTGTCCCCATCTCACACATGGTAAGATCAGAGAGGTTGAACAGTTTCCCCAAAGTCACACAGCAAGGAAGATGGAGCTCCACGAGCTGAGTGTAGTTCTCTTTGATCTTGTAACCAGAGTCTTAACTGATGTATAGGGAGAGGGTGAGGATACAGGAGAGGAGGCAGAGGTGGTGGGGACCCTGGATCCAAGCCACGGGACTGAGGACATCCGTTCCTCTTCTCTGCCCATATGAGGCACTTAGTCTGAACCAAGACGGACTTTAAGGACTCAAGCATAGTTTTACAGACTGATAGAACTTTTCTGCACTCTGATTCTACAGTAAGCCCTTTTGGCAGTGTGGGCCAGTGAAGAAGCTTCTGGAAGAGAGTGGAGCCCAGAATCCATTAACAACTAAAATAAACAAACAACACACACACACACACACACACACCATTTACATGAGTGTAGCATTCAAACTTGCATTATCTCAACTGGTCTTCCAACCAGCCCGGGGTGGACACGTGGAATCGTCGCCACTTGGCAGATACGGAGACTGAAGCTCAGGGATTTTGTCAGGCGCCGAGGCACTAGAGTGCTAAACTGCTCCGCTGAGAGCAGGTTTTAATCTCATCCTCACTGATCAACCCTGCCAAGAGCCCAAGGAGAATGAGATCAGAGGGAAAAGTCCAGGATGAGTCATCTGTTCTACATTCATGTATTGACCACCTACTACGAGCAGACCCTGTTCCGGGAGATTTAGAGTCAGAAGCACAACAATCCCTGCCTCCAAGCTGGGGAGACAGACAAGGACACGAATGGTGACTTACTCTCCTGCAAGCGCCGGGGAAACCCAGGGCCCTTGAAGCATGGGCGCCGGGATGAGAGGGGGCTACTGCCGGGGAGGAAGACTGTGCCCTCTCTGGGGCTGGGATAGCTGCCCTTCAACCCTGAACGTAAGTGGCACCTTCCCCATCCTGGTGCTCTCCTATGACAGGGCAGCCAGACACCTGCGGCACCTCTGGGTGTCCTGACACCCCAGGCGGCCTGGTCAGCAGACCCTTTGCTGTCCCCTTTCTCCCTGGCAACCTCAATGGCAAACTCTGGCCAGACGCTGCTAATGGGCTAAGCTTTGGGGAAGAACCCAGCCGCAGGGTGAGTCGGGTCCAAGACACTCTCGTCCCTGCCACCAAGTCCATGTGACCTGGGGCCACTCAACTCACACCCTGAACCTTGATCACCTGCCCAATGCGGTTGGGCTGACTTCACCGAGCTGCTAGGAGAATGAAATGGGATCGTGTTCGTGGAAGTGCTTTTTAAGCCGAAAATCTCTTTACAGAGAGCAGGGGCTTTTCTAAGGCTTCTGCTGAATTCCTACCACGGAGGTTCAAGATCGTCACTGCCTCTCTTCCAAAAGCAGTGGACGAGTTAATTCTTCAGCTCCTCAGCCCATGGGGAGCAGAGGCAGAGTAAAGGCCAAGTCTGGAGGCCTCTTTTGGAAATGACAAGATGCATTTAGCAATCAATTAGCGCAGTCCCCAGGCTCCGGGCCTGCACGCTCAGCAGAAAGAATGCACCGCACCACGCTGATTAGAAACAGATGCGCTGGCAAACAGACCTGGCCGAGCGGGGCTGGGATTCCTGGGCACCCAGCTCCTGGCTGGGAGACAGGGCTTGTTATTACATTCTGGGCACCGACATGGGGAGAGAGGCCAAGGAAACCAAGCTCAGAGAGCAGCCTGCCTGGAGAATGTGTACCTTTGAGGGGATTCGGAGGCGGGAGAGGGAGGAATGTTGACTCTGTCAGAAATAATCTGGGATAAAATTAGTTCAACCAAACACAGAATATGACTTTTGACCCACAGAGGCTGATTCCAAACATGATACGCCTGACATGTGAGAAAGTGAGTGACTTGGGCACTGAGCAAATTGCAAGAGGCCCGAGAAATAACCTGCTGCCATCCATCTCATTTATTGAGCTCTTAATGTATACACGGCCCCGCACCAAGCCCTTTATACACTCTCTCGTTCATTTATCACAGCTACCCTGACTTTATGTCCATTTTGCAGATGAGAAAACTGAGATACAAAAGACGTTCAGTAACTTAACCCAAGATCTCACAGATAATTAGTAGGTCCGGGACTTGAACCCACTTGGGAGGTCCCCTCTCCTGACCAGGATCGTAATTATTCTCTCCTTCCAACTTTTCCTTCTCCCTTAACAGATGGAAGGAACTCTGAGCTCTTTTCTCCAGTCTCCCAGCACTGCAGGAAAGCTCACCGCAGTGTCCCTGACCGTGGGCAGCAGCCTCTTCAACCCTCCCAATGAGGAAGGCCTGGCCACCTCCCACGGCTGTTGGCGCTAAGCTCAGACAATTCCCAAAGCTGGCTATTCTTACTTCTATTGAGCCCAAAGCTGGGTGCCGGCAAGCTTGGGGTTTCCTGCAGTCTTGCTGTTCTGCCCTCTGCATCCCCTCCGACAGGGTCTAATTTCTTTGCCTTGGGACCATCTTAGGGCATGGCCACGACCCTGTTCTTATTTTTCTAATTTTTCTAAGCAACGCAGCCTCTGTTTGACAGCTGCTCCCTGCAGCCAGCTGTGCAGCAACTCTCCCCACCCCCCAACCCCATCATCACCAACACCCTTCCCTGGACACCCTCCAGCGCTTGTCCCTGGTGGGTCCAGATGTGAACATGGGGTCAACCAGGTCTCCCATCTCCCTACAACACAAAATAGAATACTCTTTAAAATATTATTTTAATACAGTTTGTTTACCATTATAAGAGTGATACAGTCTCACTGTGGGAAATGTTGAAAATGCCATAAGCAGAGCAAAACTGCCTCCCCAGAGAGAAGGAAATCACCCGTTATTCCACCTCCAGCCTTTTTGCTTCATTTGTACCTGGCTTTGTTTATTCTAGATCTATAAATTTGTGACCTGCATTTTCACTTACCATTATAGCATAAGCACTTGGCTGTGTTATTAGAAAGTCTTTGAAAATGTCGTTCATAATGGTCACATCGTTGTCTGTGACATGCACAGACCTACCTCATTATTTCCTTCATTTGGGACAGTGCTACGAATCCCTGTCTCCAGTGCTGACTACAGAACCTCAGTTTTGTCTGAGGTCTCCACAAGATGTCACCTACATACTAGGGGATAGGGCCCTTGATTCTAAACTCCTGTCACTAATGTCAAGCCCCCTGCCCCGATGTTTGCATCATCAGGCAACTTTACGTTATCAGGCCTGAGCAGAGGGTGTCACTAATACTTAGACCAGTATTCTAGCACCTAAGCCCTTTTTAGTACCTTGCTTAATTTTGTAACCTCATAATGTCACAGCTGGAGAGGTCCCTAAAGATATATATACCACCAACTGTAAAATAGATGGCTAGTGGGAAGCTGCTGCAGAGCACAGGGAGATCAGCTCGATGCTTTGTGACAACCTAGAGGGGTGGGATAGGGAGGGTGGGAGGGAGACTCAAGAGGGAGGGGATATGGGGATATATGTATACATATAGCTGACTCACTTTGTTGTATAGCAGAAACTAACACAATACTATAAAGCAATTATACTCCAATAAAGATGGGGGGTAAAAAAAAAGGAAGAAATCATCCTCTCAAGTTTCAGATAACAAAACGGAGTCCAGAGAGGGCAAGTGAGTTGTCCCAGGTCACACAAGGGTGATGCTGGGCCAGGAACTGAGGTCTCCGGACTCCCAGCTTGGGGGACTCTCCACTGCCACTCTCATGCTGCCCCAGTAAGTGGAGCTCCCAGACAGCCAGGGAGGGCTCATGTTAGGTCAGGGTTTGTTATTCCTTGACACTAAGAAGAATAAATCAAGCAAGTCGTTTTTAGCTAAGGCAGCTGGCCTCTTACCAAGAGTTCAAATCTAACAAGAAAAAAGAAAAAAAAAGGAGAGGGAGAAAAGGGAAATCAACAATGGTACATGGGCCACCGATGAGGTGATAAAGGCACACAGGGCATTTCCATTTTCCTTGCCGGCCACCCTCTCTAGCTTCCCTGCTTCCACTCCCACAATCTCAGCCACCACCACCAAGAAGCCCTCCAGAATCATCAGATTTGCAGCTCTTAGGCTGAGATATTGATGTCCTAAACCCTGGAGAAGGGCGTGGGAGGATCATACTCTCCAATAAAATAAAATCCATAGGGCAGGACCAGAGGACTTCTTCTTCCATCTTATCACTATAGGAACGGATAATTTATGGAAAACACAAATACGTGACTGAATGATACCAGCTAGAAATCACCTTGACCTGCACTGAACTGCCAGAGACTTAAGTCACTTCACATCTCTGGTCTCAGAGTCCTCATTTGTAAAATGTATCCACAAACATTTCTTGAGCGCCTGCTGTGTGTCAGGCTGTGTGCCGAGCACTGAGAGAAGGGCAAAGGCTTAAGGATCTCAGTTACCAGGAGATACAAATAAAGAAAAAAAGAAAAGAGTGTTTATTCAATATCTTTTCTTCCAGGCATCATGATAGGCAAAAGGGACACAACAATTAACAAAAACAAATGGTAAGGCTTATAATTTTGGAAATATAAATTGCTAGATAAGCTGAAAGCCCTTCTACTAATAAACACTTAGAAACTGTGGATAAAGTATAATAGACATCCTTGGAAAAGCAGAGCTAAGTTCTCAAGTAAGAAAGGAAATCATCAAGGGCCAGAAATTGAGAAGGGACTAAATATCAAAGGAATAAGGTTTTGAGTTAATGTTGTAGCTGTGTGGGAAGAACCCTACTCCTGCAGTCCAGAAACTCCCAGACTGGTAAACAATAGTCTCAGGACAGTGATACACCTAGGATTCCTGACTAACAAATATGATACTGCTCAGAAGAGCACACTGTCAATCAAGGCTGCACATGATTCCCACAGAGTGCTGCTGTAGATGAGCTCATAATCCAAAATTACAAGATGAGTGAGCAAGAATAAGACAAAATAAGCAACAGGATTTGGTCCCCAACCCTCCCCGCCACTACAAAGACTTTACCATTAAAAAAAAAAAAAGTACAGAATACAAAATAAGTATATCTCAAGTAATTAACAACATAAACAAAAAAATTTTAGAAAGGAAAGAGATACCTTTTGAAAACACAAGAATATTTCAGAAAATATCCAACTTGAACTATTAGAGAAATACAGAAAGTCACTGAAATTAAAAACCCAATGGAGGGGCTTCCTAGGTGGTGCAGTGGTTAAGAATCTGCCTGCCAATGCAGGGGACATGGGTTTGATCCCTGCTCCAGGAAGATCCCATATGCTACAGAGCAACTAAGCCTGTGCGCCACAACTACTGAGCCTGCACTTTAGAGCCCATGAGCCACAACTATTGACCCCATGTGCTGCAACTACTGAAGCCCACGCGCCTAGAGCCCTTGCTCCGCAACAAGAGAAGCCACGGCAATGAGGAGCCTGCACACCACAACAAAGAGTAGCCCCCACTCACTGCAACTAAAGAAAGCCTGCGCACAGCAAAAAAGACCCAACACAGCCAACAAAATAAAAATAAATAAATAAATAATTAAACCAATGGATAAGTTAAATAGCAAATTAAATGCAGCTGAAGAGATGATTGCTATACTGGAAGGTACCTCTGTTAATAATTTACCGTATTGCTTCTTATGCAACTGAACATTTTTGAACAGTATTATATCGTTATAAGTTGCAATGTCACTTTGAGACTAATTGTTCAAAGGATAAGCAAAGAGAAACTGTTTTAAACATAGATGTGATGAGCTTTTTAACATTAACTGTCAAACATCTCTATCATAATTTTGAACAGGTAAGCTTCTGGCATCATGCATTTCAAACCTTATTTCTCCTTCAATACCCATATACTTCCAACAATGAACATCATACGACCTGGTATAGTACAACATCTGGTCCCTGTACCTTATGCCACAATCCCAGGTGAAATGACACAGTGGGCAGTAGTATTTATTATCCCTGGAAGCCATTTCCAAGCCAGGATGGCTAGTGAACTCTTACCTATACATGGAAATGACTGCAAAGCACATAAATATATACCACTGGGATGGATGGTCTGTTGTTAATTTGGAACCACCATCATCACTTCTTATAAGTCAGAGAATTACTTTTCCCAGTATGGCTCCAGGTTAGAATTTGCCAACAAGAGAAACCTGAGTAAGATTGGAAGGTGGAAGAGATGTAAGGTGAAATAATTGAAATATTAGCCTTTTTTTTTTTTTTTTTCAGAAGTTTGTGGTAGTCAGACATGGCTTCAAAGCTTCTCTACGAACTACCACTCTGAGGTTGTGCAAAAACAGCAGTTCACAGCCTTTCCATAAACTCTTACTTCACAGTCATAGTGGCAAGACGTGGTAGTTTCTCAGACTGTCCCACTATCAGTGGGCTTCTCCCAGTCTCTCCTGCCTCCCCTTTCCCACACTGGGCCAGAGGTGTAGATATTATGTTGATTCACAGACAGAAGCTAATAGTTTGGCTGGATGGACAGGGACCTTGAAATAATAAGATGGGAAAGTTGGTGACAAAGATATAAGGGGTGTGAGAGGACAGATCTCTCCAAATGAGCATATTTGTGTGGGGTTGCTCAGCAGAACAGGGTTCCAACATCAGTGGAGAAGAAACTCCACTTATTCCTCAGACATCAGTCAGCCTTCCCCCCCCACCGGCACTTCTTCCCTTGATCGAGGTGCTCTTGGACAAGATGGCCATGGTGGAAGCGATGGAGGTGATGCATGGGCTCAGCAATAGAGACCCCCACTCACCACGGCTGATCTGGCTACAGCTCCTGCGGAGAGTCCAACTTACAGACCACAAAGGTGAACACTGAGCCCTGAATACAGCACCACTTTCCACAGGGACCCGCCAAGCCGTTTGCTGAAGCATTGATAGCATTGTACTGAGTCTATCATAGACAGTTTCATGGAAACTAACAAGCTGATTCCAAAATCTGCATGGAAGACGACAGGACCATGAAAACCTGAGTTATTCTTGAAGAAGAACAAGAGGGAAGGATTTGTCCTATCAGATATTAAGATAAAGCTAATCAAAATAGTGTGGTATTGGTACAGGAGTAAACAAATAGTCTGATGAAAAAAAGAGAGAGCCCAGAAACACACACAGGCATATATGGAAACTGAATTCATGGCAGAACAGATGTTACAGATTTATAAGAAAAAGGATGGACCATAATAAATGATACTGACACAACTGGTTATCCATACAGAAAAAAATTAATTCCTTCTTCAGGTCCTACATAAAAATCAATTCAGGGTAGGTTAAACACAAATATGAATGATAAACTCTAACAAAAATTGGAACACAATATAGGATAATAACTCTAGGCCCTCAGGGTAGAGGAGTTCTTAAATAAGATACACAAAAAGCACTTACCTTTAAAAACAACAACAAATAGATAATTAAGAACTTCTGGTTTTCCAGAGACTTCATAAAGGATGAGAAAAAACCACCACCAACGTGGAGATGAAAACTGCAACATATGACACAGGATTAACTTCCAGAACGTGTGAAGAATGCTTATAAATCAACACGAATAAGGAAAATAAACCCAAAGAAAACAGATGAAAGGCAAAAACAGGAATTCCACTGAAAAAACAAATGTCTACTAAACATGAGACCATGCTCAACATCACTGAGAATAAAGGAAGTGGAGATTAAAATCACAATGCCTAAATTAAACGTTTAAACACACCCACACACACGCACAGTGCCATACCATTCCACACTTAGACCAGTTTGGCAAAAATTAAAGCACTGACAATACCAAGGGTTAGTGAGTATGTGAAGCACAAGAAACATATATAGAAAGTAGGAATACAAAGAGGTGCATAATCACCAAAAATTGGTACCATCACAGGTGTCCATAATGAGTAGGTTAGATTTATCTATTGTGACATGTTCAAACGAGTCCATCGTTTGACTCCACTGCAGTGAAAATGGATGAATGACACCGAGACTCATCAACACGAATGAACTTCAAAAACATCAATTTGAAGGGGAGACAACACGTCACGGAAGAATATGTACAGCATGATCCCGTTTGTATAAACTTTAAAGGCAGGCAACGTGAAATAATACATTGTTTAAAATACATACCTACTGTGGTAAAAACTACAGAAAAGCAATGGAATCATCAACATAAAAGTCAGAATAGTGGTTATATGGGGAGCGGGGCAGGATGCACTTGAGCAGGGGCATAGAAGGGGCATGTAAGGTATTAGGTGATGTTCTAATTGTCAGCCCGAACGCTGGGTACATCATTCTTTGGTATATTTTTATATACAGTTTTATGTATGATATACAATAAAAGCAAACACACAAGCAGTTGAAGCAAGTGTCACAGAACTGAGCCCACCAAAATGGTCCATTATATGTAATATTGTAATAGGGAAGAACAAATCTGAGGCCATATTGGATCTGTTTCGGTTACTTTAACCTTTGTATTCTATTGCTTTTGCTACAAGAATGTTGCCGATAGCCAGAAATATATAGGAGAGCCCATTCTCAAGGTTCTGACCTTTAAAGGTAAAACACTTTTCCATTCACATAGAGATAAAAAGTTGCAGAACAGAGAATAGCATCTGCCTTGTTGGCAGTTTATAGGAACATTGTGACCAACCTAATTGACAGCTGCAAGAACAAGGAATGCTGGCACCAAGAAGTTTGCAGCAACCAAGCACATCCCCTCCCCTTTCAGTAAAAAAGAAGCCAGAATTCTAACTCAAAGAAGGTGGTGGACCAGCGTCCATCTCAGTCTGGTGGCTTTCCAAATAAAATCGCTATTCCTGGCCCCAACAGCTTGTCTCTCAATTTAGTGGCCGGTCATGTGGCAAGTAGTAAGAGCTTGGACTCCGTAACAATATCTAGTGTGTTATAATAGTAGCCATGGTAGCTTTAAAGGGTACTGGCAGATCAGACAATCAGAGGAGAAAAGGACATATTAAGTTGATGATATATTTATTAATTTTTTCTTAAAATACAATTTTAAATGAAAGGTTTTTAACATAGGCCTTTTAAAAAAGAGAAAATGGTTAAGCTCTCACCAGAATTGATGGATTTTCAGATACAGGACTCTAATTAGAGTCCTTAGAGGGTAAGGAAAAATGAAAGTACACTTATATATGTTATAGTTAGGGTGACCACATAATTTATCATTCTACACAGGATATTTTTGAGAATGAAGGAGGCACTATGAACAGTTATGCAAGGGTAACAGGTATAAACCACGACTGCCCAGGGCAAACCAGAATGTATCCTGGTGAAACTGCAACCACAGAGAAAATACAGATTGCTTAAAAAGGAAACACAAGTAGAATGGCAATAGACTTGTCAGCAGACACCAGGAGAAAATGGAAAAATATCTTCAAGTTACTCAGAGAAAATAAAGTTCAACTGAGAATTCTACACCCAGCTAGATGTTGTAGGGAAAAAAACTATGTTTGCTCAAACTAAACTGAGAGCGTTTACCATTACATACCCATGCTGAAAAAAGAACTAAAGGGTATACGTCAAGAAGAAGAAAATTAAATACAGAAAAGGAATGAGAAGCAATAAACAATGATAAGCAAATTCGTAAAGTTACAGATGAATCTAAATAAACCTCGACAACTTAACTAATGTTTGGGAAATGTAAAAAGCACACTTCTAAAAAACAAATGGATCGAAGAAGAAATTAAAATGAAAAAAGAATATTTAGAACCGAATGATAATAAAATTCTACATATCAAAGCTTGGGATGTAGCTACAAGCAGCATTTAGAGGGTATAGCCATAAAAACATGTGTTAGAAGGAGAAAATGGAAAATTAAAGGATTAAGCACCAAATTCAAGATGTTATATAAAGTGCAACAGAGTAAATCCAAAGAAAATAGAAAGAAATCATAAAGGACCAGGTATTAACAAAATGCAAAACAAAGAAACAAAAGAAGAGGTAATCAAGTTTAGTTCTTTGAAAATACTGATAAAATAGACAAACATCTGAACTGATGGATCAAAATACAAAAAGGCACAAATAAATAACATTAGGAATGAAAGAGGGATATAACTATAGATATAGTAGAGAATTTTAAAACAATAAGAGAACACCATGAATGAGATTATGCCAATAAACTGAAAAAGTTAGATGAGATGGAAATTTCCCCAGGAAAAAACTTATCAAAACCATTGAATAAGAAATAGAAAATCTGAACACACAAATAATCATTAAATAAACTGAATCTATGTTTTAAAAATCTATACATATACACAAACACACAAAACTTGGTTTTACAAGTTAGTTCTATCAAACATCTGAGGAACAGGTAATCCAACCTCATGCAAACTATTCCAAAGACTAGGAAAAGAAAGAAACCTCCCCCAACTATTTTATGAGGTAAGTATAACCTTCATACAAAAAAAAAAAAAAAAAAGGAAAATATAAGAAAGGAAAATTACAGCACAATCTCACTTTTCAACGTAAATGCAAAAACCTTTACATGTTTGCCATTCAATACAATATTATGTACAATAATTACCACCACCAACGTACACCAACTAGGTTTACTCTAGGAATAAAAGGATGATTTAATATGAGAAAATCTGTTTATATAATTCACAGATCAAAGAGTGAAATTATATGGCTATTCAATATACATAGAAAAATTCTTTCAAAAAAATTCAACACCTATTTATGATATAAACTTTTTAAAGTCTTAGCAAACTAAGATTTGAAGGGGACTTTATAACAAAGTGTATCTACAAAAACTTTGGAATGAACATCAGACTTCATGGGCAAATATTAAAAGCATTCCTTTAAAGGCAGGATCAGGACAAGGCTACCAATTATCTCCTCTTCTGTTCACCATTATTCTGGAGGTCCTAGCCAGTGCACAGAGACAAGAAAGAAAATTACAGTTGTAGAGATTTGAGAGGAAGAAATGAAATTCTCTACAGAGTATAGGATTGCCCATATGGAAAATGCAAGAAGGTGCTACTGCCAAACCATAGGAACAAATAAAAGGGTGCAGAAAAGTGCCTACTAAAGCATCAGTGTGCAAAAATCAACTCTGCTCCTACAATCAGCAACAAATGATTTAAAATGTAATTTTTAAAAAATTCCATTTACCGTAACAAAAAACTGTAAAATACTGAAAATTCATCCAACAAAAAGTACGCAAAGATCTTTACAGAGAACAGTATGTAACTTTATTAAAAGACCTTAAGAAAACAAGAAAGAGACAAACTGTGTTCATGAATGGGAAGACTTAGGGTCAGAAAGACGGTAATCCTCTCTCCAAATCATCAATAAATGATGCAAATGCAAACAAAATTTCAACTGTGTGTGTGTGCACACGCACACACACGTACATACACACATGCCTTCGATCTAACAAACTGAGCCTGAAGTTTATAGGGTAGAGCAAAGCTCCTAAGTAGACAAGCTGACTTTCCAGAACAAGGTAGGATGACTTACCCTACCAGGTAGCTGGACATTTTATGAATTATAGTAATTAGCACAGTGTGGTATTGGCATAGGGATAGAAAAATAAACCAATGGCACAGAATGGAGCTCAGATACAAGTCTAAGTCCATGTGGAAATCTCATCTCTGACAGAGCACTGCAATTGGGGGTGGGGTGATGCTCTAGTCAATAACAGTATTGGGAATATTGGTTATCCAAATGGGGAATGGGAGAAAAATAGATTCTTACCTCACACGGTAGACAGAAGTCAATTTCCGGTGAATTCAAGACCCAAATGTGAAACACAAAGTTTAAAACCTTCCAAAGGAAATATAGCAGAAAATCTTTATGACCTCAGAAAAAGAGTTCTAAAGCAAGCATAAACCGTAAATGAAAACAATTGTTAAATCTGATGACAGCGCCCTTAACAGAGTCAAAAGATGAAACACAGTGTTTCTTGTAAAGTTAAACATACATCTTCCCTATGCCCCAGCAATTCCACTCTAAGGTATTTACCCCAGAGAAACGAAAACATATGTCGGCAAAAAGACAGGCGCGAGAATGTTTACAGCCATTTTATTCATGGTAGCCAAAAATGGAAACAACCACACTGTCCATCCACAGGAGGAAAGATAAACATATTGCAGTAAACAATAGAAATCTACTCAGCAATAAAAAAGAAATCTACGCAACAACGTGGATGAATCCTAAAAACATTGTGCTGAGCAAGAAGCCAGACACATTATATGATTTAATTTATATGAAGTTCTAAATCAGGCAAAATTAATGCAATATGGTAAAAGAAGTCAAAACAGTGGTTGCCCGGGAAGGAGCACAAAAGACCCTACTGGGGTGATGGAAATCTTCTATGACGTGATAGAGGAGTAGGTTACACGGCTATATGCATGTGTCAGAATCCATCAAACTGTAGCAATTAAGATTTGTATATTCCACTGTATTAAAAAAAAAAAAAGCCTCCCAGCACCGCCCCCCACTCCTCCCCCACAAAGAAACTACAGCCTAGGAGAAGATCTTTGCCTGCCAAGAGATTCACATTCAAAATCTACGAAGAACCACCACAGATCAATAAAAATCACCAGATAGAACAGGCAAAAGACAGGAACCGGCAATCCACCGAAGAGAAAACATTTGAAAATATGCTCAACCTCACCAACAGTCCGGAAAACAAGACAGCGCTTCATACCCCTTGGACACACAAAGATTCTGAAGTCTAGAAATACTGAGCACTCGTGAGACTGCAGAACAACTGGAATTTGGATCCCCTGAGCGTGGGAATGCAGATTGGTGGAATCGAGGAATAGCAAAGATGCTCATACCTTACGGCCCGGCAATTCCATGCCAGGTGTGCCCCCAGAGGGCTTCAGCTGAAGGGCATCTGTGTCTCTCCCGTGTGGACGGTGGGGATCCTCACTGCAGCACTGTCTGTATCAGGAGAAAAAAGAAAAAGAGAAAAGAGAGTCAGATGCATGAGGAAGGGGAAAAGCTAGCTAAATGTCTACGACGTCTACCAGCAGCAGAATGGATAAAGTATGGTAAATCCACGTAACAGAATAAAAATCAGTGAAAATAAATGAATTCCAGGGTACACACAATATCAGAATAAAATGTTAAACAACAAACAAAGCAGGTCACAATATAAACTATGTTTCCATGTGTATAAAGTTTTAAAAAAACGGCAAGACGAAACCACCTATGGTTTAGCGATGCAAATATATTTGGTATAAGTATAAAGAAAAGCCAGAAAATCATACACACAGTTCAGGATAATGGTTACCTCTGAGAAGGGAGCAAAGGGGATGGGATGAGGAAGGCTTCAGAGGGACTTTAAAAGCGACAGTTATATTCTTTTTCCTAAATTGGGTGGTGCGTACACAGATGTTCACGGCTCATTGTTCAACAGAGGTAAACACTATGGACTGAGTGGCAATCATCAACGAACCACGATGGGATGATAGGAGGATTCCACAGCGGGGGGCCCTGGGATAGAGTGACCTGTCTTACCACCGAGAAGAAATGGCTGGAGGCTGGGAGGGCTGGGGATGTGGGAAGTTTATGGGTAGGGACATGGGCAGGAAACTAAGGGACCTTCCAGAGGGCCTCTTCCGTATTTTTTTTAATGATGGAGGCAACAAGGGTGACTGCTGACAAACTGGAGGGAGGGGGCCATCTCATCTCCCCAGCCTATCCCTGCTAGAGTCCTTCAAGTTCAACCACCACAGGAGGCAGCAGACACCTGCCAGAGGGGATGGTGAGAGGCTGCCCTGGACCAGTCCTGGAGAAGAGGTAGAACCTGCTTTGACTGATGACCAGCTCTCCTGCCAGTAGTCACTTTACAGTTGGCACAGGCCATGAGCAGCAGGGCACAAGGGGCCCCTATGGGTGCCACGCTGGTGGAGGCTGGGGTCCCATGAAAGAAGGCGGTCTCTCAGGTCAAAGGTGGGGGCTTAGGGCTTTCTCCCAGATTCATCCACTCCCTGGCCCCATCCCAACTGGAGCTCATTCACAAGCAAACACTAGGAAAACAAAGGGAAATTATCCAGCAGGGGCCTTCCCATCTGCAGAGCAAGGAAGTCTCGGTCTCAAGGTTAATGGTGAAGAGGAACTTGCCCGGCTGTGCAGGTCGTGGGGTCGGCGCGGGAATTTCGATAAACAACAGGGGACGGTGGCCCCGGGGCGGGGTGGGGGTAGGGGGATCGCTAAGAGATCTGGCCACGGGGTCAAGAGGAGGCCAAGGGTGCACAGTCTCAGGGAAATGAAACGGTGATCATCCACAAGCACAAAATTGTTTTACATTCCAGGGGAGTTGGCTCCTAAGCCAAATTCTTCCTGCAGAAGTTTAGGTGGTGGGTGAGTCATTGTTATAAATAGACCAGCGATCAGCATGTCATCGGAAAGGACACAGTCCCGTAGGCATAACCTTGGAGGGAGTGGAAGTCGCCACGTGAATCGAGAGCCAGGTTCTAAGAGGGAGCGCTCTGATGGGCTATCACAGAAAAGGAAGCAGACGCTCGCGAAGGGGGTTCCAGCCAAGCGGGAGGAAGACGATGCCGGGGACTGGCCAGGGACAAGCCTCCCGCGTGGCTGGGCACAGCCCAGTGGACAGCCTGCCAGACCCTGGATCAGACGGAGCCATCTCACCTTCTAGAAATTCTTCCAAAGTATTCCAACTCTTCTAGGGTCCCAAGAGACCCCATCCACCAAAGCACAGAACAGAATTCTTCAACCGGAATCAGCTCATTCATTCGCTTACGGTTGACATGCCTGATGGGCACTGGGGACACAGATGGCCCCTGCCCTCAAGTTCACAATGACTCAGGGATCTTAGGAAACTTGTAGAGGCGAGAACAGCATCAGAGAAATGAAGCCCTGTCCCCTGAGGGACTCCGAGTCCAGCCCAGGTGGGGAGAGGTTGCCCAGAAGCCTTTCCTGCTTCCTCGAGGCCAGGCTGGGCGCCCTTCTCTTTGCTCCCACCCGTCCCTGTACTTCACCTTATCACGGGTCATGGGAAGGATTTAACTGTCCCAGAACTGGGGCCAAGGCCCAAAGCTGAGAACAAAAGGAGCTAAGAGCCTGGTACCTCCACACTCGGAAGAGGAGGCAGGACCTGCCCAGCCACCATCAACTACCAGCCCTGAAAGGGATCAGGAAGCTATGGAATCCACCCAAAATATGTCAAGGGACAGGAAAGGGGGGTTCAACCTAGCATAATGGAAAGCAACGTGAAAAAATAAAAACATTTCCTGTTTAGACGCCCATGAATTGACATCCCCCAATAAACCATGAATCATGGGATAATGGTTTCTGTTTTCCGCAATAGGACTGTAAACTCCTAGAGAGGGGAAGACATCCCCCACTTTGTCCCCAGCGCCTACAGCAGTCTCAGGCCCAGTAATGCTTGTTGGAGGAACCCAATGCCCAGGGCTTCTCACACCGCATCTCCTGTCTGTCAGACAAGCCAACTCCTCAGAACCAGAAGCAGCCACATCTCACACGAGGCGGGGCCCCTGCTGTGGGCCTCAGAGCAAAACGTGCTTTTTCGGAAGACTCAGCGGCCTGTCCCGGAGCAGGCTCGGCCCTCTCTCCTCTTCTGGTGTGAAGTCCGGGGCCGGCAGAGCCTGGCCCGCTTTGTGGAGTGGACACTCCAGGTTTCTTCTGGGAAAGCGGAGGGAGGGAGCCCCCCTCGCGGTCCACCAGCTGGAGGTCAACAGGAAGTGGCCCTGGATGAGATCCCCTCCTGCAGTGCAGACAAGCCCCAACGTGTCTATTTTGGCAGGAGGTGGGAGGAGTGGGTGGCGGTCCCTGTGAGCCGAGTGGACAGCTCTGGCCTCAGCAACTAAGAGGCTGGGGCTGAACGGGCTGTTGGCTGACCCACTGATACAGAGACCTTCTCTGCGTCTTCCTCTCGACACTGTCCCAAAGTGGGTGAGGTGTGGGCGGGTGCCACCAGCCTCCTCGGGCACCCTAGCCAGCAGGGACCAGAGACCCAGCACCCACTCTAGTCTCAGGACCCCCAGGGGAGGCCTCAGGATACAAGCCCATGGCCCCTAAAAGACCACCAAGATCTTTTCAAAGGCCACCCAGCCCAGTGGTCTTCACTGTGCCCCAGGACACAGGACGGGGGGCAG
The DNA here is from genome assembly GCF_030028045.1 of Hippopotamus amphibius kiboko. Taxonomy (NCBI): domain Eukaryota; kingdom Metazoa; phylum Chordata; class Mammalia; order Artiodactyla; family Hippopotamidae; genus Hippopotamus; species Hippopotamus amphibius. The sequence continues at coordinate 17,611,976 of NC_080202.1, forward strand.
CACAGCCAAGACCTGGGCCCCTCCTTCCTTGTGGGAGCTTAGCTTTGATCTGTTCTCCTTATGAGTATGAAAGGAAGGCTACCTTGGCAGGGTCTCATTCTACAGCTGGGGAAATTAGGACCAGAGAGAGGGAAGGATACGTGGTCCAACGTGATACAGGGAGTCAGCACCAGCTCCTTACCCCAGCACTAAGCATGGAAGGCACTGGGGAGCCAGTGAAGATTTCAGGGAGGGAGCCACAAGCCTGAAGCAGGCAGAGAAGAGACCAACTAGGGGTGGCTGAAATTGGCTACTTTGGGAGAGGGGAGACGTGGCAAGAACTCAGTGGGAGGGAAGGAGGAAGGTGAGGAAGGCACAGATCTACACTGAAGATGTACAGATCTGGGTCATGGTCGCTGCTTAGATGGTGCCACCAAGTAGGAGGTGATGGTCAGGGGAGCAGAGGGGCCAAAGATGACCCTGAGTTTCTGATGGGGCTGTCTGAGAGGCTGGTGGGAAGAGGAAGAGAGAAGTTGGCGGGCTCAACTTCAGGCAGGTTTGCTTTGAGGAACAGGAAGGACAAGGCCATTTCTTATGGGAGTAAGTAGAGTTGGGGGTGGGGGTTAAGTCTACTTTCCTACAGTGGCTTGAAAGTCAGCTAGACCTGAGCTCCAGTTCCCCCAAGCTCTGCCATTCAATAGCTGTGTGACCTTGGTCAAGTCATTTAACCTCTCTGAGCTCAGTTTCCTCACCTATAAACTGAGGGTAATAGTGCTCACCCAGAGGACTGTGAGAAGGAGTAAGACACCACACGTAAAGTGCCTGGTGCGTTATAATCGCTATATTACTATATGCCAAGTGCTTAATATAGGCAACTCATGTCATCCTCCCAGAAATCTACAAAGCTGGTATTGTTTTTTTCCCAATTTGCAGGTGAGAAAAACGGAGGCTCAGAGAGGTTAAAGAAAGGACTCAGGATCACAGAGCAAGCGTTAGGATCAGAGCAGAGATTCAAACCCAGATCCTTCTGGTCCAAAGCACAAACTTTCCAGCATCGGGCTGTACCCTCACTTGCCTTCCTGGGGCTACAAGGCTGTCTCCCACTTCCAGGAACAGGGAGAGTCAAGAGGCTCAGAGATGAGGCAGTAGGTTTGAACTCATAGGACATGAACCCAGAATCACCTGGACGTGGTTTAGACAATTTTATTTGTCTCCAATGGACCTGATGACATTCTCCTTTTTTCCTCTCCCCACTTTTTCTTCTCCTGTCAATGAGACTGTACTCTCAACTCCGGTGAGTCACCGGAAAATGTAAATTAAAAAAAAAAAAAATTAAGAGGAACATTGCTCCTACGTAAGCCCCTGCCATCTGTGAATCATTCAAGACAGGTATAATGGACATAATTACAGCTCACCCACAAGCTAGACCCAAAATCAGTCCTAAAGGCTGATTTCAGAATCTAGTGGTTTCCCCAGCAGAGCCTGGGGCGACTCAGACCTGAGCTGGTGCTCATGGCCTTGGTCATCTCACTGGGGGCCCAGGGTGGGAGGAACCTGGGTACCAAGCCCTGAGCCCAGAGACACAGCGATTTCAGAACTCCCCTCCTGCACGCTCTCTCTACCCCACCCCCACCCAGTTCCCATCCCACTCACTGGGGGCCCCACCATCCTTACCACCTTGCTTCTTAAAGGAGCCAGACCTTTATTCCTCCATCACTGTAACGTCATCCCGCCTAGCAAAACGTGGGGGATATCCAATTCATAATACTTACAAATAACACATTCCCTTGTGTGTCCAGACGGCCAGGAGCTTGATTAATCATAGGGCTTTTGTGCCAACGAAGAACGATGATGCACGTAAGGCCCTTTGCACAATGTCCGTGTTCAGTAAATGGCAGCTATTATCATCACTTCCATCCTCTTCACCATCTGGGGAGATGGAAGTGTCAGGGGCTCCCAGATAAGACGGCAGCCTCCTCCCGTGGCCCTGGGGCCCCATATTCTGGCAGCCAGGATTAGAAATCACAAGGGCACAAGAGTTAGCATGTCAGAGCTGGCAGGCCATCCAAACCCAGCAGGGAAACTGGACCTCAAGGAAGGCGGAGACCAGCCCAAAGCCACCTGTTTGGTCAGTGGTGGAGTCAGGACAGGCCACCCAAGCCTCCTGCACCCAGACCGCTTCTCACTGCGCTCCAGCGCAGGTGCCCCCTCAGAGGGGCGGAGATCAAGGAGCAAGCTTAATGCATCTCTGTGATCCCAGGAGATGAGATAAGCTCCTAGGAAATGGAGGCATTATGCTCTCAGTTAATTCATTCCAAAGTTCTCTAGCTCAAGGTCAAGGGCAGGGGGCCTGTGGTCAGTGGGAAGTCTGCTCTTGCATGTCAATGCCGGTGCCAAAAGGAAAAGAAAACACCCCTAATCTTCTCAGGGAAGAGCCCTGGAATGGGCCTGAAATGTCATCAGGAAGCACGGTGCCCTCCTCAACCCCTCTGCATGGGCTGCACCCCCAGACCCATCAGCTCACTGCCTCCTCCTGGCCTGGAGACACCCACCCTGCACCTAGGGTCTCACATCTCCTATAGTCCATTCCCCCAGTAGCAATTCAAGAAAGGACTCTTGCCAGGCAACCAAGATGAAGGCATGGTCCCTTCCCTCCTGGAGCTCACTGGCTGGCGGGTGGGGAAACAGGCAAATGGAGAGGAGACAGGTGTGGGCAAAGACAGTCCAGCAGGGACTTGCATGAGTCAAAGTAAGAAGATGTCACCCCAAGGGACTTGTAGTCCTCTCTGCTGCTGTGGTCCCCTCCCCAAGCAAATCAGGTACATCCTTTAAGGGCCCCTCCTCCAGGAAGCCTTTGATATAAAGGTTATAATCACACTCCTCTGAACTTCTGTCCTAATTGGCCTGTGGCCATTCCATGCCTTCCCCTGCCCCCATAGCTGGGGCCCTTGACCCAACCTGCAGGGTCTACCCTGCCCCAAGCGCAGAGCCGATGTCAACCAGGAATTAAAAGAGCCTGGCCTCAACCCCAGACCTTCTGATGGCAACCCTGTCCCTTTCCCACTTTCCCAGGCTGCCTTTGCCTGCTCCCTCCCACCGGTGATCCCAGGCAGCAAGAGGCTTAAAAAAAAAAAAAAAAAAAAGGCTTCCCCATCCCTAAGCAGGGTAGGCTCCTGGGTTGCAGTGGACGTTGAGGTTTTGTACCAGAAGGTCCTGCCCCCACCTGCCCCCGCTACTGGCAGGGAGGAACAGGGCTCCTCCCCAAGCCAGGGTTCCACCCACTGCGCTACATGTAGTCAAAACGTCAGCTAACATAGGCTTCAGCACATTCATTCAGGGTCATTTTTCTCACATAAGATGTGCAGAGATAAACAGTGCTGTTCCAGTCGTCACCAAGGACCTAGACTCAGTCTGTGTTCCTGCCATCCTTAGAGGTGGAGTTTCGTTCTCACCGTCACAAGATAGCTGCCTTGTCTCCACACTGCTGTGAAAGTGCCGAAGAGGCATGCCAGCCGCGGCTGTCCCTCGGGGACACCAGCAGACTCCTGGATGTGCACCAGGACAGGGACAGGACCCTTGACCAGATGGGCTGGACTGGCAGGAGGGTGGCCCAGCGTGGGCACTCTGAGGATGGCCTGGTTTGTTAAGGGTGCCCTGACCTGGGCAAAGGGTGTAGAGTGAAACCCAAGCCTCGTGCAAGGCCTCCCTCCAAAGCCTGCTCTTTCCACAACCCCGCACGGCCAGGAATGAATAGAACCTGTACCTTCTAATGCCAAAACCAGAGTCCTTCTTGCCTTCCCAGGCTCCCTCTGGCTGTTCCCTTCGGCCAGAGATCCCTGGCGGCCAGACTCTATAGCCAGAGGTGGGAGCTTGGGCGCCGGAGCCTGATGGGGCCGATCCCAGCCTGGACTTGCGGGGGCTTTCTGGAACTTCGTTGGTTCCAAGGCAGCTGCCAATGAGCCACCTGCCAGGAGAACAGGCTGAGGGGCCCAGGACCGGCCCCCACCACCAGTCCCTTAGGCAGGTCTCCGAGAAGTAAGCAAAAGGGTGAAAAGCAATTCAAAGGAAATGCTGGGGTGAGGTGTGTTGGCACCATTTGACTTGCCTTGAAACTGCCCTCGAGAAGTTCTGATTAATACCCACCCACTCGGGGAAGTGGAACCAGATTGGGCGGGTGGGGCAGGGATGGACTAAGGGAGATGTGGCGCCGCTGACCGGCCCCCAGATCCCCCAGGAGCGCCAGGCCCCTGATTTCCGCCCCCAGGCTCCCCCTTCGCCAGGTCCCCACCCCATATCTGCGCATGTGCTCCGGGGTCTGGAGCCCCTCTCTGCACCAGCAGCTTGAGGATGGACAAAAGACATTAAATCACACAATTGAAAAATAAAGTTCCACTTCTTACACGAAGTCTGAAGGCTGCCATTCAGAGGTCAGAGTGCCTGACCGAATGGGGAGCAAGTTCAATGCCATGTGACCCCACCCGGCCCCAACCTGCAGCTAATGGTCAAGAGACTGGCACATGACTCAGAGACGTGCATCCGGAGCGGCAGCAACAGGGCCTGGGGTAGAAACGTGAGCTGAAGCGATCAGGCTCCCTCTCTGAAAATCTGAACTGAGGTCCCCTGAAGGACTAAGACCAGGTTGCTCACCCGCCTTGGGGAGGGCCTTTTGCTTTGCTTGATCCACCAGTTCAAATGCTAATCTCCTCCAGAAACACCATCCCAGACACATCCAGGAATAGAATTTAACCAGACCTCTGGGCATCCCATGGCCCAGTCAAGCTGACACACAGAATTAACCATCAGACACGGATTCAAAGGAGTGCCCGGGAATCTGATTTAAACCAGAAAACCAGGAGAGTACGATGCAAATGACACGGTGACCACACTTTTAGACCCAACGGAGCAGAGGGCAAGGGGGCCAGTTGATAGCAGCCCAGAGAGGAGCAGACACATGGAGGGTAGCAGGTGGCATCCGTCCCGTGAAATCCTACAGCCGAATCTGTAGGGGCGCCTTGGTTCGGAAACCGCCTCCAGCCCTGGTTATGGAGGGCTCATGGGCCCCTGTGTGTGTATCTGACAGTGTCCCTCCACTACAGGAAGTGATTGGAATGTGCCTCTGGACTTCATAACCACAAGGGCCCTGCCAGGACCAAGCCCCACTTCTCCTTCACATGTGGTGGTTCCAGGAGGCAGGGTCTTAGAACCTCTCACTTCCCCTGACAGAGTCGCGTGTGCAGTAGTCAAGCAGGCAATCTTTGCAGGCAGGCATCCTTGGACCTGAATCCTGACCCCACAGCTTGCTTCCATGCCCTGCTGACCAAGTTAATTCACCCCTCTGGAGTCTCAGTTTCTCCTCGAAATACCAGGGCAAGAATATCTGCCTCACAAAGTTGTCTTGAGGGGTTTCTCTCTCGATCTCATCTAAAAACTATTTTCAAAATCAGGCACAAGTTGGATATACACAATAGCTCTGATCTGCCCTGTGCAGAAGATGTAGTGACTAATACCATTGTCATCCCCCGGGAGCCACATGCAGCAGAAGCATCAATGCTGCCAGTGCTTCTTTTTTCTAGAATTAGGCTTAAAATATACACACATATAAAACATATATTAAATATCATATGATTTTTAAAATATTAAAAGTTAAAATACAAATATATGAATATCTTTTTACATTTATATATATATTTACAAAGGGAGCAGGACCCAGGAATATCAAGAGAGGATGGCATCTTTTTCATCCATAACCAGTTGCTAAAATAAGCTTTTTTTTTTTTCAAAATAGAAATACCTTTATTATTTTATCTGATCATAAAAGTAACACTTGCTCATTATAAAAAAAATACTACAAAATCTACATGATAAAAGTGTCAAATTCCCACAAAATCCTAATCCACATAGAAAACCACCATCAGTGGTTTGAGCTATGTCCTTGCAGATGCTTTTTAAAATGAGTATATGACTTGAACCCCAATGTCCATAGCAGCACTATTTACAATAGCCAAGACATGGAAGCAACCCAAAAGTCCATCAACAGATGAATGGACAAAGAAGATGTGGTATACACACACACACACACACACAGTGGAATATTCCTCAGTCATAAAAAAGAATAGAATAACGCCATTTGCAGCAACATGGATGGACCTAGAGATGATCATACTAAGTGAAGTAAGTCAGAGAAAGACAAATATCATATTACTTATGTGTGGAATCTTAAAAAATGATAGAAATGAACTTATTTACATAATGAAAAAAAAAAAAACTCACAGACATAGAAAATAAAATCATGGTTACCAAAGAGGAAAGGGAGGGGAAGGGATAAATTGGGGATTTGGTATTAACAAATACACAGATAAAACAAACAGATTTGGTATTAACAGATAACAGATAAAATAAACAAGGACCTACTGTATAGCACAGTGTACTATGTTTAATAGCTTGTAATAACCTATAATGGAAAATAATCTGAAAAAGAATATGTGTATGTGTGTAGCTGAATCACTTTGCTGTGCACCTTAAACGTTATAAATAAACTATACATCAATAAAAAAAATTTAATGTATATACGATTTTTTAGAACCATACATGGAATTATGTTATAGTATTCTGATCCTGCCTTTTTCCACTTATTATATCATCCTTCTAGTTTCAAGTATACTCACCTTGCCTTGGGATTTCACCCCTTGCTCCAAGAGAGAAAGCAGCTGGTACCCAAGAAAGATGTGTGAAGGCCTCAATATGAAGTACCCTGATGTAGTGCACTCTGCAATGTACACATTTTTTTAAATAAATGCTAAAAAGAGAAAGCTCTTAGACACTGGAGTAATTGCCCCCATTTTAAGGTTGCTTCTGTCAAAGAGGTGCTAACTGCATAAAAACTAATTTTACCAAAAGGGATCTGCATTAAAGGGACAGTGCAAAGTGCAAATTAAATGAAAAGGGGCTATCATTTTTCTGTTACCAAATTAGCCCCCCAAATTATTTTAATTATATATATGGTGGTGGCAAGGAATATAGCAGGCTCTCTTGTATGCTCCTGGTGGGTGTATTAATTGGAATACACTTTCCAGAAAGTAATTTGGCAATACATATCAAAAACCTTACCAATGTTCATACACTTTGATGCACTGTTAGGAATCTACCCCCAAAGAAATCATTCAAAATGCTGGCAAAGGGCTAGACACAAAGATGTTAATTATAAGTATTTCATAATAAGGGGGAAATGTAAACAGCCTAAAAATCCAGCATTAGGAGACCAATCAAGTAAAATCTGGTCCATTCAAAGTACTGCGTTTTATCTGGCTATTTAAAGTTTTTGCTAACACATGGAAGATCAAAATCAAGTGTTGTAATTGAGCAGTGATGTCTGCTACTTGTAGGACTTTGTGGAGAGGATACGGGAGGGGACGTATGCCATGAACACAAGTAATTTGGTGGAAGCCTAGAGGTCACCAAGTGGGAGCAGGGGGCTGCAACCTGTGTGGTTTCTGCTCTAGGTTTAAGTAGGTACAGACTTCCTTTAGCATCTTTGCCTCTTCAGGCCAGTGCTAACCCACCATGTCTATCTACTGACACTCAGATAACTGGGATCTCCTCTAGAATCGGGCATCTTCCCATGTAGAAACTCCGAGACTGAGTAGCCTCTCTTGTTACTTTTGTTTGCATGATTATTTGTCCCAATTTAAAACAATGTCTATGATCAGTATGTAGAATTTTAGAAAGTACAGAAAAAAAGTAGAAAAACTTACAAAGCCCACAAGGTTACATCCCCCAGCTAAGAGTGGACCAGTAGTTCTTGCAAGGACCACCACCTGCTTTAAGACCTTTGAGGAACCCAGGAATCTCAAGCCCCAAACTTGGATCAAGTTTCTCTCAGATTCTAGAGCCCCCAGGCATCTGCAAATGAAGTTTTAAATCCTCTTAAGAGGAAGACAGCATCATCATTCTACAAGTAATTTTTTCCAACACTGTATCCTACATGCAAAGATAACCAAGTACACAGGAGACAAGACACCATGAGTGAAAACCAGTAGAAAAAGCAGATGAGATACCAACAAACAGGGAGCCTGGATCCTGGCATTAATCAGATAGAACCGTAAAATAACTATGCCTGCTGTGTTCCAAGAGGTGAAAGCTAAACTTGAAAAGATTGGCCAAAAATTAGACATTATCAACAGTGACATGGCAGACTTGGAAAAGAACCAAATAGAATAATCGAATTTACTAAGCTGAAAGTATAACAACCAAAATGACTAAAGAAGATGTCAGCATCACAGCCTGTCCCTCTCTGGTCTGTGTGGGGGTGCTGACACCCAGCCAGAGCTGAAGTTTATTTCTGTCTCATGTTGAGGCACAGACGGCACATCACTACCGCCGCGCCTTGAGGGAAGTCGGGGGATTTTGCCTGCTTCTCGGCCCCTGACTCTGGGAGTAGCTTTCATACCAAAGGCACCAGCAATCACAGTGCTGTAGGGCAATAACTGAGGGCTCTACTATTGATCCTGATGTGAGAGAAAGGGTCTCATCAGTATGCTCTGTTGGCTAAGGCAGGGAAGGGTGAGATATATTTTAGGAAGGCTTCCTTCAAAATGTATTCAAATTTGCTTTAAATTGCTTAGTTTTCCTTCTCAAGAAATCTCATCTGTAGAGCGAGCGTGGCCTCTCTCTTTGCCAACTTCCCTGAAGGGTCACCTAGGCCCATTTGTAGTGTTCATCACAATGTTACTTATAATGAAGCCACTTAAGAGTCCAGCCATAGTCGAAGGGCTGCATTAATAGGACCACAGCTGCCGATGAACCGTTTATTACTCTGCCCTGCTGCCTGTCAAAGCTGGTGGGGAAAGAGAAGAGGCCAGAGGGGCAACCCCTGGCCCGCCAAACAAACTGCAGACATCCACGGCTCCCAACTGCAGGCTTGGGAAGAAATGAAGATAAAGAGCTCTAAGACGTGAACCAATCACGGGACAACCCGCCAGGGAGGTCAGTGGGGTGGCTGACCCTGATCTTCAGGGCCTCTGACCTTTTCTTTTCTGAATGAGATGGACCAAAACCCAGGACCAAGCTGCCAACAGGGCAGCCTGGTTGTTCCAAGGCTCCAGAGCCAAAGATCCGGGCATTATCTGCAGGTGTCTTAGGGGAAAGCATCTGTTCTTTACCATGGGAGTTGGCTTCCCATCCCAGCCAACACACACTCTCCAAACCCTGTTTTAACCTAGCCTCGAATGGTACAGGGGAGACCTTGAGACCCTCTGAACCTCCAAAACAGTAACCCAAACAGGACTGAAATAGTCACAAGCTCCCAGGAGATAGCAAGCATCAACTCTCCCAGGGGCCACGTGAAAACCTTGCCAAGTGCAAGTGGTCATTTACCGGATACAGGTGAGAACAAGCGTGGCAGCCAAAATGGGGCAGAGCTGGGATTTCACCCTGGGTCTTGTGCCAATGACCATTCTCTGTTCACTGCCCCAGCCAGGCTGCTTAGGGCCAGGCCCCACTCGTCCCTCTCACATCCCGAAGCTGGTCCATGACTTTCCCAAACATTTTAAAAGAGAAAGAAGTGACAGTATGGTTGCCTTACCCAAGAATTCAACAAGATGTGTGGTGATTTACCCAAATATACTCAACCCTGGAGAAAATACTGCATGATTTTGTAAAATCCTTCCTCAGACACATCATCTGTTACCTCTTGTTCCACATGCTTGGAATTTAAAAAAAACAAAACAAAAACTTTCTCATACAGAAAGATAAACGTGAGGCGATGGATGTATTCATTAATGGTGGGAATTCTTTCATAATGTATGTATAATCATATCACCATGATGTACACAATTTTTTTGATGTACACTTTAAATACCTTACAATTTTATTTGTCAATTATACCTCAATAAAGCTGATAAAAAAAAACCACAATGATTACCATGAAAAAAGAAAACTGAGTTTTTATTCCCCCCCTAGAAGGAAGATGCTTAACATTCAGTGGGTGATTGCTCTGTGCCAGTTACTGAAACAGGCAATGTAAATTAATTATCTCATTTAAACCCAACTATCAGATGAGAACACTGAGGCTTAGAAGGCTTGGCCCTCTCAAAGCTGCAGGGCATATGAGTGGCAGACCTGTTACTCAGACCAGCCAAAGCTCCCTACTAGAAGGCCTTTCTCTTTGCTGACTAGCCAGCCAGTAGCGGTCAGTTCATCCGAGTCAGCCTGGTTTGCCTGGGACTTCCCAGGTTTCAGCACTGAAAGCCCCCCATCTCAGAAACCCTTCAGTCCAAGGCAAGCTGGAAAAGTGTGTCACTATATGGGGCAGTTATCCGAGGCTGGGGAAACATCACCATGGCTGCTGCTTTTGACATCATTTTGGTTTACATCACACATTTTTCTTTGGGGTACCTCTAATAATGCAGCACAGAATATGCCAACACATCCTGATTTGCCTACTTCTGGTTTTTCTTCCTTCCTCGTTTTGAATAGCCCTGAAAACACCAACCTGATTCTGAGATCTACTGAACTCTACCCAGAAACGCAGAACGCTTGAAAACTGTACAGGAATTGACAGCCCCATATTTCTTTCTTAGAGAAAATGGAGTTTCGAGGGAAGTAGAGCGCCCCCCCTCCAAAAAAAACCAGAACTCCTGAGCTGGTTCGGCCCGTTAAATAGCTGTGTGCCTTTCCGTAAGTCCCTTCCCCTCTCTGAGCCTCCCTTTGAAATACGGCAGTTTTAAGCGATGCCTCAAGGAGTGCACAGGCGTTGATGCTCAGCCCCCTCATTCCACAGATGACGACTGAAAGCCAGGGAAGTAAGGAGGCTTGGCCAAGGTCACCCAGCAAGCTGAAGCAGTACGGGAAATCTGAAGAGCTTTGTCCACCCCCTCTAATACACAGCAGAGAAAAAGCAGAGTGCGCTAGGAAACAGAATCTGTTTAATGTTTCTTTCTAAGCCTGTAAGGAAAAGGAGCCAAATGCTGAAAGATTAAGGATTCTGATCTTTAAAAACAAATCAGGGTTTAATTTGGGTTTTCTTAAAGCCTCATAAAAAGGGCGAGCTGAGTCCTTGACCAAATACTCAGCATTCCAAACTGGGAAGATGAGACAGATTTTAATCCCCTGCGTGAGGAGCGGGGAGATTAGAGGATGTGTGTTTCCATTGGCCTGCATATTTCTCAGATGTGTAAATGGCAGGCAGCCTGGAGAAGAGGCCGGGCCCCAAAGGGCCAGGCAGGGAAGGTGGGGGCTCTGAGCAAAGCCATCATGAGAGCTAACTGGGCTGCATGCTGGTGGCTCAGTGAGGTTAAGTAACGTGCTTCGAGTCATTCAGCTAGTAGGTGGCAGAGTCAGGAATTGAACCCACATCTAAATTCAAGCCCAGGTGCCCACTGGCTACGCTGTGTAATCTCGGGAGTTGGAATTCAAATGGAGAAACCAGGGTGCCCTTCGATTAACCAGGGAGTCTGCTGTGGACTCTCCAGGCTCCCTTCTGGGTGTCTCTCCTGATACAACCTTCCAGGCTGTTTCTTCAGCCTCCCTGTATTGGATGGAAACAATTATTCGTTCGTACATTCATTCAACCAACGTTTACTTAGCATCTACTATGTGCTGGCTTCAGTGCACAAGAGGATGCTGGCTGACACTTCCCATCAAGGCAATAAGCCAATCAGGGTAACCTGGAGATGTGTCCACGTGCTGTGAGGTTAATGACGGCTTCCTGGAGGAGGTGATATTTGCAGTGGGATTTGAGCTGGATTGGGACGTATCAATTGTGTTGAGATAATACTTGGCTGAATTATTTAGTCATTTAGTAGCAGCTTGGGTCCCCCCCAAGGGTCAGTATCATTGGCTGAAACAAACTTGGGGATTGTCTAGGAATGCCAGTTTCCCCCAAATATTCCGAAACCCAGTGTATCAGACTCTCAAGGACTCTGTATTTCACTTGTGTGACACTTGCTTCCACCAGCTTTGGGAAGGCAGGGGAGGGAACTCCCATAGCCCAAGCGCCTCTGCACCAGTTATTTCAATAAATACACAGGCCTGTGTGGGAAGTAATGCAGCCTCATGTTAGAGCTGAAGAACAGAAGCTGAGAGAACGTGGGTGACTTGCCAAGGTCACACAGCTATCCAGGGCAGCGCTGGGATCGGAATATAAACCCCACGCTGTTTTCATGGCCCTACCTGACTTCTGTGTGCCAGGCACAACTAGATGCTTGAAAAACAAAATCTCTGCAAAGAACAGTCCCATAAAGACATCAACCAGAAAATGATTCTGCACCTCCGGGGTGCTTAGCTTCCTGCTGACACCGGGAGGTTCACAGCCATCTAACCTCAAGGAAGCTCTCACTCTGCTCAAAAAGACTTAAAAAGTCTATAAACCACAGAGGCCACATACAACCTGGAGTTGAGTTGTGTGGCATCCCTGGTGTTCTTGAGGGTGGTGGGTACAAATGAGGGCGGCGGGGGTCAGTGATCAGAGTCCCAGGGGAGGCAACTTTGTGCTGGCCGAAGAGGCTGGGAGGGGCGTTGACAAGGATGTGGAAAAACTGGAACCCTGTGCATTGTGGGTGGGAATGTATTAATAAAATGATGTACCAGCCATGGAAAATATGACAGTTCTTCCAAAAAGTAAAACTAGAACCCCACATGATGCAGCAATTCCACGTCTGGGTATACACCCAAAGAATTGAAAGCAGAATCTCGAACAGCTATTTGTACACCCATGCTCGTGGCAGCATTACTCACGATAGCTACAATGTGGAAACAACTTGAATATCCATTGATGGATGTATGGGTAAACAAAATGCGGTATATCCATACAGTGGAATATTATTCAGCCTTAAAAAGGAAGAGAATTCTGACACACTACAACATGGATGAACCATGAAGACATTGTGTTAAGTGAAATAAGCCAGATATAAAAGGACAAATGTTGTATGGTTCCACGGATATGGGGTAGTATATACTAGAGGAGCCAAATTCATAGACAGAAAGTAGAATGGCGGCTGCCAGGGGCTGGGGGGACGGGAAACTGGGGAGTTGTTTAGTGGGTACAGAGTTTCAGATTTGCAAAATGAAAAAGTTCTGGAGATTGGCTGTGCAACTATGGGAATAAACTTAGCACGACTGAACTGTACACTTAAAAATGGTTAAGGTGGTAAATTTCACGTTACGTGTATTTTACCCATGATTTTCTTTGCAAATCAAAAGAAGGGGAGAGAGAAGGGGGAAAAGGAAAAGAAGAAAGGAAGGAGGGGAGGAAAGGTCAGGAAGGCTTTGGACAGAAAGAGGGGAGGAGGAAGCCAAGTGGTGGCTATTCCAAACGGGCCATCAGTCCTGCAACAATAACTGGGACCAGGTTTCCTTCTCCCCCAGCTCAGCTCTACCCCTCAGGGTCGTTCATTTTCAGGCAGGATTCTCCAGCTCAGGCTGCTGCAACCACATCCTTCCAGATTCAAATTGAGATGAAAAGAACAAGTGCCTGTGTCCCAGCAGAAGTTCTGCGATTCACTCTGGTTGGACCAGAGGCATGCCTACCCATGAGGCAATCAAGGGGGCGTGGAGGCTTGGGATACGCTGCTCAGCTTTGCACTGGATCACAGGTTCTACTCCTGAGGCTGAGAACAGAACTAACTCCACCTAGAGGCTCATGGACCAAAAAATGGGGCAGGACTGTTCCCAGAGGAAAATTAGGGTATGGCTACTAAAGAGATAGTATGGGTGGAAATGGATGCAGAACTGCCAGGACTCAGTCAATATCCTCTAGTTCCATTTCCTAAAGAGAACCCGGGGTGCAGAGTGGTTCCATGACTTGCCCAAGATCACAGAGCAGTAAGAAGTAAACTGAGAACTCAAGTTCAGATCTTCTGCTCAAATCCAATGACGTAAACTCTGTGTCTCTTGGGAGGTAAGAGAACTAAAGCAAAGAGTTGGGTTGGGTGGTGATAGAGATGAAGGTATATTCTTGGTAGGATGCAGCCAGGTTGTGAAAAGTTTTACAAGTCAGGAAGAGGAAGTTGGGTTTAGTGAAGAAGGAAATAGGAAACTTCTGCGGGTTTTAGAAGAGACGGTGACAGGATGGAAGCTGAGACCCACTCAAGGCTGCAGTCGGGGTCTGGACTCTACTCGGTTCAGATGGACACTCCTTGTTACACATTGGGGATGTTTTCAAAAGATGGTCTCTGCAAGGCATGCCCACTACTCCCCATCCCCACTGCCTGGCTGCAGCCTGTCCTTTGAGATTCTGGTGCCCCCTCTCCCACCCCCCACCCCACACTGTGGCTTTGGCAGCCACTTTGGAAACTGCAAGTTTTAAATGAATTTCCACCCCAGAGGAAGTTGAGAAGCAGGCATGTTCCACCAGCCACTTCTGAGCTCCCAACATCTCTCCTACCCCCTTCAGTAAAAGGATCAAACACTCTTTCACAATGGAAGGAGGGGAGGGAGGGAGGAGGAAGGCAGAAGGGGGAGCAAAGAAGAAAAAAGAACAAATAAGAGACCCTCATTTGATCTTAATCAGACGAAGTTTATATCTGAATTATACTTTTTTCCCTTCTCTGCTGAGAAAACCAATATGTAAGGGAAAACAAATCACATGTTATTTATTTACTTCCCTTGAATTTTCTCTGATTGATTCCAAAAGGATTTAGGAGGCTCCCAAGACTAAACATGGTGGTGACTATGATAATTAGGGACAAAAAAAAAAAAAGGCATGAAGACCATGAAGGTAACAGAGAGAGTACCCATTGGCAGGCATCTGAGGGAATACCAGTTTGTAACTCAGATACTCGATTTGGCCCCATGTGGACAAAATACTAGCTTTATACTAGTTTTGTCTTCCGACGATAAAAAAACACTCAAATGCATCTGTGGCCACAAACTTTTTTTCTGGGACTACACTCAAGCTGAAATATATCACATGGGGCTGACAAATTATGTTTGAGTTACAGAGAATAACAAGGGCAGTAAACCCAAAGGACTTCTGAAGGAGGCATTATTTGGAATGGCAATGAACGTTCGACACGGCATTTTTATTGCCAAAAGAAGTATACTGTTTGATTGAATCATGTGTTCTTTGAGCAGGAAGAAGACAATCTCATCCCAGGCCTGCAAGAGTTAACTGCAGCAGGATGGGCAGCTTGGGAGGTATAGAGATGTGGAACTTGCTGTCCTGAAACTGGACCTACAGACTAAGCTGGAGCAGACACAGGAGAGGACCATGGCCAGGTGCCCACCTGTTCCTGACCCTTTAAGCAGCCTGACCCAGTCACATACCCCATCCCTGGAGGTCAATCAAGCACCTCTTCCTCTTCAGCCCTTAATCCTTACATACTTTAAGACCCTGGCATCACCTTAAGTCTTCAGCTGTGACTCCCCAAGTTCAACCTCCAATTAGAATGAACATCTGTGGGTTGCCTCCCCCCATCCACTCCCCTCTCCCACTTCAGTGCCCCTGAATATCCTTTGAGAGCACTCTTGCCCCATTTTCAGCCATGTGGTTTGGGTGGGATTGCTTCAACCCTAAATCTAGGGTTGAATCCTGTGACTCAACCCTTAATTAATCCATACATCACATTTCCCTGACCCTGCTGGTTGCTTTCAGGGAAGGACCCAAGTCAGGCCAATCAAGACTAACAAAGCTCAGTTCTGGAACTTTTGATTTTCTCTTTCTCCTCTGGAAAGAAAGTGTTAAGGATGTAGCCCCCAGAGCTGTTGGCAGCCATCTTGTGACACGAGGGCAGAGCCAGTTGAAGAAAGAAATTAACCCAGAGGAAACCAAACTGTAAGATGGGAATAACTGGATTCGAGTGATATCATTTGAACCCAAGCAATGAGCCATGCTTGAAGCCAGCCTTACCCCAGGACTTCCCAATTAGTTATCTTGTTTAAACCAGTTTGGGTCCTAATAGATAAGCCACCTTTGACTCCTCTGGAGTTAGGATTGTCTCATTCTCCCCTCCATCAGGACCTTGGCATTTTCTTACAGATACTGCCTTAGCCCACTCCTCTAAGCTTTTGGTGTTTCCTATTGTCTGATGTAGGAACTTCCTGCTCCCAGATTCCCCTGTCGATGGTACTGGTGGAGTCAGCCATGGCCTCCAAGGAAGATTGGGAATAATTCAAACACCAGCTATAGATAAGAGAAAGTTGGATCAACAGGCAAAATGTAGCAGCCAGTCCATCCAAACAAGCCTTCAGAGGCTTGGGTTCCCTGCTCTCAGGAGCTTTGACAGCTGGGCTGAGGGGTATCTTGAGGAATCCAGGCAGGTAGTACTTGGAAGGCCTGTCAAAAGGTAGTATGGCTCCACAGCACCAGACTGGAATCTGGGGCTAGGACTCCTGACTAGGAGAAGAACTCGCAGAAGCAAGCAGGGTTCCCAACTTAGGGGGAGCCAGGCCAATTATTTAGCAAAGAATTCAGGCAAGAAAGCATCCAAATACCAGAACAAGCGGCCAGTTCAGCCTCTGTATCAGAAACAAGGCAGAAGTCCAATGACTTCAGTGAAGCCAAGATCAGAACCAGTTTGGAGACCAAGCTGACCTGACTCTGGGTCCTTAAAGACACCCAGACAGAGCACAGGTCACTGGGCCTGCAGCTGAGGGTCCAAAGGCCTGACCAATGCACTTTTCCATCCAATGCAGAGAAGCACTTAAAACAGAGACTATCTCCTACCCAAAATCTACCTTTTCTTCTTACTAGTTGTTTGCCTACAGGCTTTGGTCAAAGTGGCAATGTGCCAAACATTGTCAAAAGGAAAGTTTTTTCCCATGTTCCCCCTACCTCCTGATTGGAATGCTGGTGTAAGTATGAAATGACTGGAGCTATGGCAGCCATCTTGCAGTCCTGAGGAAAAAGGCCAATAGAAAGTAAAGACATGGCCTAGAACCTGATATCACTGAGCTGTTAAACCAGCACTGGGACCGCACTCTTCTGGACTTTTTGGTCTATGAGGTAACGGAATCTCTTAATTGTTTAAACCAGTGGTTCTCAAAAGTGGGTCTCAGGCCAGCAGCATCAGCATCATATGGGAATGTGTTAGAAATGCATGTTCTCGGGCCCCACCCCAGAACTATAAGAACCTGAAATTCTATACGCGGGCCCTGCAATCTGCAATCTAAGTTCTACCATGTCCCCCCAGTGATTCTGATGTATGCTAAAGTTTGAGAACCACTGGCTTAAACCACTGTTTCTCAGATTTTATGTGAGGCTCAGCTGAAAGCATTTATAATTTACACAGTTCTCCACAGAATTCCTGAACCGTTTATGGGATATCAGGAGGCTGAGGGCAAAGTGGGATAGTTGACATTCAGAAAATCAAGAGAGAAAGTTCCAAAGAGGAAATGGAACTCACAAAGGAAAAGATAAATTAAAAGTTAAGCACTTCTAGGCATCAAAATAATAATAAATACAATTAAAAGGCAAAAGAAAACGCTGGGGAAAATTATTGCAGCAAATGGGACAACACTTCGAATCCTCTTTGTCAAAAAGTCATACAAAAATTATACAGAAAAACAATAAGAGCCCAAATAAAAAGACAAAGAACATACACACACACAAAACACATTTACAGAATGGGACTACACAAATGAGTAATGAAGAAAAATGCTCAACCTATTAGTAATCAAAGCAAATGTGAATTAGGAGACAGTCTCATCTATTGAATGAGCAAAGACTGAGTAAAAAACTTCTCCATGCAGTGAGGGTAGAATAGTTCGGACATTTTCCTGCTCAGCCAATGGGGGTGTTTAGATTGGAACTGCCACCATTCTGGAAAGCAACCAGGCCACATTCATCAAGAGATTGTTCAGTGCTCATACTGTCTGAATCAGGAATTTAACTCCATTTATCTAGTCCAGGGGTCAACAAAGGCCTGTTTTTGTATGGTCTACAAGCTAAGAATGGTTTTTACATTCTTAAGAGGTTGGAAGAAGAATGAAGAAAAAGAAGAAAAAAGGAGGAGGGAGAAGAAGGAAAAGAAAATAGCGGGGAGGGGAGAAGTAGCAGTGACAGAAACTGTATTGGATACAAGTAAATCCATTTTCTATCTGCCTTTTATTGAAAAATAATTTTCCCATCCTTGACTGATTCTAGTCTAAAGCAGGGTTGGCAAACTATGGCCTGTGGACCAAATCCAACCAGCCACGTGTTTTTGTAAATAAAATTATTGGGACACATTCACACTCATTTGTTCATAGAGTTTATGGCTGCTTCTGTGCTACAGCGGAGAGTTAAATAGTTATGGCAGAGACTGTACGGCCCACCAAACCTAAAATATTTACTATCTGGCCCTTTCCCAAAAGTTTGCCAACTCCTGGTCTAAAGAAACAATCAGAAAGCTAGATTAAAATATATGCAAAAAGATGTTCATCACAGCATTATTTATACAGAAGACCAGTTAAACAAACGGTGGATTATTTAACTGAGACATTGAGGAGGCATTTACCCCGGGGCCTCCCATCTTAAGGACTCAGTAAACAATAGCAGTTATCAGTATTTATGGGATATTGAGTCACTTTTGTATGTTTTCGAAGAACCAGTCAAAGAATAGGAAACCGGGCTATAGCAATGTCCCTATTTGTTTCTTTTGTATTACTTCTCTTAAGGTTTAAACTATAGAGATGCACAAGAAAAAAAAAAGGGGGACTGATAGGAATGAATCAAAACCTTATCAACAGGGACTTCCCTGGTGGCACAGTGGTTAAGAATCCACCTGCCAATGCAGGGAATACGGGTTTGATCCCTGGTCCGGGAAGATCCTACATGCCACGGAGCAACTAAGCCTGTGTGCAACAACTACTGAGTCTGTGCTCTAGAGCCTGCAAGCCACAACTACTGAGCCCACATGCTGCAACTTGAAGCCTGTGTGCCTAGGGTCCGTGCTCCACAACAAGAAGCCACCGCAATGAGAAGCCCGCACACCACAACGAAGAATAGCCCCCACTTGCCACAACTAGAGAAAGCCCGTGCAGCAATGAAGACCCAATGCAGCCAATAAGTAAATAAACTATTTTTTTTAAAAAAAACAACCTCATCAACGTATAGCACAGGGAACTATATTCAGTACCTTGCAATAATCTATGATGGAGGGCTTCCTAGGTGGCGCAGTGGTTGGGAATCCGCCTGCCAATGCAGAGGACATGAGTTCAATCCCTGCTCCAGGAAGATCCCACATGCCGCGAAGCAGCTAAGCCCGTGTGCCAAAAAAAAAAAAAAAAAAAAATCTATGATGGAAAATAATCTGAAAAAGTATATGTGTGTGTGTGTGTGTGTATAAACTGAACCCCTGTGCAGTACACCTGAAATACAACATTGTAAATTATACTTCGATTTTAAAAATGGTTAAAAAAAAAACTCATCCATAATTCTCTTGGGGCTACAGGATTCTAGATAACTTTTCATTTGCTCCCATACATTTTTCAGTAATTTCCAAGTTTCCTGTAATGGGTCAATATTGCTCTTATGAACATGAAATTAAAAAGCCTTATTTCTCAGAAAGTAATTGAGTTTGGAAACCCAGCTGAGGGCCAGAGGCAAGCTTCGGGAGTATTTGCTACAGAAACCTGAGTCAGGCTGCATAGCGTGAGGGAAAGGTTGAGAGGAAGGAATGAAATGCGGGAAAAGGAGCCAGGGGTGTGGTGTGAGACTGGGCACAAAAGCAGAGGCAAGCGGCCTGTGGAAAACCGCAGGGGCCACAGAATTTAGAAGAACAAGCAAGTCTAGCGCAGCTGCTCACGGAATGGACCCCAGGCCAGCTGCACGGGTACCACTGGTCAGAAATGGACAATCTCAGGCCTCACCCCATACGTCCTGAATCAGATCCCCAGGTGGTGTGTGCACAGGCTCAAGTCTGAGAAGAGCTGGTGTATCTGCACTGTTGACCCACCTCCCCACCCCCCAATCTTTTTCAGTAAATTCATTACTCTTAAAACACCTTCCAAGAGAGATTGGTGCCTCCCTCACCGATCAAAAGGGAGGCTTAAAAGAAAAAAAAAAAAAGATGGACAAGCCACTGCCCCTACACACACACACACACACACACACACACACACACAGAGGCCACACCTGAGCAAGCATCAGGAGCTGGAAAACACCTGAAGAGCAGCAGGAGAGCCTTCCAGAGGCCCAGAGAGGCCCGTCAAGCTGCACAGAGTAGCTATCATTCTTGGGTCAAGCCTGAGAACACAGCTACAACGCAGGGAGTGTTCCAAAGGCCATCCTTTTGCTGATTTCTAGAAGATATCTTACTTCCTGTTAAAATATCTTGAAGAGCCATTTCAGAGCTAGGAAGATCAGACATGGGATGCAAGGAGCAGAGAGAGGGAGAGCAGAGAACAGGACTTGGGCAGGGGTCTTTGGCCTGCAGCAGTCCCTGCCAGCTTTCTGAGCTGTCACCAAGGAGGGTGACTGTGGCTCTTCCACGGGACCGAGAGCTGAAGGTGCATCCTCGCCCTGTACATGCCCAACAGCCCACTGAGGCAGGGACTACTGTTATTCCCATTTGATAGATGTGGAAACTGAGGCTCAGGGAGTTTGAGTAGCTTGCCAAGGGGTGGCACAAGGAAGAGACAGAGCAGGGATTTAACGTGAGGTATCTGACTCCCAAGGCCAAGTTTCTTCCCAGCCACCAGTCTGTCTCATGGAAGAATCACCTTTAAGTCTAATTGGTAGATACTGGAGGAGGCTGCTCCTCTTGTCAGATTCGAGTGGCTCTGCTCAGAGATGCCCTGAGGTCCACAGGCTGTCCTGAGTCACAGCAATAAGCACGCGTGGTCAGACAGAAATTCCTGCCTCCCCCCATTCTCAGAGAGGGGCCTCTCCGGGGCCCATGTGGCTGCTCTGATAACCACTGGCTCACCAGTCCCAACCAGATGGGCTCCAGGTCATAGAGTAGCTGACCAGCTCTGGCAAGGAGGGCCCTGGAGAGAGGGAGGCAGGGCTTGGTCTCTAAGTGGTATCTCAAAGCTTCCCAAGGTGCCTCTTACCAAAGCCAAACCAGGTCAAAAAGAAATAACACCCCGAGAGGACTTCCTAGCATGAAGGTCAAATGGTAAGAGCTAGGTAGGGTGGAGAGAGAAAGAGAGAAAGAAAGAGAGAGAGAGAGAGAGAGAGAGAGTGTGTGTGTGTGTGTGTGTGTATGTATGTGTTTAAGAAGGGAAGGGCATTGGACTTCCTAGGTGGCGCAGTGTTTAAGAATCCGCCTGCCAATGCAGGGGACACGGGTTAAAACCCTGCTCTGGGAAGATTCCACATGCCACGAAGCAACCAACATGCCACAAAGCAACCAAGCCTGTGCGCCACAACTATTGAGCCTATGCTCTAGATCCCGTGAGCCACAACTATTGAGGCCGTGTGCTGCAACTATTGAAGCCCACATGCCTAGAGCCCACGCTCCACAACAAGAGAAGCCACTACAATGAGGAGCTCACACACCACAACGAAGAGTAGCCCCCACTCTCAGCAACTAGAGAAAGCCCATGTGTAGCAACAAAGACCCAATGCAGCCAAAAAATAAATTAAATAAATAAATTTAAAAAAAAAAAAGGGAGGGGCATCAGACATGGAAGCAACCTAAATGTCCATCAACAGATGAATGGATAAAGAAGATGTGCTATATGTGTGTGTATATATACACACACATACATTCACACAATGCAGTATTACTCAGCCATAAAAAAGAATGAAATAATGCCATTTGCAGCAACATAGGTGGACCTAAAGAGTATCAAACTAAGTGAAGTAAGCCAGGCAGAGAAAGACAAATATCATATGATATCACTTACACGTGGAATCTTTTTTAAAAAAAAAAAAACGATACAAATGAACTTATTTATGAAACAGAAAAAGACTCACAGACATAAAAAACAAGCTTATGGTTACCAAAGTGGGGAGGGATAAATTAGGAGTTTGGAATTAACAAATTACAAACTACTATATATAAAATAAACAACAAGATCCTACTGTATAGCACAGGGAACTATATTCAAGATCTTGATAAAGTATAATGGAAAAGGATCTGAAAAAGAATATATATAACTGAATCACTTTGCTATACCTTTGAAACTAACAACATTGTATATTAACTATATACTTAATTAAAAAATAAAAGACAGAGTAACAAGAGAAGAGGAAAAAAAAAAAGGAGAGGCATCAAAAAAATTAAACATAGAATTACCATGAGGTCCAGCAACCCCACTTCTGGGTATATACTGCAAAGAATTGAAAGCAGGGATTCAAACTGATACTTGAGCACCCCTGCCCACTGCAGCCTTAGTCACAACAGCCAAACGGCTGAAGCAACCCGAGAGCCCACCGACAGAATGGATAAACAAAATGTGGTGTAAACACACGACAGAATATTATTCAGCCTTAAAAAGGAAGGAAACTCTTACACATGCTACAACACAGATACCGTGGAAGACATGATGCTGACATAAGCCAGACGCAAAAGGATGAATATTGTATGATTCCACTTACGAGGCACCTAGAAGAGGCAAGTTCATGGAGACAGAAAGTAGACTAGAGATTACCAAGGGCTGGGGGGCGGGGATAGGGAGATATTGTTTAGGGCATCCAGAGTTTTGGTCTGAGATGATACAGTTCTGGTGATGGATGGTGGGGATGGTTGCCCAACCAGGTGAAGGTACTTAATGCCACTGAATTGTATATTTTAAGTTGTTAAAATGGTAAGCTCAT
This sequence comes from Hippopotamus amphibius kiboko, assembly GCF_030028045.1. NCBI lineage: Eukaryota > Metazoa > Chordata > Mammalia > Artiodactyla > Hippopotamidae > Hippopotamus > Hippopotamus amphibius. The sequence goes on from NC_080202.1 coordinate 17,634,636, forward strand.
AAAACATATATAGTCATATATATCTTACCACAATTTTTTTTAAAGAAGAAAAGGAGGCAGATGGGGCAAGAGGCCCTGGGCCAGGGAGGGGGAATATGCATTGAGCCTCTGCCAGACGCTAAGCCCCGTGCTGGTGGGCTTTTCACATGTGCCATTTCGTTTAATCCTCAAAACGACCCTTTACAATAGGAACTGTTATTAAACTAGGGTTCAGAGAGTGCCTTGTGCAGTGTCACCGAGCCAGACAGTGGTCGACGGGGACTCAAACCCAGGTCTGTGTCCTCCAGAGCACCAGCCGTCCAAACACTGTCACAGACAGGACACACTGGGAAGGCCTGGTCCCCATCGCTCATTCACTTAGCATCACAGAGCACCTCCTCTGGACTGGACAGAAAAGGTGGCAGCAAAGGGGACACAGCCCCTGACAATCAGGACAGCTGGAGGCTGAGGGACCACACTCCCCGTCTTACTTCCCATCCTCAGAATCTCAACACAGAGCAAGGGACATTCTGCCTCTGATGTTACCCTGGCCTGATTTCTACGGAAATTGGGAGCTGCAATAAGCTAGGGTGAAGATTAGGGCTAGAGTCATGACGAGACCAGAATTTACCTTTGAGCATCTCAGGAAATGAATCCCAGACATCCCACAAGAGCAGAGGTATACAGGATCAAACTCTGCCCTGGACAGGCAGACACCTTGGCGGAATAGAAAATGCATGGGCTCTGGAGTCCGGAGCCCTGGGTTTGAAATCAAATTCCGCGACTTACTGTGTAATCTAGGCTTGGCCTCTTGCAAGCCTCGGTTTTCTCATCTGCCAAAGGGGCACGTAATACTTGCTTTATAAGGGCCACCCCATGTGAACTGTGGAGCCCAGCCACCTGGGTTTAAATCCTGTTTCTTCATCATTTATTAGGTATATGAACTAAAATAAGTTCCTTAACTTCTCTATGCCTCAGTTTTCCCCATCCAAAAAATGGGGGTAATTCGTACCTTCATGGACTATTGTAAGGCTTATATGAGTTAATACAGATAATATACTGGCACAGTGCATACAAGAAGTTATTTTTTACATCTATAAATTTTTGATAACTGTTATGAAATGTACATAAGACCCTGGGACTTGCTAGGAGGCTCACCAACAGTAGTTTCCCCTTCCTTGCCCCTCTAGTCCCCTCCTATGTGAGGCTCAAAGAAATTGTTAATGGATATTTGTCCTGGGTTTTTCTCGAAATATCCGGGGTTGGACAGAGCCAGCACTGGCAGGAACCCCTGGCCCTTCCTGTGCTTCCCCTCCTGCCCACACTAACAGTGGCTCCCGGAGAGAAGCCCATCAGGCTGAACCCTCCAGGAAGGAGGCTAAAGATGAGTCATTCCAAAAATGTGCTGCTTGGCTGCCTGCGCCAGTCCCACCCCATTGGTCCTTAGTGTGGGTTCCAAAGAGCCAAGGTAGCCTGGAGCACTCCTGGGAGCACTGGAGGAGCCCTGGGCCTTCCCTCGAGCAGGGAATGATCCTTCCTCCAAATGAGCATTAATTGGTCATCTCCAGCTTACCCTACAGTAGCAGTATTGCCTTCTCCATTTTACTGATGAGGACACAAAGGCACAGAGAAGTTAGGACACTGGGCCAAAGTCACCCAGCAAGTCCACACAAGGGACAAGTTTAAATCCGGGCCTTTCTTGATCCAAAGCCTACAAGCTTTCCACTGCCACGTCCTCTCCCTACCGAACCACATCAACACCAGCGCTGCCACTTACTGGCTCTATGAACTTAAGTAAGTCCCTGCACGTCTCTGAACCTCCGTATCCACAGTCATAAATGGGGAAGCTATCTTACAAGGTTGTTTGTTCATTCAACGGTCACCAACTGAGCCCAGAGCCATATTTATGGGGCTGTTGAAGCTTCCGTTTCACAGACTCTCCTGCACAGGCTCTTTCCAGGATCTGGGAAAGGGTCTGGTCATGTGACACACTTTTCTTAAAGAAAGTCCCCAGCCTCACAAAACCTGGACTCACCCCCGCTACCACAGCGTGCCAGCACCATGCCATGCCCTGGATGTCCAACGGGGTGGGCACAAAGGGATGCCAGGGGGGCCTATGCTTGTGAAGTCCCCAGGAGCCGGCCTGACCCAATGCTGAGCAAAGAGTAGCCGGCATTATTACTACCTGCTTCCTGTCTGTCTCTCCCCCATTAGAATGCTAGCTCTCTGAGGACAGCGAACTTTGTCAGCTTTGTTTGTTGATGGAGCCCAAGAGCCCTGAACAGGGCCTGACACATGATCTGACGCAGTAAATATTCTCTGACCCTTGAGATGGTGTCGTTCGACTCTCCAATTCACAGATGAGAAAACTGTTCCAGAAGGTGTGTCTTTCCCACGATCAGGGCCAGGCCCCAGGGCCTCACAGTCCCCGTGAAAGGCTCTCTGTTACTTCTTGCTGCCTCTCCGGTGAGTCACACTGGGGCCCGAAAGACATTTTTGGAATAAAAATCCAGGGAACAAGATTCTGAGGAAGAAAAGCAAGGGAAGTGACAGAGAGGGAAAGCGTAAGGTTGCCAGATTGACTAATAATGCACGACAATCAGTTGATTTTGAAACTTAGAGAAGCAACAAGTCCTATTTTAGTATAAGCATGTCCCATGCAATATTTGGGGGCATACATATACTATAACATTAAGAGTCACTGTTTATCTGAAACTCAAACTTATCTAAGCATCTTGTATTTTATCTGGCAACTCCGCCTTAGAATTCCATGGAACTTAGTCCAAATTCCTGCTCTGCTATTGACCACGTAATCATGGGCAAGAATCTTTACCACTCTGTGCCTCAGTTTCCTCATCTGCAAACTACGGCCAGTCCTATGTCCTCATGGAGTTGCTGTGAGGATTAGAGGAAATGATGTCTCTATGGGTACGTGGTAGACAGACGTTCCTAATGTTAGTTTCCCTCCCCTGTTTTTAAGACAGGCTTAAGGAACTCAGTAGGGAGACTGACTTGACAATTGTAAGATAACATGGTAACTACAGTGTTAAAATTCTTCCAAGCAGCACGCTTGTATAGAATACAATGTTATGGGTCCTGTCTTAAGAAGGCAAACACCTAACCTGGTATTTCTCAGCCCTATCAGACCCAACACTCTCCTTTCATAAACATTTTTAATGCCTCCTTTGCCTTGCTTAAATGAAACTTGGTGATAAAAACGACTCATTTACACACAACCTGGAAAGACTTAATGCTCGACTTGCAATTTAAGTGCAAAAAAAAAGGAATGTAATAAAATAATATCTCGACATGTGAGTGCTTGGGCATGTGGTAGGGAGATGCTTGCATAGACTAAGGAGAAGTAAGTTTCGGTTAAGAAGTTGGATGATATTTAATATTAAGTTGAACCATGTGAAATTGCTGATATGGAACTGTTTTTGATCTATGAAAATGGAATTTCACATGATTCAACCTAATATTTGACATTCTAAATACAAGCAAACTAAATCTACCTATCATGCATGTGTGTGTATATGTGTATGTGTATACATGTATATATCACACCATGAATCAACAGCTACAAACACAGGCAAGTATCGATGCGTTGATGATTCCAGTACCATAAACATCATCACCATTCAGGCTGTGATTTTCCAAAATGATGGTCCACTCAAAAAATTACAAACAACACAAAGTATAACCTTTTCTTGCTTTGCCCAGTAGTTGCACTTCTGAAAAATTAAGCTTGTCCTTTTTAAGTGCAAAAGCAAAACACTGCATTTGGTTGAAGGTCTCAAAACCCTTAACTCAGTAATTCTACTTCTAAGAAGAATTCTTTTCTAAGATCTACTTCTAAGAATATATGTGAGTAAACAATCCAGATTGCCATTAAAATCTGTGCACAAAAAGCATGGTGAGAATGCTTGGAGAATGATGGAACTAATGACATACCAATGATCGGGAAATGGGTAAGTAAATGATGGTAGAATCTCTCTGTGGTCTAGGAAGTAGCCATCAGAGATGAACGGTTGGCAGCTGTTGTAGAGCATGGGTGCTTTGGGGGTTTTTTCCCCTTTGCTTTTCTTGTTTTCTATAATGATTTTCATTCCCATAATAATTGGGGGGAAATCAGCTCCAGGGAAAGGAGAAACAAAGAACCGTGAAGCCCATGGTTGGAATCCCTTGCATGGAAATGAAGAAACTGCAGAGAAGGGGCCTGGGGAGAACTGTTCATTGCGGCCACTGGGGCTCCCACACCTCCTTCCCCATCTGGGGCTTCACCAAGGTGTGAGTCCCCAGCACCCCTCCTGCGGCTCCCAGGAGCGAGATGCAGGCTCACACGAGGCCCAGCCTGAGCGTCACCGGAGGCCTGCAGTGTCACCACAGAGCCATGCTCTAGCCCTTTCCACTGTGACTTGGGCTCCAAGCTTCTCTGTGGGAGACGAGGTCTGGAGGCTCTGCTCAGATTAAGTCGAATGCGAGAGAATGTGTGTCGCTCTTCTTGGTCCTTCTTAAAGGGACTTAGTGAAAAAAGCAGGCTCCAAAACAGCATAAGTGTGTATTACTCCAGTGTGAAAAAAATGCATAAGACTTTCTGTGTGAGTGAGTGAGAGAGACTGTGTGTGTGTGTGACAGAGAGAGAGACTGATCCTGGGGTGTTGGTGGTGCTTGGTAGGTGTGGGGGTGGTGCATCTGTATGAGAGACAGAGAGAGAGGTGATGGAGGGGGTGTATGTAAGAGAGATTGGAGAAGGAGTGACGGAGAGGGTGAGAGAGACACTGTGGGGGTGAAAGAGGAGAGAGAGAGAGAAAGATTGGGGGAGGGGGGCCAGTGAGAGAGACACATCGTGGGAAGGGGGAGAAAGATATCGTGGGGGTGAAAGAAATTGGGGGTGAGAGGGATTGTGAGAGGGGCTCAGAGAGACAGTGGGAATGTAAGAGAGCAATAGATGTGAGCGGGTGAGAGAGAGACTGTAGGGGCAGCAGAGGGATTGTCTCAGGATAAAATAGAAAGATGGGGGGTGAGTGAGAGATTGGGCAAGTGACCAACAAATGGAAGGGTGGCCGACAGGTGGTGGGGGTGAAGGAGAGATGGTCTGCTTATGTGTGAGAGATGGGGTTTGTGTGTGTCTGCATTTGTGTCTGTGTGTGAGAGAGAGGTTGCGTGCACATGTGATGGTGTGTAGGCAGCCTCAGAAGGCTCACACCCAAATGCGGCTGTTGGCACCTGCAGGTAGAAGGAAAGGCCACCAAGCTCAGTGGCTGGGTGTGCAGACCCACCTGGCCTCAAGCCTCATCGCTACACTTATTAACATGTAACACTGGGGACATCAACCTCTGTGAGACTCCGTTTCTCAGTCTGGAAGGTGGGGATCATACCAATAGCACCTACCTCACAGGAGTAATTGAAATATTGCACCTGGGGGCACGTAGCAGAATGCTTGGCACCCAGTGAACGTGGGCTTTCGTTACGTTGCACGAAGAGTGGATGGAGCAAGACATTCTTCCAGGGGAAAAAACTCACATAAGCACCCAAGCGACAAAATGAGACCAGTGGTCCCGTTGGCCCACCGGGATGACAGAGCACAAGCTGAGCCGAAGTCCCTCTGGTGACCTGGGGCAGCGGCCGTCCGACTGTCCCTGCAATCTGGGGGCGAGCATGCCGAAGACATCTGTAGAGGAAGTCCTGCAGGCAAGATACAGCCCAGGTTGGGCCCACATCTGTGCCAATCAAGTGTGAAAAGGAATCAGTAAGAACATAACTGGATAAAACAAAACAAAATAAACAGACAACAATCAGCCAGGAAAGAAACACTGGAAAAGGCAGCAGACAGAAAGTCAAATGAAGCAGGGCTTCCTCAGGTGCGTCTGAGCAGACTGTCCGAAATTAACTACAAAATATGGCCACACATCCTTCACAGAACTGGCCTCTGCAATCCCAGTTACCAGGAACAAACCAGCCCCCAGATGGCAGCTATCTGTGCTGCTGGAACCTACTCAGGAAAGGATTATTAAGGATCCTCACACAAGGAATGAGGTAAAAAACTATCACCATTTTGCAGAGTATTTTATATTTCACTAGCACCCATCAATCTTTGACTTTTGGTAACCGTATCCATTATATCCAGTTTCAGGGATTTTGAAAGTTGGGGCATTAGATTTAATAAATACAACACGTCTGTTTTCTCAAGTTATTTTCTTCATTTACGGGTTTTTTTTTTTTCATTCTCCAATTTTCAGAAGAGCTTGTTCGAATTATTACTTGAAGTTCTCTAAAACCCCAAATTTCCATATGTGCCCAAAATTAATGTGTATTTATGGTAACATTAATTTGGATTTCAGTTCTTATGTTTTGGAGATCCAGCTACCCAAAAGCCTGAACACACAGAACGTCTGTCCTCATCAATGTCCTTTATAAGGCAGCATTATAAGTTAATGACTGATAAAACCCATAATCTCTCGATCAGAAGTTGCTACCTTTGTACTGGATGTTAGGACAATTTCCTAAATGAATGAGGCTATTCCATACTTTCCTTTTCATCTGACTGACTTTAATTCTACTGTGAGCTCTGAGAAAACCTTCTTACTGGTTACAGTTTGTACTACTTCAAATATAATCATCCACTTTCTTAAGTACAGATTCCAGCCTGAGATAAATATTCCCTGGCTGTCCTTTGTCAACAGTTTCCTCATTGCTACAGTTCCCTGGTTGGAGTGTCACAAGCTTACTTTAAGAGACATTGTGTGACCTAGGGATCTCAGCTGGAGATGCTGTTTCATTTTACTTACAATTCATAATCTTGAGCAAACCGAAAAGCCTGCAATAAGTAACGGTTTGTTAATATGTTGCCATGTTAAAATTAATCAAGGGCTTCCCTGGTGGCACAGTGGTTAAGAATCTGCCTGCCAATGCAGGGGACACGGGTTCGAGCCCTGGTCGGGAAAGATCCCACATGCCGCGGAGCAGCTAAGCCGGTGCACCACAACTACTGAGCCCAACATGCCGCAACTACTGAAGCCTGCACATCTAGAGCCTGTGCTCCTCAACAAGAGAAGCCACTGCAATAAGAAGCCCAAGCACCACAGTGAAGAGTAGCCCCCACTCTCTGCAACTACAGAGAGCCTGCGTGTAGCAACGAAGACCCAACGCAGCCAACAAATAAAAGACAAAAATAGATTAAAAAAAAATTAATCGAAACCTACAATTACAGTAAAAGTAATAATTTTACAAATGGAAATTTGTTTTTTTTGTTTTTTTTTTTAAATTATTTTTTGGCTGCATTGGGTCTTCGTTGCTGCATGCAGGCTTTCCTCCAGTTGTGGCCAGCAGGGGCTCCCCTTCATTGTGGTGTGCGGGCTCCTCATTATAGTGGCTTCTCTTGTTGTGGAGCACAGGCCTCAGGCACGTGGGCTTCAATAGTTGCAGCCCACGGGCTCAATAGTTGCGGCGCACGGGCCCAGTTGCTCCGCGGCATGTGGGATCTTCCCAGAGCAGGGCTCAAACCCACGTCCCCTGCATTGGTGGGCGGATTCTTAACCACTCTGCCACCTAGGAAGTATGGAAATTTGTTTTTAACACAAAAGTTAGTAGATGCTTGGCCATGTTCAGGTTTGCGTTACCCAAAAAAGTACTGAATGCAAACTGTATATGTAAATCTGAGGTCTACTGCAAATTTTTAAAAATTAACTTTAAAAGGGTTTTTTCTAAATCAAATGTTAAAAAGTCAGCCCATTTTTGCAAAAAATTAATCTATACCTACATAGAAAAAAAAATCTGTTAAAAAGTTCCAAATATTAACGCCAGATAGTGCTGGGTTATATGACTGTGGAGGGTGTGGTCTTCTTTTTTAATACCTTTCTGCAACATCTGAACTTTTATAGTGATTCTACATTGTTTTTATAATCGGGAGAGAAAAATCAATACTCGGGTTTTTATTTTTCAAAAATGAGAAAGGAGGGGAAAAGTCTAATAAAATGAAAGTGGGTGAGAGTTGCTCACAGGCCTGGGAGCTGGAAGGAACCAGAAGGACTAATTGGGAAAGGGCCTGGGCTGACCCAGACAGTCCCAGCTCCCCAAACAGTCCCTAAGGAGAAGAAAGAGCCAGGCACATGAGCAACTTTGAAGTCACGTGGCTCCAGAAAGAGCCAGACATGTGCACCAGGGGCCAGTGGTCCTAGGAGGAGGGCTCTACACTAGATACAAAGGTCACCTGGACCCAGTCCTTGCAGAAGCAGTCAGTCTAGAAGAGTCAAAGAAAAGCATGGTGACCTCAGTGAAGAACAAACCCCTGGCATAATTTGCAACGTGTCTAGAAATCAGAGGAAAACACAATGAAACAATGTCATTGCTCTTCACCTAACAAAAGAATAAAGAATTTATAAATGCTGGCGAGGGTGTGTGGAGACTAGCATTCACTCACTGCCAGTGGGAATGATGTCACTAAGTGCTTTTGAAAAGCAACATGGCGGTATGTACCAATCATTATAAGCTAGTCACATCCTTTCACAATTCCATTTCTAGAAATTTACCCTGAGACACACATAAAATACTTTGCTATCAGTAACTGCAGTAACGATTTACAATTTTTTAAAAAGGAAATAACCTGAATAATGTCCAACAATAGTTAGAATGGTAATTTTTGATATAACCTCTCAGTGGGGCATTATATGGCCATTAAAAACAATGTTTATGGAGACTTTATAATAAACACACAGGGAAATGTTCATGTTACCATGTTAAATGATACAGTAGGATATAAAATTGTATATAGAACACTATCTTAACTACATAAAAGTTCACATAAACCAGGAAGAAATGCTCTAAAACTTTATACAGTTCCCTGTGGATTGGTTGGGCTATGAGTGGGTTTATCTCTTAAAAAATAATTTATGTGGAAATAATTTCAGATTTACAGAAAAGCTGTAAGAAAAATAAAAAGAACTGTCATATTCCTTTTACCCAGGTTTCCCAACTGTTAATGTTTTTCCACGTTTCATTGCATACATGCGTGCATACAATCTTTCTGTACACCCCCACACACAGTATCTACAATCATTTGTCTTTTTCTGAAGTATCTGAAGGCAAGCAGATGTGATGTCTCAGGACCTCTAAATACTCTAGAGTATATTTCCTAAAAACAAGCGTCCTCTCCAACATAACCTTCCTGATCAGGAAATTAACACGAGCACAGCATCACCATCCAAACTGCACCCCATTCACATTTCACCAGCTATCCCAATGTTACTTTTTCCTTTCTGGTCCAGGATCCAACCTAGGAATACATCTTGCATTTAGTTGTCATGGGTCTCCATTCTCCTTCAAACTGCAACATTTCCTCTCTTTTTCCCTGTCTTTCGTGTCTTTAAGAGTTTTCTCTTTTTTTTTTTTCAAGAGTGTAGATTTTTCACGGACTTCCTAGGTGGTGCAGCGTTTAAGAATCTGCCTGCCAATGCAGGGGACATGGGTTCGATCCCTGGTCCGGGAAGATCCCACATGCCGTGGAGCAACTAAGCCCATGTGCCACAACTACTGAGCCTGAGCTCTAGAGCCCGTGAGCCACAGCTATTGAGCCCATATGCCACAACTATTGAAGCCCATGCACCTAGAGCCCGTGCTCTGCAAGAAGAGCAGCCACGGCAATGAGGAGCCTGCATACCACAACAAAGAGCAGCCCCCGCTCGCCACAACTAGAGAAAGCCCGTGTAAAGCAACGAAGACCCAACACAGCTAATAAATAAATAAATAAAATTAATTTTTAAAAAAGATTTATAAAAAAAGAAAAAGAGTGTAGATCTTTCATTTCACAGGGTACCTCCGACCTGAGGTTGACCGTTGTTCCCTTGTGATGAGACTCAGGCCATGCGTTCTTGGCAGGAATAGCACAGAAATGAGGCTTCATTCACCTAAGGAGCCCATGATGTCAACGTATCCATCCCTGGTGAGGTTCATTTTGATCACCTGCTCAGGTTGGTGTCAGGTTTTTCTACCAGAGAGTCACCATCTTTCCCTTTGTAATTGATATATTTTCTGGAGATGCATTCCAGCATTATACCCATATCCTGTTCTTTAAACATTCACCTGCCAGTCTTAGCATCATTGACAAGTCCAGCCTGAATCAACCATTGCTGTGATGGTTGCCTAATGTGGATTTTTCCTATTTCCATCATTAATTGACAATCTTTTGCAAGAAAGAACTTACCCTTCTCTCCTATTGATTTTTTTTGTTTGTTTACTTAACTATATCATTATGGTCTCATAGCTTCCTTTTTTTTTCTCAATGAGCTTTATCCAGTACTATCCTTATTAATGTTGATGCTGAAATTGCCCATTTTGATCAATAATACCCCCTTCTAGCTGATCCCTGTATCCTCTACGTCCTCATCATTGTTTGAGCACATCCTTCCTTTCTGGCAATGTTCCAGACTAATCTTGTCCTTTCCCTGCTCCATCTCAGGAAACAGCCACTTCTCCAAGAAGCCCTGGTTTATATTAGTGGAGAATGGTGATTAGAAACCAAGATCTGGGAGCTTGGTGTGTTCATCACAACTAGAATGTTATTGCTTCTAGGCCGTCTACAAACTAAGAAATGCATGCATATACAAATGTACCAACACCTATAACTACATATATTTTCATAAACCTGCATATACCTACATTAGATTTGTGGTTTTAATGTGTGTGTCAATATGCATATGTCAGTGAAGTCATACCTATTCAGCACCTCAGGGTTCTTTCTAGACATCTCCCTTTCCATGTTTGTAAATTGCTTCTCTGACTGTAAGAAACTTGGCTCCCATTAGCCTCAAATTATTAATGTATTTGCTCAACATAACCAAGCCCCAAATCACACCAGCTGCCTTCTCTGCTCTCTGTCCCTGCACGTGCCCCCCTCCTCAGCCACCGGGCACACCAGTGTCTCTGCGAAGCCCCCAACACCCCACTTCCTCAAACACCAGGCATGCCAACACTTCTGCAAAATATTGTCTTCATGTAGCTTTTTCTTTTTAATATTTTAATGTGAAAGGGACTTCCCTGGTTGTCCAGTGGTTAGGACTTGGCGCTTTCACTGCCAAGGGCCCAGGTTTGATCCCTGGTCAGGGAACGAAGATCCCACATGCCCCATGCAGCCAAAAAAAAAAGAAAGAAAGAAAGAAAGAAAAAAAAAAAAGCGAAAGCCATTTAAGATGTAACACCTGCTCTCCTGCGGAGGACCAGCTCCCATGGTCATCACTTATATCCCCAGCACGTGTAGGAATGCTATCGCGTGTATGGTGTTAGAATTGTCAGAACACCCCCTCCCCCATAGGCCTCCTTGTCTCCACCCCACCCCCATGCTCCCTCTGTACCTATCCCCACTCACCCTAGACAGCAACTTCCAGGGATGTAGCCCCTCTAAGGTCCCCTTTGCCTCTCTAGAGGCCAGCCAGCCCCCTTGCAGGGACCCTGAGGCCTTTCACAGCTCAACCCCCATGGATCCTTCTCCATCACAGGAGCACCTTCTATCCGGGGGGCGGAGAGCACCACCCACTCCTCCTCTTTCACATCCTCGCAGACCCAGCACTGAAGAAACCAACCTGTGTCAAACCCAGAGAGAATGTGGGAGCAAGCATAAAGGCCACACAGGTCTACATTGACAGGAGGGGCTCTTTCCTTGGAAAGCTTGAATGTCAGAGTGTCCCTTATGGATGAGCAGAAATGCTTCAGAAAGGTGGTAGCATCTAAAAGCACGAAATGACAGGTTCTGGAGTCAGGATCTAAGGGCAGGAGTGGGCACGTTGGGACACCCTACACAGAAGTAGCCAGAGGGGTCCCCACAAGCCACCCTGCACAGCAGAGGTCACCCTCCAAGCAGGACCTGGCCTCCCCCAGGGCAGGACCACAGGCGTCCTCCAGTCCTCCGGATACACTGGGTCTCAGCGCATTGCTCCTGGCCAGAGTGAGAGCTCACACACAGAACGTGACCTTCCTCTGTTCAGGAAGCTCTGAAGGCAGATCCAGGCCCAGCTCCCATGCTGTCTCCCAGCCACACTCAGCCAGGAGGGGATGCCAGGAGCAAGCAGAGACCATCACTTATCTCCCCAACTGGCCAGCTTTGCCTGGGCCTCCCTGCACTCCTGTCCTGGGGCCCAACAGAGCAGGGCAGAGCACAGGGTAGCAACCTGGTTAGTAGTACCAGTGAGAACTGCCGTGGCCAGCAAGAAGCTTAAACAACCTACAGCTGTGAAAAATAACTTCCTGTGACTCCCCCAGGACCCCGTGTGCCAGGGAGAGGTTAAATTCACCCTCAGCCTGGGCACTGACCTGCTGCCGGCTTAGCAACCCCTCTACTTTTCCCTAAGGGACGGTAACTGTTCATTTTAGGTGTCAACTTGACTGGGCCACAGGATGCCCAGATTTTGGCCAAATGTTATTCTGGATGTTCCTGTGAGGGTGTGTTTCTGAATGAGATTACCATTTGACTCTGTGGACTGAGGAAAGCAGGTTGCTCTCCCTAATGCAGGTGGGCCTCATGCAATCACTTGAAGGCCCTAATAGAACAAAAAGGCTGACACTCTGATCAAGGAGGAATTCCTCCTGCCTGACTACCATCAAACTGGGACATTGGCTGTTTCCTGCTATGGGAGTCAAACTGAATCATCGGGGTGTGGAGAAAAGAAACCCTCCTACACTGTTGGTGGGAATGTAAATTGGTGCAGTCGCTATGGAAAACAGTATGAAGCTTCCTCAAAAAAAAAAATTAAAAATAGAGCTACCATATGATCCTGCAATCCCACTCCTAGGCATATACCCAGAGAAAACTATAATTTGGAAAGATATATGCAGCCCTATGTTAACAGTAGTGCTATTTACAACAGCCAAGACATGGAAAAAACCTAAATGTCCATTGACAAATGAATGGATAAAAAAGATGTGGTATATATACATAAAGGGATACAACTCAGTCATAAAAAAGAATGAAATAATGCCATTTGCAGCAACATGGATGGACCTAGAGATTATCATGCTAAGTGAAGTCAGAAAGAGAAAGACAAGTACCATATACCACTCATACGTGAAATCTAAAATGACACAAATCAACATATCTACAAAACAAAAACAGACAGAACAGACTTGTGGTTGCCAAGGGACAGTTGGGGTAGGGGAAGAAAAGGTTGGGATCCTGGGATTAGCAGATGCAAACTATCATATATAGTTGGACAAACAACAAGGTCCTACTGTACAGCACAGGGAACTGTATTCAATATCTTCTGATAAACTATAATGAAAAGCATATGAAAAAGTATATATGTATAACTGAGTCACTTTGCTATACAGAAGAAATTAACACAACATTGTAAATTAACTATACTTCCATTTAAAAAAAATTTTTTTTAAACTAAAATATCAGCTTGCATCTCAAGCCCGCCGGCCTTCTCAGTGAAAGCACACCATTGGTTCTCTGGCCTTCAGGCTCAGGATGGAACTACACCATCAGCTCTCCTGGGTTCTCCGGCTCACACACTCACCTGTAGATCTTAGGACTAGTCAGCCTCCACAATCCCATGAGCCAACTCCTTGCAATAAATCTCTTTATACACACACACACCCTATTGCTTCTGTTTCTCTGGAAAACCCTGACTAATACAGTGGCCCAGAGAGAGGCAGTGACTTGGCCCAGGCTCCTCAGCATTGCAGAGGGGGACGAAGGTACCCAGCTTCCAAGCACAGCCTCCTCCTCCTGTTTCCCGGTTCACAAGGACTGGGACCCTCCCTATGGAACAGCACCTCATAGTGGCTTCAGCCCAGGTGGGGCCTGCCCAGATGGAACGGACAACCACTCAGGATGCCAGGCAGCGGGCAGGAGGGAGCACACGTGTGCAGAGTCACAGAGACCTGGGTTCAAAACCCTGCTCCTCTGCAGACTAGCTCTATGGCCTTAGTGGTTTGCTACACCTCTCCAAGCCTCAGTGAGCATCTCTGTAAAATGGGGATCATATCACCACAAAGCTGTCGGAGGAATGAACGAGACACTCATTGCCAACTATACCTAGCACAGGGCCTAGTCCATCAGTGAAGCCCAGGGCGTATTCTCTCTCTCCCCTAATCTCTTAACTTTCCCTTAATCTCATCAAGGGATTAAGAACCACTGCCCCAGGCCAATGACGCTTAACCCTGATATCCATTAAAATCATCTGAAAAGGCTCTGAAACATACCAGCCTCAGGTCTGTGCTGGCGCAGAACCTCCAGTTTTAACCCCCCACCCCTCAGGGGGATTCTCAAGTGCAGCCAGGATGAGAACCCCCAGGCGATTCGCCACTCACCAGAATTTCTCTCCCTCTACGCTTTCAGGAAACAAAGCCAGAAGGACGCGTGAGGGGGCCTGGGGCTGAGCACGTACCCAGTCAAAGGCAGCTCCTTGTCCGTTCATTGCCTGACCTATTGGCCCTATGGCCACCGAGGCAAACCTCTCCTCTGCATCTCTCGAGGGGCCTGGCCTCATGACCTGTGTGCCAGTCCCAGTGGGGTCACTGAACTGCAAACCTTCTGCCTCACACGTCCCAGACTCAGTTCCTTCATCTGCAGTATGGGGAAACGTAAACTCATGGGAGAAAGACCCCAGCACAGCCGCTGGCTCCGGGACCACATCTAAACCTTTGAGGACGACACTCAAGGCTTTCCATCATCCAGCCGCCACACCCGCCTCTCCAGTCTCTTGCCGTCCCCTCTGCACACGTGCTACCCACTCTGCCTAGAACATGCTCCTCACCTTCACTGCCTGAAAGCCACTTATCTTTCAAAGCCCTGTGCAATCGTCACCCCCGGGCTTTGCAGACTTCCACGACTGTTAATCAGGGTCCTTAGAGTTCACAGAAGCCTAACTCAAGCTTCATTATGCAGGAAAGTAGCATTTGGGGCTTTCCTACCTGGTCTCTAGTCATCACTCTTCTGCTCTTGATGCTGGGTTTCCTCCGACTTGTCTTCATTCTCCAGCAGGCTCGCTCCAGGTGGTGACCAGATGACCAGGAGCAACTCCAGGCTCACTGCCTACCAGGGAGAAGCCCCAGCAGTACGGGAGCGTCTCTGATCCAGCAGTTCCAGGCCCAGGCCCAGAGCTGCTTTCACTGGCCTGGACTGGGTCCCACGCCTGGCTCTGAACCAGTTACTGTTGTCAGGAATGTTCTGATGGACCGGACAGCCCGGGGGCATGTACCCATCCCTGGAGTCTGGGGATAGGGTCGGCCTGCCCCCATCCAAATGGAGTGAGAGCAGGAGCTGTGCTTCCCAAAGGGACATTGGGAGCAAATACAGAAGGAGGAACGGGAACTCGGCAGTAAAAACCTGCAGCACGCAGCCTTCACTGGGTTAGGACCCCTCCTCTCGGCTCCGGGAGGCTCAGCGCGCCCCCTCAGCAGGAGGTGAAGTCACCACGCGGACTTGGCTTTGCGCGCATCTGACCCGGGCTGCAGAACCCGAACTTCACGAGGGTGGAGGCGGCAGCCTAGCCACGTCTAAAGCAACCAGCGAGTTGGCAAATCTCTGACAGCTGGGCAGGTTTCTCCCTGACTGGGGAAATAAGCTCTCCTGGGGCCAGGCGGTCTTCGTATAGTGAGCACCTGTGAAGCGTGAAAACTCTGGATGGTGGGAAGGAAGTCGGGGAGAAGAGAGAGCAAGATGGCTCCTTTGGACAAAGTCAGGAGTTTGGCAGCCCAGCGAGGAGCTGGCAGGAAGGCCTAAGACAGAGGGGAGGAGAGAACGCTGGAGGATACCTTGGGAGGCAGACTCGAGGCCGGGAGGCAGCCAGTGTCTCCCAGAGGCTGGAAATAGAGAGAGCGTTAGAGTTAAGGCTGGGCTGGGTGGGCTATACCCCTTCTGACTCCTTCTAGTTTTCAGTAATCATCTGCTGATACCCCACAGCCTGTGCTGATGGCTGATCTGGGGAACCAAGGGGGAAATACTAGGTTCTTCTGTAACTCCACACAGGGCAGAGAAAAGAAACCACGACCCCGAGGAAAGTTATAGCAAGAGCAAAAATTTAGTGGAAATGTATTACATGCCACTGAATTGTACACTTTCAAATGGCTAGGGGACTTCCCTGGTGGCACAGTGGTTAAGAATCCGCCTACCAGTGCAGGGGACATGGGTTCAAGCCCTGGTCCGGGAAGATCCCACATGCCATGGAACAACTAAGCCCGTGCGCCACAACTACCAAGTCTGTGCTCTAGAGCCTGCAAGCCACAACTATGCAGCCCACGTGCCATAACTACTGAAACCCGTGAGCCTAGAGTCCATGCTCTGCAACAAGAAAAGCCACCGCAATGAGAAGCCCGCACACCACAACAGAGTAGCCCCCGCTGGCCACAACTGGGGGAAAGCCTGCACGCAGCAATGAAGACCCAATGCAGCCAATAAATTAATTAATTAAAAAAATGAAATGGTTAGAATGGTAAATTTTATGTGTATTTTATCATAATTTTTTAACAAGTAGAAATGATCCACATGGGGGGCGGGGGCGGGGCACGGGGCAGAGGAGAATTCAGTGAACGTAGGAAATCAAAGCAGGAGGTCCCGAAGAGAAACCCAGACGTGGGACAGGGGGCTTCAATAGACCCACCATGTGCACGTTTGACTGGGAACCAGTTTTTCTTAACTGTTAAGGAGAAGGGTGATGCCACGTAGCTGAAACACAGACATTATCGATAATTAATCACTAAATCATTGTCGTTGTTATGATTCTTTATTCCACGGCTCCATTCCCCTAGCATTGAGCTGATAGTACACCTAATACCATAGCTCATTGATTCGAAGAGGCCCATCTTTTCACAGCTGCACCACCCTCAAACAGCATAACATAGCTGGCAGCCTATTTTTGTCGTTGGAGCATAAAATAACAATGCTTCTTACCGTCGTCATCGGATCTTGGGTTCCGTGGAATACTGTCAGTAGGGAGAACAAGAGCCATGGGGTCAGTTTCTCTGTGGTCCGTCTCAGGGAAGTGAACTTGGACAGACCCACATTCTCGCAGAGCACAGGGACGTTCTGATTGCAATGCTGTGGGGGTGGGGAGGGCATGAATTCCACCAGCCTGCTGCCCCGACCACTTCTATTTTATTAAGTCTGACCCTGGCCTGCCAAGGGTCTGCACAGCTGGGAAAAACGTGTCTCAGAAAAGGAAATTAGTTTCTCAGATGTGCGATGTTTGCAGAGGAAGTGAGACGTGGTGTTTACTCCACGAGCCCTGCTTCCTGCACTTAGGAGCTGTCTGTGACCTTCAGAGGGCCACACAGACTCAAGTCCCATGGCCCTTCCAGGGCTGGGGCACGACGTCTTTGTGTGGAGGTGGGGGACAGTTAGTAGTCACCTGGGAAATGCTCTGCCCTCCCTGTAAGGAAGTGCTCTTTTCCTTAAGATCAGCAAACCCCGGCCTCTTCCCCAGCCACCTTGGGGCTCTCTTCCTGTCAACCCTCTGCCTGCCTGTGAAGCCTTGGACCCAGCTTGTCTTATTCTGACCACACACCTGCAACCCCACTGGGAGGAGAACGAGGGGAGTCTCACCAAGACCCAGAAGGCTACGGCTGAGCACAGCCCTTGGAGGCAGGCAGCACGGTGTGGCTGTAAGAATCAGCAGGGTAGCCAAATAAAATATCTGGGTGTCCTACAATTTTATTTGCTACATCTGGCAACCCTAATCAGGGGGCAACACAAAAGCCATGAATCTCTGGACCCTCGTGGCCAATGGACACAGCCTCCCGGCAATGAGGCCAGCACGGAGGCTCCAGGTGAGGGAGGCAGACTTTCCCCCACCTCTCCACACGTCTGTCCCTTCATGCCTTTCTGCTCTGAGCCTCAAAGGCTGCCTCTTTCTTTTCTTTTTTTTTTTCAGCTTTATTGGAGCATAATTGCTTTACAGTGTTGTGTTAGTTTCTGCTGTACAACAAAGGCAGCTCTATGTATCCATATATCCCCATATCCCCTCCCTCGTGAGCCTGCCTCCCACCCTCCCTATCCCACCCCTCTAGGTCGTCACAAACCATCGAGTTGATCTCCCTGTGATGTGCAGGGCTGCCTCTTTCAAACCAGAGGATTCAGCTGTGAGCCTTGCAAGGCCCACTTCAAGGGCACGTGTGGTCGGCAGAATAATGGCCCTGGAAGTTAACCAGGGCCTAATCCCCAGAACCTGTGAGTGCTACCTACATGACATTAAGGGACTGTGCAGATGTGATTAAGGATTTTGAGATTATCCTGGGCTGTCCAACACGGACCCTAAGTGTAATCTTCATACGAGAGGGTGGCAAAGATTTGACAACAGAGGAAGCAGGAGGTGTGACAACAGAAGAGGCTGATGTGACGTCAGGAAGGGGTCGCTAGCGAAAGCATGCAGGTGGCCTCTATAAGCTGGAGGGGCAAGGAAACTCACCCTCCCCCGGAGCCTCAGGAGGAAGGGCGGTCCTGTCGACAACTTGATTTCAGCCCAGCGAGACCCATCTGAGATTTCTGGCCTCTAGAACTGTGAGAAAATTAATTTGGTTTGTTTTTGGCTGCATCTCACAGCATGTGGGATCTTAGTTCCCCAAACATGGATCAAACCCACACCCCCTGCATTGGAAGCGCAGAGTGTTAGCCACTGGGCTACCAGGGAAGTCCTCTACAGTGTTGTTTTAAGCCACTTAGCTTGTGGTAATTTGTTACCAGTCCCACAGGGCTCACGCTCAGAAGGGCCCCATGCTTGGTTAAATGCTCTGCTGGTACAGTCTTGAAATTCTAATTTTTGAACACAGGACCCCACATTTTCGTTTTGCACCGGGCCCCACAGTCACTGGTCCTGAAGCCTGGTACCCCTGTGGCCTCCACCCCTACCCCCCACTAAATCCAACACACCCCCTGGAGCATCCATGTGACTCCAAAATGGGGCAGAACAGCTTTATTTCCATATCAAAGCAATCATACACATTATAGGAGAGCACACAAAATTCACATTAATTTAAAAGGTAAAACAAGAGACGTCCCATATTTTGTCACATCAGAGGGGTTACTCCCGGCCAAATGCCCAGGCCCTCAAGGGCTCTGCTGTCTTCTCTGCCATCGGGGATGGCCATCCTGGAGCAGCCACAGTATTTCTCCCTCAATCCAGTGCGTTCTACAATACCACCACCTCCAGGAAGCTTCTGGGGGTTGATCACAGAGGACTGGAGGTCCCTTCCTCAGCCTACCATCTCATAAACTCCCTGAGCTCTCCAGCCTCCCTCCCTGCTCCTGTCCCTAATATTGGTGGCACAGACCCTGTCTGGGACTTATTGGTCAGCAGTTCCAGCCTGGGCTCCAGGGTCAAGGTCATTGCTTGTTCAGCTGGCATTAGAATGGGACTTCATGGGCTTTGGGGACAAAGAGTTGAGGGTTCAAATCTTGGCCCCACCAAGGACCAGGGAGGATTCTCTCAATCCTTCAACCACCACCAAAGCACCTGCTATGAGAGTACTGTTCTAGACAACTGGCGGTACAATGGTGTGTTGGGTTGTGTGTTTTCAACTTAGCACCATCGTCATCCACTTCCGTAGTCTGCTCTACGAAGGCAAAGCCAAGGACCACGTTTCCCAGAATCTCCTCCCCTGTACATTTCCGGGTTTGAGACTGTCAATGAGACAGATTCAAAATGGTGGACATGAAGTTTGCAACAACTTCCAGGTAAGTGCCAGCAAATTACTACTTGTAGGCAAGTGAGCCAGCCAGCAGCGACTTCCTGGAAGTTCTTTAAGATTTGCAGCAGCTTCTGGGCAGACTCTTGAAACCGACTTTCCTTTTTTGCAGCAGATTGAAATCCCTGACAACCTGTTCCAGTATTTCTGAAAATTCACAGTGGCCTCCAGGTGAGCTCTTGAGAACCGCCCTCTTTCCCCCTCCCCATGCATGGCTCCCCCCATCTAACTCCCACCACCCTCCCAACCACTGAGTGAGTCTCCAGTTTCACAGACTGAAACCCTTCACACGTGGAATCCATAGAGCAGCGTCTGTTCTCCCGACCACACCGTGGCTGAAACCAACAGCTCACAAAACAAAGAACCTGTCCTCAGGAGAGCTTGCACTTCCAGTGGGCTGAGGCAGGTCACACACAATGAAAGGCATAAGTAAGGGTTACTTTGGTTAGGCTGGTCAGAGAGTCCCTCTCGGAGGAGGTGACTTTTGAGCTGAGACCAAAATGAACCAAATGGAGTCCCCACAGGAAAGTGCAGGAGAACTTTCCAGAGATGGAACAGCAAGTCAAAAGGCCCAGATGAGGGAGTGAAGGCGGCATATCCAAGAAACAGCAAGAGTCCTTCACTACTAACCAAACTAGAAGCCACCACTAACGCCTAATCTCCTCTGCTTGAGAACCTGTCTGCAGTGATCTTAGTGCTTTGTGACAGGCCTATCTTACATCTATTACAATTACAGTGTAAGTCCATGCGAACAGGGCCTTGTCTTGTTCAACACTCTGTCCCCAGCACCTGGCACAATACCTGACCATTGGACGTTTAATATTTGGTGAATGAACCAACAGCTGAATAAAGTGTGATAAATGCCGCAATACTGATGTGTTCACGGTATATTGGAAACTCCAAGCAGAGAACATGAACTCTGCAGGGGCTGGGAGGTAGACTGGGAAGGTGTTTCTTTCCGACAGTATTTGTGTGCCCCTCTGATAAAAGGGGACTAGAACCAGAATCAAAGGGCCTTTGGCTTTGCACCTCCGGCTCTGTTTATCCCTGGACCACGCTGGGTTTGGTTCAGTCTGATGCAGACGTTCTTCTGGGCATTAAGTGGGAAAGGAGTTTCAAGGCCTAATTATTCCTTGTGCTTATTGCTTGTGAGGATGCCTTCACACAATGCAGTTCTCCGATGAACAGAAACCAGCTAAGCTTCAAAGTCAGAAATGCCTCTGGGTGTGTGGGGAGAAGAGGTTTGCTGGGGAAGACATCTGTATATGCGTTGACACAGACAGATCCGCACGGATGACAGCTGATCCATCGACATTTGTTAAAGCCTGAAACATTTGTCCGCTTAGGTTGCCATGGTGACACCCACTATCCAGGATGGGACCAAAAGACGAAGCAACTGAAATGGGCCACAGTCAGATCGTTGAGGTCTCATCCGCCCTCGTGGCCTTTCCCTTCCCCTCTCTGCTCCTCCCACCGTGGTTTCCCATGGTAGTCCTATGATAGTTGAGGCACAGAGCAAGCGGTTGATAAAGTGACCCCTTTAAAACACAAATCTGATCACGTCAATCCCCTGCTCTAAACCAGTCAGCTCCTCTGCTTTCCAACTGAAATAAAATCCAAACTCCTTCTTGTGCTCTCTTAGGCCCTGCATGAGTTTCCCTGCTGACCTCAACAGTTCACTCCCCCTCCGGGTGAAGTCAGGCACCCTGGATACTCCCTCCCAGGACTTGCTGTTTTCCTTTCCAGCCCAGCCTGCAGTGTATAATTATACGTTCATTTGTTCACCATCTGCCTCTCCCACTTAATTATAAATGCTTTAATGGCAAAGTCTTTCTATTTGTTAACTCTTAATCCACTGCCTGGCACAGTGCCTGGCATGTAGTAGTTACTCAATAAATATTGGCTTGGCCAAAATGTTCACTCAGGTTTTTCCATAAGATATTATAGAAATACCCAAATGAACTTTTTGGCCAACCCAACCTTTGCTATTAAGCTAACTGGCACCCATCTCCACTCGAAGGGAAGGAAGGTGACTTAGCAGAACCACCTCCTAACCCAAAGGTGGAAGGATGGAATATTTGAAGTGGGGGAGCCATGGACCTTCAGGGAGTCCCAGCTCAGGCCAGCTCGGCCCATGCTGAGGCGATAAAGGAAGATTTCGAGCACATGGTCCCTGTCCCTGGAGAGGCTGCTGTCACACCTTGGAATGGACCTCACCAAGTTGTTCCTTCTTCCGCTGGTCTCTAGAGTTGGGGAACAGCTGCCTATAGTCAGAAAACTCACTCCCAGGTTAAATTCCCTGGTGCTTGGGAAGTGCAGTCATTCCCCAGAGCTTTTTCATCTTAATTGTAATAATAACTAGCATTTATCAGCACACGTAATATGCCAGAAATTGTGCGGAAAGCACATTACAAGAATATCTCATTTAACCCTCACAATAGTCCTATGAAGGTGGGGTTATTATTATCCCCATTTTTCAGAGGAGGATGCTAAGTCCCAGAAAGTTTAAGAAAATTGCCCAAAGTCATACCGCTAGTAAGTTTGATCTTAACCATTAAGTGAGACTGCCTCTCCTTAAATACAACCTATTTCCCCTTCCAACCAGCCTCCTGCCTTCCTGTCAGGCAGAGAAAAGCCTGAATTCCCATCAACTAGGCACAAGGGTTGGTTGGGGGGGAAGGGCAGAGAGCACAATCGAAGAACATGGGGGTTTGACCTTACTGAGAGGAGGTCTGTAATTCTGTAGGAGAGTTTGGGGATGAATCAGGATGATTAAAAGGATATTAAGCCAACCGGAGAACAATTGAAAAAAAAAGGCTGAAAGTATTAGGTGTTAACAGTAGCTGCCATAAAATCTCAGTGGCTTAACAAAGAAAGGTTTATATCTCATCCACACCACAGGCTGATGCTGGTTGGCTGCTCTCATCCAGGTGGTGACTCAGGAACCCAGCCTCCTTCCATCTTGCAACTCTACCATTTCAGTGCCCTTCACTCCAGCTGCCTGGAGCATGAAGAAGGTCTTAAGATCGCCTGGGACTGAAAGGGCTGTATCACTTCCCCTTGCATTTCCGTTGGCCAGAACTTAGTCACATGGTCCCAGCTGAACCACAGAGGAGGCTGGGAAATGTAATCTCCTGTGTTCCCGGGAACAGAAAACAGGGGGTGAACACATAATATTGTTTCTACTATGTTGTATAAGAAATAAGATGTAATCATTGCACCTCATGTGACAGCCATGGAAAATTTTACATAGTCATAGTAAGGCAAACACCAGATATTGGTTCAACCAAAAATCACAATATAACTTTATTAGGAAAATGAAGAGAGCAGAAGTGGTTGCAGGGGGAGTTGCCAGGTTGGGGAAAGAAAGCAAAATCTTTTTTCGTAGGAGGTCAGTAGATAATGTAGAAAAAAATTTAACTGAGTATATATTTCATAATATAAGTCAAACCATTGTGGTGTACACCTTAAACTTATAAAGTGATATATGTCAATTACATCACAATAAAACTGGTGGGGGAGGGAGAAATAGCACTGTAAACAGTTTAGAAATATGGGAGAAAATGCCAAAAGGAAGGCTTAAAGAGTTTATGTGGGACTTCCCTGGTGGCACAGGGGTTAAGAATCCACTGACCACTGCAGGGGACACGCGTTTGAGCCCTGGTCCGGGAAGATCCCACACGTCGCGGAGCAACTAAGCCCCATGCACCACAACTACTGAGCCTGCACACCTAGAGCCTGTGCTCCACAACAAGAGAAGCCACGGCACTGAGAAGCCTGCGCACCGCAACGAAGAGGAGCCCCCGCGCACCACAATTCGAGAAAGCCCGTGGGCAGCAACAAAGACCCAACGTAGCCAATAAATACATAAATAAATTTATTTTTTTAAAAAAAGAGTTTATGAAGTTTGACTCTAGAGATTTGGATACAGGTGTAGGGTGTGATACTGTCTGCTTTAATTTTTTAGCCAGGTACTCATGTTACCTTGATAAAAATAAAAAATTAATTTTTAGGCACTTCCCTGGTGGTCCAGTGGTTAAGACTCCACGCTTCCACTGTGGGGGGCATGGGTTCAGTCACTGGTCGAGGATCCCTCATGCCGTGCTGAGATCCTGTATGCTATGTGGGGCGGCCAAAAAACAATAATAATAATTTTTAAAAAGGAAAAACAAAGACAGGTAATGTTATTGCTTCCCTGGTGAGCAGAAGGCAAGGGCAAACACCAGGTGCAATATGGAGGCGCAAAGCAGAAACCCAGAGGCACGGGCCTAGCGAAAGGCACACCGCGTCCGACCCTTGCCACACCTGGGAGAGGCATCCTTGGGCCGGGCACAGGGGTGGGACCCTGTACTGGTTAAGTGGACCGGGTTAGGCTATGGAAACACCTCAAAAATCTCAGTGGCTGCACATAACACAAGTTTCATTCTCATGTTCCTGTCTCGTGAGGATTGGGGAGTGGCAGGGCTCTGCCCCATTCAGACACTTGGGGACCAGATGGAAGGAGGCCGTGCTATCCTGGAGCTGTTCCACGGGTAACATGGTCTCCTCAATTGTCATGCACCTGCTCTTGGATGCCTCAGCCCAGAAGGGACACGTGTCCTTTCCTCTCACAGCCCATTGGCAGAACCACATGCCCCCCGCCAACTGATATATAGTCTTCTGAGTGTCCAGAGGGGAGGAAAACTGGACATTGGTACAAGCTTAGTGTCTACACAGATCCTGGTTTCCTATCACCGCAGAAATTTTATAGGAGTTGGGAGGAAATGGGGACCCCCTGACCAGGTTGGAAGGCTCAGGGCTTTGCAATCAGAATTATAGCCTTCTACCAGGGTCAAGCTGTGGACACACTAATACCCTCTAATACCTGAGTCTGTAACCTGCCATCTGAACCCACCCACTCTTACATGAAATGGGTTATTATTTTGAAGCATTAGGGAAACGGAGGAGAAAGGACACAGGGCTCAAACATCCAATCCATCCCCTGCCTCTCAGTAGGACCTCATCAAACCAGCCAGAAAGAGCACAAAGCATCAGACAAACGAAAATGAGACATGATTTTAAACCACAAGCAGAGCTCCTTCTCAAGACCCACCAGGTCAAGTCCAACTTCCCTTTCATTTCTTTAGAGACAACACGAGACCTACGTGACCCAATCACCTCATCCCCAAGCACCCTCCTCTCACCTTTGCATGGCTCCAGAAGTCAACACTGGCCTGGATAAACAGAATCTCCAGTGTCCTGTTCAGGAGTTTTATTCTAGATACCTCTCCATGTTTGGAATGTGCAAAGGCTGTTGTTACCACATTGGCCCAATGCTTCTAAGACAAGGAAGCCTTCAATCCTGGTTTGTTTCCATTAATGTAAAGATTATCCCTAGAGCCATGTAAGTGTCTTAGAGAAATGGTACCAGTAGTAATGATAAAAATAACAATAACCAACATTTATTGAGTGTGTCCAGTATACTGTTGTACTTATGTTAACTCCTCTGGTCCTCCCAACAGCCCAGAAAGGCAAGAATTTTTATCACCTTCATTTTACCAAGATGAAAGAGATTTAGGAATTTCCCTAGATACACACAACTAGGAAGTAGAGGAGCTGGGATCTAAACCCATACAGTCTTGGCGCCAGAGCCCAGGGTTTGGAGTTTTCCAAAATCTGAGTTTAAATGCTACTCTGCCACTTCACACACATGACATTAAGAAAATCATTTCTCATCTTTGAACCTCAGTGTCTCCCTAAAAAAAAAAAAAAAAAAAAGCCTCGGTTTCTCCTAAAATGGAGGTGTTCATATCTACTTCTCTAGGGGTTGTTGATTAAATAAAACACCCTGTAAATTTCTCAGTGCAGGCCTGGCATGTGAAGGAAAGCAGAGAAAGCCCTTCTGGAGATGTTTTCTAGCCAAAGCTGCCCTAGACAAGAGGGCTCGATCTCCTTTTGGAGAGGCCCCACCCCCACCTCCAACTATGTTTTTCATCCATAAATTAGAGATCAGTAGGCTTGTGATTCCACACGACAAGGCACAGAGTAGGTGCTGGAATGTTTCCACCCTCCCTCTCCCCTCTGACCGTTGGGCATTTGGGTCACTTCCAGATTCTCACTGTTATAAACACTCAGTCTCACACGTTTTTGCCCGGGCCTGTGCCTGGCTCCGCCTCTGGCATTTCTCCCCGCTTTCTGAGTCAGATCTTTGGTGGTGCCTAAGTGGGACTGGCCAAGGAACGCCTCCTGGCACAGCCCTCGCCCTGAGACTGGGAAGAGCAGAGAAGACACAGCTGTTGGCCACTCAGCACCAGCTGGGGCCCAGTCCACCTGTGTCTGCAGACCATCACTCTGCTTGAGAACCTGCCTGATAAAAATGAATCTGAGTGAAATTCATTTTTTTTTCACCCATATCCACTTTACTATTAGTCATTGCTCAGCTTTCACACCCCAGGGCCAACATCCATCTCAATGGACACCAGCCATCACCCACCCAGACCTACAGGCCAGAGAAAAAGCTCACCACCTCTGGATGCCCAAGTACGTCCATCACGTCAATTTTATGGCTTTTAACTTATTTAAATACCTTATGAAGAACAGAGACTCCTAGGGCCAAGGATTCAAACTAAATTTTGAACCCCAAACGAGAAAGAACCAAGCTGATTCTCTGAACCCTGAAATGAAAATCCAAATACAATTTTTTTTCCCTAAACCATGAATCGAAGCCAAATTTACCCAGGAAACAACCCAATGAACTATTTTGACCTAAATTGTGGGCTGAGCCTCAGTTTCGCTATCTGTAGAATAAGGTTAAAACGTACTCAGTCTATTTGGGCTGCTATAGCAAAAAATACCATAGATTGTATGACAAACAACAGAAATTTATTTCTCATAGTTCTGGAGGCTGGAAGTCCAAGATCAAGGCACCGGCAGATTCGGTGTCAAATCCTACTTGCTATTTAAGGCCCAGTTCGAATATGACTTCCTCCATGAAATCTTCCGTATTAATTACGGTAATTCTAACTCTTAATAATCCCAAACTGTCAGTGACTTCTCATAATAGAAGTTTACTTTTCCCTCAAGTAACAGACCAAGGTAGGTATTCTTGGTTGGCAGGTGCCTTTGCTCTTTGGGATGATTTCAGGAACCCAGGCTCCTGCTGTCTGGTACTTCTCCCTCAGCATCCTCTTCTTCCAGCCAAGAGAGGAGCAAGTAGACAAGCCACACTCATCCTGAAAAGCTCCAGACTGGACGTGTTTCACATTTCATTGGCAAGAGCAATGGTGTGGCCGCTTGGGATGGAAGGAGGAAGCGTCAACCCTGTGGAATGGGGAGCACACAATTCTCATGGACAGTCCTCCACCTCTGCCACTCCTAACCTGAACCACCACCCTGCCCGACCCCACCCTCCATCCTAGTCATCCCTCCCTTCCCTGTTGTGTTTTGTCT
This sequence comes from Hippopotamus amphibius kiboko, assembly GCF_030028045.1. NCBI lineage: Eukaryota > Metazoa > Chordata > Mammalia > Artiodactyla > Hippopotamidae > Hippopotamus > Hippopotamus amphibius. The sequence continues at coordinate 17,661,714 of NC_080202.1, forward strand.
GCTCTCAGGCAGTGGCACACACCAAAACCAACGTTGTATGATGGCTGGTCCTGTACGTGCACGTCTCCTTGCCCTGAGGACAGGACCATGTCTTTCACCGGTGCCTCCCCACAGCACTTACGTCAGCGCCTGGCACACGTCAGGCACATGACTGGCCCTTGTTATGTCAAATTACTCTGTTTTCTTTCTACATTCTTGGGTTATTTCTGTCTAGGTGACCAGTACCAGCTATTAGTAGCTCATATCCTCCTGCCTTGGACAGGGTTGGAAGCAGCAATTCCATTTGCTCTCTAGCTATAATAGGAAGTAGGATGGAACTTTCCTGTTGTCTCAACTTTTCAGTTAAAGACTAAAAGAAAAGACATGGCAGGTGATATATATCCCCACATTTTAAGGAGCAACGCTTTTTCCAGAGAAGACATATGGATGGCCCACAGGCACATGGAAAGATGCTCAACTTCGTTAAGCACCAGAGAAAGGCAAATTAAAGCCACAGTGAGATCTCAGCTCACACCTGTCAGAATGGCTGGCATCAAAAAGACCACAAACAATAATGCTGGCGGGGATGTGGGAAAAAGGGAACCCTCACATACTGCTGATGGGAATGTAAACGGGTGCCGCCACTGTGGAAAAGAGTATGGCGGTTTCTCAAAAAACTAAGAATAGAACTACCATATGACCCAGCAATTCCACTCCTGGGTATATATCCAAAAAAAACAAAAGCACTAATTCAAAAAGATATGTGACCCAACGTTCATAGCAGCATAATTTACAATTGCCAAGATATGGAAGCAACCTGTGTCCATCAACAGACAAATGGATAAAGAAGATTTTCCAGTCACGAAATATTAATAATAATAGTAATTAAATTAAAAGGAACAACACTAAACAAAAGGATCTTGTCGTACAGAAATTTCAAAACTTTCTTAAATAATTCTTGGACAAAAAATGAAAAAAAACAAAAGAAAAGAAAAAAGATTTTTAAAATAGACAAAAGAAAAAAAAATTCGTGGACAGAAAAATAAAACTGGAGGATTTTGCGTCCAGCCAAGACAGTTAACTGGATGTACCTCTCACCCGAAGCAACCAAAAAACAGAGAAAAATAAAATAAAAGTTTTCAAGACACTGGACATCTTTAACAAAGGACAGTGTAGCTTTCAGGCTGCAGTGCAGGGAGTGGGACCCAAGGAGAGCCAGGCAAGCTCCCTGAGTTGAAGAGACCAAGGCAGCTAGATTTCATGGGACAGAGGACCAGAGAGGAGAGAGCTGTCCAGAGAGAAAACTCCAGAGATCTAAACATCCCCTGGATCTGCTTCTCTCCATCCTCACGGGCACCACCAGAACTCAGACCACTGTCATCTCGCATAAGGATTCCTGTAACACTCCTGCAATCTAATTACGTGGCACAAGTAAATATGTCTCATAGGCAAACCCTTCAGTGGCTCCCCATTGCCATCAGGATAAAGGACAGACTCCATACCTTAGCTAATAAGGCCTCTTATGATCTGGCCCTTGCCTGTTTTTTCAGCTTCTCTCTTATGCCTCTCCCACATCACATTTCATACTCCAGCCAGAGTGAATACTTGCAAATCCCCTGAATGTACCATATTCACTCTTACCTCTGGCTTTTTGCACATGTAGTTTCCTCAACCTATGCCTCCATCTCTTCCCTCCTTCCTTTTGCCTGACCAATTCTTTCCAATATCTCCTTAAGGCCATTTCCTCATAACCCCATGAGACTGAACTAAGTACCCCTCTTGGGGGCTCCCCTAGCTTCCTGTCCCTACTCCTGACACTGCATTAGAAATGTGTCTGTCCATCTCCCCCACTAGGCAACGACCTTCTCAAAAGCAAGAACTTGATCTAATTCACTGCTGGCTTCCCAGCACCTAGCACAAAGTAGCCACTCAATAAATGCGAATTATTGACTGCATGAATAAATGAACGGACAGTCACCCAGCTATAACAGTCAGCACAACATCTGTCTTCCCCCAAAGCCCCCATCCTTTCACTTCTCTGGAGCACTTGGGAAGGGCTGGAGAGTTTATGAACTGACCGCCTTTGGAAGGTTAACTTCAAGGCTATGTTAATTTTTTTTTTTTAATTCCTCTATCCCCTTAATGTATGGTTTCTGACATTGGCTGCGTTTTGAAATTACCTGGGGAGCTTTAAAAATTACTGATGCCTGGGTCTCACCCCCAGAGGCTCTTATTTGATGGTCTGGAGTGTAGTCTGGGATTCCCAGATGATTCTAATCACCTGGCCAGGTTTGATGCCTGCCCTAAGGTTATGCTACCTTTTCAGCAAGACTCCTTTTACTCTTCAAAAGCCAGGGCAAATGTCACCTCTTTGGAGAAGGCTTCCCAGGCTGACACACACACCCCAGAACTAATCACTCACTTCGCAGTTCTTTAAGTTTTTGTACATCTCTCCAAAGAGGCACCTGCCACACTTTCTCTCCAGCCCCCAGCACAGGGCCCAGGACATAGAAAGTGCTCAACGGAGATTCATTGAACGCACACGTGCACAGATGAGCTAGCTCCTAAACTGGACATCCTGCCTGAGGTCCAAAATCCCAGGCGGAGGCTGGACATTAGCCTGTGGTAGGAGATGGTCCCAGAGAATAATGGTCCCTCTAAACCAACTGGAAGAAGGCTGCACTCGGAGGAGGATGGCCAGACACGAGGTAATTGTTGTTCCACCAGAAATTATGGTAACAAAGCCGGAGAGATGCATAATCATTAAAAACAAAGTTTTCTCCCTGGCACTTTTACAGTTGGACTGATGGATCAGTTATGAAAATACTGAATAAATAATGAAATGATGGCCCGGGGAGAGCCTCTGACAAGGAGGGCTCATGCAGCCGTTTTTAAAAGCAGAAACACAGGTTTATTGAACCTGGCAGGTGTGCTAAATCCTGACTCTCAGCGCTGAGGCTGTGAAAAAGGCTGTGCTTCTGCATATCGCTGGAGGTTTACGACCGCTTCAGTTCTGCATATATCAGCACTGCTCGGCTTACTGTCCGCACGTGTTCCAGGGGCCTCACCCCGCTACCTAGCAGAAACACCGAGGAAGATTTTTTTAAATAACCAGGCTCAGCCTCTCCACTCCCCTCCTCCTACAGTCAGCTTCTGATTTAACGGGTCTTGGTGGGGGGTTGGGTATTGAAAGTTTGAACCCTGCCCCCCCACCAGGTGACTCATGCACAGCTAGATGTGAGAAACACTCACCCACAAGAGGGATTCTGAGAATCGCACCTGGGCTGACAGAGGGGGCCAGAGGGCATAATCAGAGGTCCTCACAGTGGCTCTCCACCCAAAGTACATACCAGAATTATCCTGAGAGGTTTTAAAAAGAACAGATAAGGGGCCCTGCCCCAGACCTTTGAAAGGCTCCCAGGGGGTTCTATTAAGGAGCCAGGGTTGAGAACAAGTGGGCTAAAGGAGTGTGGCCTGCAATGTGTGTGAGAGTGAGACTCATCTGGGGCTCGTTAAACTAGATCCTGCCCTGAAGATGCTACATGAGGTCTGGGGGGGGAGGGGGGGTTCCAGGAGGATATATTTTTAATAAGCACCCACGTCATTCTTACTAGTAGCCGTCTCTCAAACTTGCCCAATCGTAAGGATTTCCTAGGACACTTGTGACAGAGATTCTGGATCCCACACCAGACGCACTAAACATGCATCTTTAGGAGACGGGGCCCAAAAACCTCATGTATAACGAGCAACCCAGACGATTCTAGGACCAAGCAGATATGGGAAAATCGAGGCAAGGTATTCTGAACCCCAAGACGTCATCTCAAGTTAACAAAGAGATAAATGAGTCAGTGTAGTTCCCCACCCGCAAAGAGCCCTGAGTTCATTCACTCAGGCGGTCCGACCACCCGTCCATCAACCTTTCCTACACACCTGCTCTGCCGCAAGGCTTGGGATACAAGGTGATAAGATACACGCCCCTACCTTCTTCCCAACAATGTGGAGTGGTCCACCTCACCCCGCAGACCATCTCCAGTTCCTCCCCCAAGAATCCAACCCTCCTGCAACTCTCCTTACCCTTCAAGACCGGCTCTGAGCTAATTCTGCTGAGGAGCAGAATTGACCTCCGCCCTTGGACCCACCCCCATCCCTAGACACACTTCTGCCAGCCCAGTTACAGCAATGCTGGCCATTACTTGTCTGTACCTCTAGTCCGGGCTCTCCTGAAGGACTGGGACTGTGGCTGGTTTATTTGCATCCCCAGTAGCTTGTACCTGGTAGGCACGCAATAGAGACTTATAGTTTATCAGGGCAGAAAGATACATACACAGATAACAGAGCAGAAACTGCTATGATAGAGGTAACTATTTAAACAGAAAATGCAGGCATCAGGGCCAGTGTGCTTGGCCCTACAGCAGACAGAGAGAGGGATAAAGTACAATCCTGCCCCCAGGAGTTCCCCTGCCCCCCAAGTCTGGGAAGAGAAGTGGAAAGCAAAAACCATGATATAAGGCCGAAGGAAAGGGACACTAGGTGATCAGAAACAAGGTGTCCCCAAAAGGGACATATCATTTCTGGCTATCAATCAGGAAATGCTGGGACTTCCCTGGCAGTCCTGTGGTAAAGAATCCACCTTCCAATGCAGGGGACATGGGTTTGATTCCTGGTCAGGGAACTAAGATCCCACATGTTGCAGGGCACCTAAGCCCACGGACCACAGCTACTGAACTTGTGCACCTCAACTAGAGAGGAGCCCATGCACCACAACAGAAGATCCTGCATGCCTCAACTAAGACCCGACACAGTCAAAAAAATAATAATAATAATAAAGAAAATAATTTAAAAAAAAAAGAAATGCTTCAAGGAGAAGTAGTATTTGAACTCAGACGGAAAGGGAGGACTTGTATATTTGAATATGCAGGCATGGGAGAGCAAGGCTTCCCAGGAGGGGGGGACAGTGTGAAAGAAGGTATAAAGGCAGAAAACAACAACAACAACAACAAAAAGGCATAAAGGCAGGAACAGGAAGGCATGTTTAGGAGGGTCTGGAGACGAGACAGCATGACCCAGAGCCTCAGAGCAGAGTGTCTGGGGGATGGAAAGTCACAGACACGAGTCTGAAGGGATGCCAGGCCTCCGTCCTCTTCACGGCTCCCCAGAGTGGCCACCAGAAGAGTCTGGCCTCCCTTTGTCTGCTATTTCCACATTTTCTAGATTTATATTTCTTAATTAATTCAATTTCCTCAATTCACACATTCGCAGTATTTACAGCATTTCCCCTGGGCCTCAGGAATGTATCGCATGAAAGCCGAGTTATCTGTGTTGAACGACAGCTTGGCAGAACTGCGTGGGCAAGGTCGGGAGGTGGCCAAACAGGGTCTAGCTGGGGAGGCTGGGCCCTGCATTGGTCTGTCCATGGGATGGTTTCAAAATCAACTACAGTGCCTTCAAGGAAGGGGACTTCTTTTTTCCTGGCCTTCTCGTCTGATCCCAAGGGCTGCGGCCAATGTCATGTGCTCTGAACAAGAGTTCAATGAACACCAGGTGACCTGTGTCCAGACCCCCAGGGTCACTCCTGGGTGAAGTCTAGTGGAGGTAGACGGGGGCGGGGGGGGGGTGGGTCATGAGCATGTGAGGTAGCCTTGGGCTCAGGAGAGCCTGGGGAGAAGGAACCAGAAGTCTGTTCTTGCCTTCCACACAGTTGGTGGGAATATAAGTTGGTGCAGCCACCGTGGAAAACAGTAAGGAGGTTCCCCAGAAAACTAAAAATAGAGCTACCATATGATCCAGCAATCCCACTCCTGGGCATATATCCAGACACAACTATAATTCAAAAAGATACATGTACCCCTATGTTCATAGCAGCACTATTCACAATAGCCAAGACACAGACACTGCCTAAATGTCCATTGACAGATGACTGGATAAATAAGATGTGGTACATATATACAATGGAATACTACTCAGCCATAGAAAAGAACAAAATAATGCCATTTGCAGCAACATGGATGCAACTAGAGATTATCACACTAAGTGAAGTCAGTCAGAAAGAGAAAGACAAATACCATATGATACCACTTATATGCGGAATCTAAAATATGACACCAATGAATCTATGAAACAGAAACAGAATCACAGACGTAGAGAGTAGACTGGTGGTTGCCAAGGGGGAGGAGGGTGGGAGAGGGACGGACTGGGAGTTTGGGATTAGCAGATGCAAACTGGTATATGTAGAATGGATACACAACAAGGTCCTACTGTAGAGCACAGGGAACTATATTCAATATCCTGTGATGAACCATAATGGAAAAGAACATGAACACAAATGTATATATATACACATATATAACTGAGTCACTCTGCTGTACAGCAGTAATTAGCACAGCATTGTAAATCAACTATACTTCAATTTAAAAAAAAGAAGTCTGTTCTTGAAATTCCCGAGCCGAGAGAGAGCGAGGTAAGAGCACTAACCAGCCACAGAGCAGGGGTCAGAGGTCTGAAAGGAGCAACGTGATGACAGCAACACAAAAGGATGAACGTATAAAGGTCAGGGCTGAGAGGGCATCATTCAGTGAGGATGAGATACAAGGTGGACATTCACCACGGTACTCCTGCAACAAGCGCTGGGGCCAAGGCTCGTCTTTACTCTGTGCCCTAAATATGTTGTGACTGCTTATTAAACACAGGAGAGCTGGCTAGTAGCTGGGTGGCAGGGCCCAGGCCCTCTCCATAGCAGCAGTGTCCACTAGAAATACAATACAAGCCCCCTATGTAATCTTAAATTTTCTAGTAACCAGTTTAAAAAGTAAAAAGAAACAGTTGAAATTAATTTAATAGACATCTTTAACTCAATCTATCCAAAATACATTTCAATATGTAATCTATGTAAAAATTATGGGTAAGATTTTTGCATTTTTTTTTCTAACTAAGTCTTTATGTATTTTACACTTACAGCACATCCCAATTCAGACAAACCACATTTCAGGGGCCCAATAGCCACATGTGGCTGACGGCTCCCATACTGGACAGGGTAGCTTTAAAGTGTCTGATTTGGTGGCCTGCCTTGCAGACATGAAAGAGACAAGTATCCCTTCCTCATCCATGGCCACAGTGGCCGGCTAGAATGATGTGCCCTTCCGTCCTCACTGTACTTCCACACCCCTCTGGAAGTGACACACTTGATGAAGATGCCCTTACACACAGAGAAATGGTACAGACATGGTGTGCTCCCTTCTAGACTCTCCAAACCAGTCCTCATGGCCCACGTGCAGAGTGTGTGCTCTGTACTAAAAGAAGAGTGGCTTCTTGCACAGACTGCTAAGGGAGAGGGTGCATTAGTCTGCTCAGGCTGCCATAACAAAGCACCACAGACTGGGTGGCTAAACAACAGAAATTTGTTTTCTTACAATTGTGGAGGCTGGAAGTCCAAGGTCAAGGTGTTGGCAGAGTTGCTTCCGTCTGAAGCCTCACTCCTTGGCTTGTAGATGACGAACTTCTCCCTGTGTCTTCACATGCTCTTCCTCTGTGTGTGTCTGTGTCCTGATGGCCTCGTCTTACAAGGACAATAATCATATGCAGTAGGAACCACCCATGTGACCTCATTTAACTTAATCACTTCTTTAAAGACCCTGTCTCCAAATGCAGTCACAGTCTGAGTTTATTTGTAGTTGGAACTTCAACATCTGAACCTTGGGGAAGATCATTCAACCTATAACGGGGAAAACACAGGATACTCCTAGATTAAATGCTGGCTAAAAGTCCCAAGAGCCTTGAAATTTCAATAGGAAAGGCAGAAGCTGAGAGTAGGAGGCAGCCTATATTTTCAAAGCTTCAAGCAGGTCTCAATTTTACCAGAGTTGAATTTGCCTCTAGAGAAGACAGCCTTTTATGTGAGGACAAATCCACTCTGTGTGTCTCAGTTGTGAAGACGTAAAGCAAACACTCCCATAGCTATGGAGATGGTGGAGTCAGCCCTGGCTCCGGGGAACCAAATGCATCCATGAGGTGCAGGGAAAGGTTATCTGTGTAAGCAGAGTGGTACCCTGCAGGCCAGGAGAGAAAATCTTTTTGCACTAGCCATGGATGTGACCATCCTGTGCCAGGAAATCATTTTTTATCCTTAGGAAGTTTTGTGGTCTTATGCAGGCGACACTCATAGAAGATGAGAAATGGAGGCCTAGTCTTCACTGAGAGCTAGAGAAGAGACTGTAAAAAGAACCAGAGCCAGATTGTTAATGTCCCCCTCGTGATGCCATTCAAAAGTGAGGTCACTGGGCCTCGGGCTGGCTCATCGGGTTTGGAGGTATAGTTATGTTGTGCTCTTAGTGCAGAAACACCCCAAGGAAGGAGCGGAGTCACTCCCCTACCAGCAATGGATGCCCGCTCCCCCATCACTCATTCCTGGAAGAAGTCATCCAACAACATAAAGACTAGGCCTGCCAGCGTCCACCTAAAGGGAGAAGAGACTCGTCTCCTCCGTGAATCTGCAAGAGTACAGGACAAAAGCTGGGCAGAAGGTTGCTCGGCTCTGTGACATGCCCTCTGACCTACACCCTTCCTGTCCAGGATGGTCGGGGTGGCAAGTGACAACCAGCACAGAATAGCTGAACACGGAATTACCCCCCAGAGGGTCACAAAAAAATACTCAAAGAGGAGACCCACAAGATGAAGCTAAAGTGACAATAATGTGCATGTTAAACGATTAGGTGATCTCTCTCTCTCGGTAGCTACTGGCTGTGGCCTGGACCTGTTTGCTCACTTCTGCTGGGCTGCAAGTTCCTGAGGGCCAGACCTCTTACTCATCTTTGTGTCTCCAGAATGATCCTGGCACAGAGAGGGGTCTCAGTAATCACACAATGCAGGACCTGGGAAGCCAAGCCCCATCCTACAGAAAGGAAAGCTGAGGCAGAAGGATATAAGGCCATCAAGGAGAAGCGAGTGGGCTTCCCTGGTGGCAAAGTAGTTAAGAATCCGCCTGCCAATGCAGGGGACACAGGTTCAAGCCCTGATCCGGGAAGATCCCACATGCCGCGGAGCAACTAAGCCCGTGCGCCACAACTACTGAGCCTGCACTCTAGAGCCCATGAGCCACAACAATTGAGCACACACGCCACAACTACTGAAGCCCGTGTGCCTAGAGCCTGTGCTCCACAACAAGAGAAGCCACTGCAATAAGAAGCCTGCGCACTGCCATGAAGAGTAGCCCCTGCTCTCCGCCACTATGGAAAGCCCACACGCAGCAACGAAGACCCAATGCAGCCAATAAAAAGGGGAGGGGGGTCAGAGAACAACTGTGGGGACTCTCGGATGATGGTTTTTCTCTGTACTTCCCCACAGAAAGAGGGGGCCCCGCCCATCCTCAAATATGCCTCTTGACAGAATTGACCTCCCAGAGAAACAATGTGGAAAAACTAGCAGAAACATATGACAGGGAGTGGTTGAAGAAAGGGCAAAGGGGAGTGGATCGTGGTAAGCCCACGTCCAGGCCAAACATTCTGAGGATGGAGAAGAAAAATCACCAACAGCGAACCCCCGGACAAGGCCAGACCACCAGGGCCTCCCTTTCCTGGCAGTGACCAGTTTCTGAAAACGATTTCTCTCCCAGGTACTGCAGCAACCAGGAGGAATGACTGCATTCCAGAGCCATCCCCGCCTGGACTGAAGTCAAAGAGAGACGAGGAAAGAGCTGACCAGTTCGTCTGAAGGAAGTCCAAGATCAAGGCAGCTCTGCCAACAGCATCCAAAAGCAAGAGAGTTCAGGAAACCTTGGTCTCACTGTTCTCTGCAGTGCTTTTTTTTTTTTTTTTAAAGAACTTTTATTGAGATACAGTTAACATACAATAAACGGCATATATTTAGAGTGTACAATTTGGTATCCCAGTCTCCTTGTTCATTCCCCCCAACCCTCCCCGCCTTCCCCACTTGGTGTCCATGTGTTTGTTCTTTACATCTGTGTCTCTGTTTCTGCCTTGCAAACTGGTGGATTTGTACCATTTTTCTATATTCCTCATATATGTGTTAATATACGATATTTGTTTTTCTTTCTGACTCACTTCACTCTGTATGACAGTCTCTAGGTCCATCCATGTCTCTACAAATGGCCCAGTTTCATTGCTTTCTACAGCTGAGTAATATTCCATTGTATATATGTACCACACCTCTTTTATCCATTCATCTGTGGATGGACATTTAGGTTGTTTCCATGTCCTGGCTATTGTAAATAGTGCTGCAACGAACATTGGAATGCATGTGTCTTTTTGAATCATGGTTTCTCTGGGTATATGCCCAGCAGTGGGATTGCTGGGTCATATGGTAACTCTAGTTTTGCAAGGAACCTCCATCCTGTTCTCCATAGTGGCTATATCAATTTACATTCCCACCAACAGCTCTGCAGTACTTCTGATAAAAGGGACTGGCATGGTTCTACGCCCAGCTGGTTAAACAAAAACAGATTTACTCAAGAGTAGACTTGAGACAAAACATCCAGAAGTAACACTCAAAATCATGGCCAGATAAGGAAGCTACCACCCATGCCAAACTCTAAGTGCCAAGAACCAGCCCTACTGCAAGCACTACCATAGCCAGCACTGTTCACTTCTGCCTGAGGAATTCAGCCTCCCTACCTCTAGGAAGCACCACCACAACAGCCGCCACCACCCAAAGCTGGGCACAGGTGCTGCCATCCACACCAGCAAAATGGCAGCTTCACCCAAGCCTGTTTCTTCCCGTGGCTCCCATCTGAAGCAAGGTCCGCACAGGTACATCGGATTGGTGGAGCCTGATCACAGGCCTGCATCCCAGTCCCAGGGCAGGTGGGAATGTGGGTTCTGATCTCCTCACTGGGAAGACAGAAGAGGAATTTCCCCAGACATACAAAGACAGTTCTAAAGACACTGGGCACTACAAGATGAAGGGAGTTCTGTGGATGGATGGTGGTGATGGTTGCACAACAATTTGTGAATGTACTTAATGCCACTGGACTGTACATTTAAAAATGGTTAAGATGGGGACCTACTTGGTGGTACAGTGGTTAAGACTCCATGCTTCCACTGCAGGGGGCATGAGTTCCATCCCTGGTCGGGGATCTAAGATCCCTGCGTGGTGCAGCCAAAAAAAAAAAAAAAAGGTGAAGATGGTAAACGTTATATGTATTTTGCCACAACTAAAAATTTTTTTAAGCTAACAACTAAAAAAAAAGACACTGAGCAGCTGTGAATATGACAAATGGCCACCACTGATCTCAATAAACGTTTAGTGAATAAGTAAATAAAGGTATTAGGTGGGGACGCTGGGCTCCCGGACACACAGTAGTTGTCACCAGTCACTGTTTAACATTTCTCAGTTGACTGAGCATTTTTGAGTGCACTCTGTACTTCCTGCTCTCAGAGCTCATACCACACAGGATGACTGTTGTTTACATAATTATAGCTAATTTGTATAAGTATTTACAAGGTGCCTGGTGCTTCCACATGTTATCTCAATTACTCCTCACAATAACCGGTGAGGGGGTGATGGGTGACTGCATTGCTCAGAGGGAGTGATTTATACTGGAGGAGGAAGACGGTATCAGTCGACAGAAATAGAAAGTGAAGTCAGTGAATTCAGGGCAAAGATCCAGCAGAACCTGTGGAGAAACCGAGAACATAAGAAGAAACAACAGCCTGTTTATGCTTTGGGGGACCACAAAAGCGAGGGGCCTAGAGGAGCCTGGAACACAGGGGAAGTGTAACCAAATAGGGTCAGGCTAAAACAGCATGTGCCCTATATCCGGTAGCCCTGGCAACAGGCCCCACTCTGTGGTATGATGTTTTAATGAGAGCCACGTACAAAGAAAGTAAACAGTCATCCCAGACAGGGCCACACAGAGTCCAGCTGGCTCTACCCTAAGGAAAGTTCTGGGAGGAAATTCAGAGGAGTTTGTGCCATGAGTTGAGGTCAAGAGAGAGATCATCTGAATGATAAAGGATGAACCTGAAATACACACTCAAGGGAACGTATGGGTCCAGCCTGTACCTGTTGCTTCTGCCACTGAGGTTAATCAAAGTCTGTGTGACCAGTCAATTGTGTGGGTGCTCATCTAAATGGCCTTACATGTTCCTCCCTGGCATCTCTGGCTGGAGGAAACTCCAGACTGGAAAAGGGTAGAAGTTCACTCCCCAGTTTGGGACTGGGCAGCTGTAGCAGTCCTCTACTTACACTGCTCTCCGGAACCCCTACTAGCACCCAGCTGGAGTCTGCCCCAAAAAGGTCTGGGGAGTAGGACAGAGAGTTCATAGGGTTATAATTCAAATTGAAGATTGGAGAGGTTAAATACCCACCCAAGACTGCCAGCTAGCAAGAGGTAGAGTGGGGATTTGAACCTAACCTAATTCCAAAGCCCACACCCTCAATCACCAAGGACAGATCCAGATTCCTGTAACTAGCTGTGGGACCCAAACATGTTTGTTTAGCTCATTGAATCTATTTTCCTGCAGGTAAAAAGGTAACACCCTAAGGGGTGGTTGAGAGGACTGGAAATGATGTATGTCAAGTCTTAGCTCAATGCCAGAGCCCCAATAAAAGAGCATCAGTGAGCAAAAGTTATTCTCATTTCAGAGGGAAACTCTCAGCCTCATGGATTAGGAACATGATTAGGCTTTCATGGCCACTTGCTATCAAAGACAGATCTGGATCTTGGGTTTTTTACCCCAAATTCCATGCATCTATCTGGCTCACCTGAGGGTTTGGGTGGGAATGTGGGGAGGACAAAATCTAAGTGTCTTCCATAAGAAATGCAATTTTATTTCATTGAGGACAAGGCAGTGTGCATCTGCTTCATGTGAAGAACTATGGCGGGTACTGAAGAACGAGGCAAGGTGAGGGTGACCTGGCTCTGTCCTCAAGGGCAGTGATGTGGCCGGTGAATGGGCCTGGGGCAAAGTTTGTAGCAAGGGTACTCTTCCTGTCTTCTTCCATCGGGGAAATGAGTTTAGCTAAGCCAGTGATTCTTAACCTTGGCCACACGTTATCACCTGGGGAGCTTTAAAAATGCTGCCACCTGGCCCCAGCCCCATCAAGCTAAGCAAAGATGCAGTTCTTGGGCTAATTGCGGTGCGGGAGGAGAAGGGAGGGTGAGTGTGGGTTTTTTTGTGTCAGGGAAGTAAACGGACCAGTGAGGAGACTGTCCAGGGCTGTGGTCCCTAAAGCCCTGGACACAAGCCCTGGGCACTCATGACGGGAGCAGGACAGAGCCCTTGCCTCCCAGAGGGCAGCTGCAGGTGTCACAGGCAAGACCTCAGACACACAGTCAGGAGGAACATGCTTCCATCAGCCTGAGACACAGTTTATTGCAAGAGCTGCTCACCAGGCCACAGGAAAAGGAAAGGTGTGACCCCAGCTCTGGGCTGGCCTTCCTGACCATGGAGGGGCGAGCTGCACGACCGCCTGGAAATGGTCTGCTGTGTTTCCAGAGTCAGATAAATAAAATGCATTATTTTATTAGCAACTCTTAAAAGCTCCTGCAGTGGTGTGAGTTACAACAGATACAACTAGTTTCATATATTTATTTTACGTGTTTAGCACTTAATTCACACTCGCTTGCATTGTAAGACACTCAGCTGTAACACATTTTTACTATGTGCTGTTCTTCCACATTCATCAGACTTTATCGATTACTCACCGCCAGGACTTCTAGAAAGCAGTCATCTTGTTTCCAATCATCCCCTTCTTTTCTCAGTGTTATCTGTCCATGGTTGTTACCATAGGGTGTGCTTTCCATGTTGCTTTCTCTTTAGTCTTCCGTCTTTCATTAGTCTTTCCTCTCTGGTTTCTCAGACTTCTTACAGACTCTTCCACCATTTTGTGCTTCTTAAAATATTAAGACATAAGGTTTGATTGAAGGAAAGTACTCAGAAAACAACTTTTTTTTTTAATCCCCCCACCCCAACGTAGCTGCCCCAACCATAACCCCACACCCTCGTCTTTCAAGGTCATCTTCCCAACTTCCCACCCAGGTTCACTAGCCCTAGAATTTCTGAGGCCCCGCCCTCTAAAGTCTCCGCCTCCTTATTAGGCAAACTCAATCCCTGGGATTCGCCTCGCTGGACCCACCTCTGGCTCAGATGCTCCACCCAACCCCCTCCCCAGGCTCCTCCTTCACCCAGGCCCCCCCTCCACCCTCATAGTCTCCTCCCTAAGCCCCACCCCTCACCCGACCCGAGAAGCACCGCCCCCATGGCCAGAACCCTAAATACCACCGCTACCACCCCACCACCCGAAGCCTCGCCCTGGCCCCGCCCACCCCACCCAGGCAGCTTCCTCACCCGCATCAGGTCCCCTCTGAAGGCTCCCAGCATCGTGGCTTCCAAGCTACTGAGATCACTTGGGGGCTTCATGCATGGGGTGGCCTTGTAGAAGACCCAATTCTTATACTTTCATGCTCTGTTTGAAGTCCAAAATTGGTGGTATGTTGAACATTACTTGATGTAGAGATTCTATGCTTAGCTTTGATGTAGAATGAATAAAAGCTCAGAAATATGCACAGAACTTCTCGTTGATAGTCATCACCTATGTCCATCTCGGTCCTCCAGGAAGCAGATGCTGGAATTAGGAGTTAGCAGATGCAGAGCTGGAGTTAGCAGATGCAGAGCTGGAGTTAGCAGTGAAAGGTTTGTTGGAGGGCCATAACTATGAAAGATAAAGGGTGAGGAGGCAGGACGGGGCAGGGAAAGTCTTCAGAGTGCCATGCAGATCCGATCCTGTGAAAAGAAAGGCAAGAGGAAGAAAAAGGGGGCCGGGAACATCTCAGACCACGGGGCAGGTCATGCAAAGCCTTGTGCAACCCAGTCGGGAGTAAAGCAAAGTGGCCCGTTAGAGGGTCCCCCAAGGGGCAGAAACGGTGGGTGCTGGTGTCTCCACCAGGCTCAGTCTTTGACTTGGGAGCTGCCGGGGAAGAGCACGAAGCGGGCTTAGGTGCCGCAGCTGCAGGCGATCAGCTAACCGCGTTCTTCGCCGCTGAAAGAACTTCAGAAGTTCTTTCTTGAAGGGAGATCCAAGTGCTGCTCCTCTGCGGCTGCCACGGCCCCTCCCATCTCCTGACAATGTAAGCCTTTAAAAAATGAAAGGCCCAGCTTCGTCAAGGTTACTAACTGCTTGTGTTTTCTCGGCCTGGTGTGATCAAGTAAACACCGTGCCCAGCTGAACTGTGCGGAAAATGCAATTAAACATTGTACAGGGAGATACAGTTGATTGACAGTCAGTGGTAGAGTCGAGGTGACTATTTTCTTTCTGCTTTTCTCTATGTTCCCAATTTTAGACCTTGATCATGTATTTTCTTTTTGATTGGAAAACATTTTAAAATCAGTCTTCAGGGGCTTCCTAGGTGGCGCAGTGGTTAAGAATCCGCCTGCCAGTGCAGAGGACATGGGTTCGATCCCTGCTCCAGGAAGATCCCACATGCCACTAAGCCTGTGTGCCAAAAAAATAAAAAATAAAAAATAAAAAAAAAAAAACAGTCTTCATATCATAGCTTTTTGATCCAAAATGGCATTCCCCAATTTGATATCCCAACAAATCACTTTCAAGTAGGAGAACAGGGTAATAGACCGAGTACAGCTTTGAGCTCAGACAGATGTGAGCTTAAACCCTGGCCCTGTGACTACTACTCTGTACTCTGGGCCGTCCCTCACTCCCTCAGCCTTCAACAGGAAAGGGAAACACGTGTCCTTACTTCTCAGCTTTGCTTTAATAAAGCATTTTTAAACCGATTTTTAAGCCTCCCAAAACTGCTAGAAATTTCTAAAAATCCACATTCAGAGGACAAAGAGTGGCCATAGCTGAGGAATATATTATCCAAAATAATTTCCTGGGAAAGTCCTAAAAATGAATTCTTAAAAACCTCCTTGCGAGCAACTGCACTTCTAGATATACAACCCAAAGAACGGAAAGTAGGGATTCGAACATGCTTTGTACACCCATGTTCATATAGCAGCACTATTCACAACAGCAAAAGGTAGAAACAACCCAAATGTCCATTGACAGATGAATGGATAAAAAAAATGTGGTGTATACATACTGTGGACTATTATTCAGACTTAAAAGAAGGAAATTCCAGTACACACTGTAACAGATGAATCTTGAAGGCATCACACCAAGTGAAATAATCCAGACATAAAAGGACAAATACGGGATGATTCCACTTACATGAAGTACCTAGAACAGTCAAGTTCATAGGGACCAAAAGCAGAATTGAGGTCACTAAGGGCTGGAGGGAGGAGGGAATGGGGAGTTAGTGTACAATGGGTACGGAGCTTCAGTTTGGGATGATGGAAAAGTTTTGGAAGTATGGTGGTGATGGTTGCACCACAGTGTGAATGTACTTAACGCCACTGAATCGTATACTTGAAAATATTACAATGGTAAATTTTATGTTATGCAGATTTTACCACAATAAGAAAAAGAATTCTTAAAACCTCCTTGTCGATTCAGTGTTACTACTTAAACATAGGCAGGAAGCAAAGCTGAGCTGCCTGCAGGTGTTTCTCACATATAGAAGCAACATATAGCTTGTGCAATTCATTGTTCACCACTTTTAATTATAAAAATAAGAAAACCACAACACAGAAAAATTTGAAACTAAAGAAAAAAACTCATAATCCCATTTCTCTTTTACTTTACAGGATTTTTTTTAGACCTAGTTGTAATCATAGTATTTGGACAAGTCCCAAAAGTGACTTCCAGAAACCTCCTTGGCAAGGCCCAGAGCAAGATAGACATGTATTTCTCCTGGGATGCTCAGCTGTGCTTCCCCCAGAGGAGGAAGCATCCCTTCTCCAGTGGATGCGAAGGGCTGAGGTGGTGGCAGAGGGCAAGGAGAGCAGGAAGAGAGAGGCTAATGGCTGTCTATGACTCCTCTTTATACTGGCACCAGGTCATTGGCACACATGTGCATGCATGCACACGTGTACACGCGCACACACAGGTTCTCCCCATGCTGAGGGTCTACAACGTACCCATGGCTCTGTTTCGGGTTGAAGTGTAAAAGGAAAAAAGAACTGGTTGTCGAGGTAGCCCCAGGCCCTGGACACGAAGACAATCAGGCTCATGACTGAGACCCCCTGCAGGGAGCCCAGGACAAGGTGCTCTGGGGAAAATGAGGTAGATCTATGGCCTCCTATTAGTTCGATTCCCACCAGGACAGCAGCATGCAAGTCTGGGGCAGGACACATCCAGGTTCGAGTCTCAGTGCAACCTTAAGAAAGTGACTTGCTTTCATCTGAGCCTCAATTTCCTTAGCTTTAAAATTGGAGTCATATTTCCTACCTCCTGATGGTGTTATAAGGCCTACAAGAGAAACCATGCGAAGTGCTTGGCACAGAGCTCTCGCTAAGTGGAGGCCATATCAGACAGCTCTCCTAAAGCCCCAACCAACCAACAAATACTGAAAACCTTTCCACTGTGGACCTGGTGGGAATTCAAGTGAAGATCTCAGCAAAATTATTTTGACACTGGAAAGAAACGCTGGAAAGACAATAAAAGGTTTACTTAAGTATTTTCCCAAACCACATTATCAATCATTCCATAACAAATAAACAGACCTGGCTAGAAGAACAGATTCTGGAAATGGCTTCAGATGGTCTTGACGTAAAAATTTGTTGAAGAGAAAGCGCATATATCATTCTGGTTAGAAATTCATTTTTAGACTCCAGTTCAGTCAAAGCAGGCAGGTATATTAGTTAGAGGAACACTGGTTGCTATAGTATATGAACTCCAGAAGGTCAGTGGCTTAACATGATAGGAATTTTTTTCTCACGGCAGTTAATTTCAGTGTTCCTGGTGGACAGGAAGCTTTTCTCCATGTGGTGACACAGGAACCCAAGCTCCTTCCATCTTTTGGCCCTACCATCTCCTGGGGCCTCCTTACAGCCAGTGGAAACAAAACAAAAAAAGCAGAAAAGTTTCATTGCTTCTTAAAAGTTGACCCACAAGCATCACACATCATTTCCACTCACATGTCATTGATGAGAATGAGTCACATGGCCATGGTGGATGTAACATTGGGAGAAAATATTTGCAACAAATACATTTGATGAAGTTTTTAAAAGTTCTAGGCTTCCTAGGTGGCGCAGTGGTTGAGAATTCACCTGCCAATGCAGGGGACACAGGTTCGATCCCTGCTCCAAGAAGATCCCACATGCCGCAGAGCAACTAAGCCCATGCACCACAACTATTGAGCCTGTGCTTTAGAGCCCATGAGCCACAACTAGTGAGCCCATGTGCTGCAACTACTGAAGCTCACGCACCTAGAGCCCATGCTCTGCAACAAGAGAAGCCACAGCAATGAGAAGCCCACGCACCACAACTAAAAAGAAAGCCCGTGCACAGCAAAAATGACCCAACACAGCCAATAAAATAAATAAATAAATTTATAAAAGTTCTTGTGTCTAGAATATATTAAATATATATGAAGACTATGTATATAATATATATAGAATTTAAACCAGAATATATAAAAAATTCATAATTCAATAAGACAAACAATTGAGTTAGAATATGGGCAGAAGATTTGAATCGACACTTCATCAAAGAAGGTATACAGATGGCAAATAAGCACATCAAAAGATGCTCAAGGGCCTCCTAGGTGGCGCAGTGGTTGCGAATCTGCCTGCCAATGCAGGGGACACGGGTTTGAGCCCTGCCCCAGGAGGATACCACATGCCACGGAGCAACTAAGCCCGTGTGCCACAACTACTGAAGCCCACGCACCTGGAGCCTGTGCTCCACAACAAGAGAGGCCACGGCAATGAGAACCCCATGCACCTCAGCAAAGAGTAGCCCCCGCTCACCACAACTAGAGAAAGCCCGTGTGCAGCAACGAAGACCCAACATAGCCAATCAATCAATCAATCAATTTTAAAAAAAGATGCTCAATATCATTGGTCATTAGGGAAATTCAAATTAAAACCACAATTAGGTAACATTATACACTACTAGAATGGCTAAAATTAAGAAGACTGAGTGTTCCAAGTGTCGGCAAGGAAGTGGCGTTACTGGAACTCACATGCAAGGCCAGTCAGAATTTAAAATGGTACATACTCTTTGGAAAAGTTTGGAAGTCTTCTTATCTATAAGATGTTTAATTATTTTTTAAGTTATGTATACAACTGGACCCAACTATTTTAGAGTATACATTTTTTCAGAAATACATGGAACATTTAAGAAATTTAATTATATTCAGATCTTAACAAATTTCAAAAGTTTGGTATCCTATGGACCACTTTTTCTGATAACAGTACAATTAAATTTGAAGTCAATTACAAACAGAAAACTAGGAGAAAAAAAAACATGTGTTTGGAAATTAAGAAGCACATTTTTTAAAGTCATGGGTCAAATAATAAATCAATAGAAATTTTTAAAATGCTTAGAATTCTACAATAACAATAGTACTGTATGTTAAAACTTATAGAGTTTACCCAAAGCATTACTGTGCTAGTAGGAAATGTATACCTTTATATGTTTTTATTACATAATAAGTTTAGAAAAACTAATAGAACCCAAAGAAAGTTGTAAGGAAGGGAATAACAAAAATAAGAGCACAGAATAATAAAATATAAAATAAGCATACATAGAAGGATCAACAAAACCAAAATTATATTATTTTAAAAGATGACTAGCACTAACAAACCTCTGGCAAAATTGACCAAGAAAAAAATAACAGAAGGCATAATATTAGGAATGAAAAATAACTGCAGATGCCACATAAATTGAAAAGATGGATAAGATTATACACAATTTTATGCTAATAAATTTGAAAACTTAGAAACACATGGACAAATTCTTATAAAAGTAAGCTGACTCAAGAAGAAATTTAAAAGCTGAATAATCCTATAACCATTAAAGAAATTGAATCAGTAGATGAAAATCTCACCACAAATAAAATGCCAGGTCCAGACAGTTTTACTAGTAACTTCTATCATTCAAGGAACAAATAACTCCAATATTTAAACTCCAATATTAACTCTTTAAAATTACAGTAAAGGAGGAAACACGTCCCAATTTATTTTGTGATTTTAGCATAAAACTGAAACCAAAACTTATAAGAGCAGTGCACAAAAGAAAAATTATGAGACAATTTCACTGATGAACATAGACACAAAACTCATACTAAAAAATTAGCAAACTAATTCCAGCAATGTATAAAACAATCTTGACCAAGTTCAGCTCATTGCAGGAATCCAAGATTGTTTTAATGTTAAAAGACCAATTCACATAATTCAGAGATTTAAATGAGAAAAATATGATCATCTCAGTAAATGGGAAAATTTTGATGAATTTAAATACTCATGCATGATAAAAATAAGTATAAAAATAAATTCTTAGAAAGTTAGTAGAATGTCCTTAACCTCCTAAAGTGTATCTACAGAAAACTGACAACAAAAATCCTAATTAATGTGAACCATTGAATGTTTTCCCTTTGAGACCAAAAAGAGAATACCTGATAATATTTTCATTCAGCATTGTATTGGAGGAAGAGAAGACAACTAAAGGTATAAGGATTGGGAAAAAATAAATCAAACATTCAATACTAATACATATTATCACTACACAGAAAACACAAAAATCTATGGAGAAATTATTAGTTTTAATAAGTTTAGCAAGGTGGCCAAATAAAAAATTAATATACAAAAGTCAATGAATTTCTACAATCAGTACAAATAAAAAAGTAATTATTATAAAGATAATCATGCCAATGCTATAAACTGAAATGAATAAAGCTAACAAAAACTATGTAAGTGCTTTAGGGAGAAAATGATAAAACTCTTTTGGGAAACATTAAAGATCTAAATAAATGGGGAGGTTCATGGATACTTTTTAATTTTAATATACTTTTCTTCTAAAATGCTCAAAATTTACTCTTTGGAAATACATATAAGAACAATTTTAATTTTTAAGTATTTTTATTATATTCATTCAAACATTGCTGGCCCATCTACAGAGCATCCCGACAGAGACAATTATGATTAAATTTGGTCATATTTACTATGTTGCCAATTTCGGTAATAGGAATTTACACATATTTTTACACACATTTACACATATATTTTTTGATCTTGCCATGAAGAGGGTGCATTTGTCAAGGTAGGAGGATGAACACGTTTGGCACTTTGTTAGCCTGATTCACAACTTTTAAATATTTGGGCAGATGTTATGTGGGCCTCCTTTTGTCTTCTTGTCATGGGATCCTCTGACATTAGAGGCAGGCCTGATGAGGGGCATTGTGGACAAGGAACCCATCTCTGGCTCCTGCAGACTTTCCCAGCCCAGGTGAGTCAGGATATCTGTCCTATTTGGAAACGTCAATCAAACCCCACGAAGCTGGTTCCTGGGAGGAAGGTAGTAGACCTTCAGGGCAAACCTACTCAAGCTGCCAACAGGGAAACAAGCATTCAAAGCCTGTCACTCTGGGGCTATGTTGAGTCAGGGCTAGAAGACGGGCACATGTTGCAGGGGGTTCTAGAGACAAGGCTATGGATCACAAAAAGGAGAAAGAGAAGCCATTGATCCTTTTTGTCTGTGCAGGAGCAAAGCTGAAATTCATTCAACACACATTTCCAGAGGGCTAATTGTGGGCATCCTCATCAAAACTGCTAAGATTTATTAAGCACTTATGTCCTGGGACCTGGTGAGGTGACTTTTACATATCACCATGTACATGTTATACACAATAGTCAGATGAATTGGGTACTGTTATTTTCCCAGTTTTACAGATGAGAAGACAGAGGCTTGATGTGAAGTGACTCGTCCAGGGTCACAAAGTTTGTACATGACAGAGCTAGGATTTGAATCTGGGGAAATTTGGGTGTCTCTGGGTCTACACACTGGGCCATAAGCCAGTGCCAAAGTTATAGAAGTGAGTCGTGGTCTACTGGGAAAGTCATATATGCACAGAGATGTGTTTTGATAACCCAACCTGGATAAAACTAGATGATCAAGGAGGACATTTAAAGGAAGCAAAGTTAATGACCTGGGAGTGATGGGGCCTGTTGGAAGTACAGTGAGGGGCCTATCAGACTCTAGAAAAGAAACACATAGAAACAGCGTGGGTGAGTAGTAACCAAGTTAGCTTGATATTGGATTGTGGAGGACTTCTAATGCCTAGTTAAAGGAGTTTGGACTTTATCCTCCAGTTAACGGTAAGGTAAGGTAGAGGGGTGACAAACAGCCTTAAGATTCATTTGTCTCCTCTGTGTTGGGTGAATGGTGTGGGCACGACTAATGACAAGATGACCAGAGGACCAGTGAGGATGCCCGTGGCACACCATGATGTGGCCTTATGGAGGGTGTTGGCCGTCAGATAGAGAGAAAGGAAAGGTTACGATGAGCTTGGCAAAGGAAGGATAGATACGGCTTGCAGCTGTTTAGCTAGCCAAGGGAAACCAGTTAAGATAAACACCAGGAATAATACGAGGGTACTACCAGGAATGCAGTGTAGCCTTTAAAACGATAGTTATGAACACTACATAGCAATTCAAGGAAATGCTTATAAGTGAAAAGACCAGAATTTTTAAATTCACATGTACCTATGATTACAAATCTCTCTCTCTTTTTTTTTTGTGGATTTATTTATTTATTTACTTTTAGCTGTGTTGGGTCTTCATTGCTCTGCATGGGCAGGGCTACTCTTCATTGCAGTGCATAGGCTTCTCATTGTGGTGGCTTCTCTTGTGGAGCACAGGCTCTAGGCACATGGGCTTCAGTAGTTGCAGCACGCAGGCTCAGTAGCTGTGGTGCATGGGCTTAGTTGCTCCTTGGCATGTGGGATCTTCCCAGACCAGGGATCAAACCCGTGTCCCCTGCATTGGCAGGTGGATTCCTTAACCACTGTACCACCAGGAAAGTCCACAAATCTCTTTTTAAAGCCCAAGAAAAAATACACCCAAACAAATTAAGTGAATCATCCTATCCCAAAATCTTATTTCTACTTGGTTAACGTTATAGAGTGAATTGTGTTCCCCCGCTAAAATTTGTATGTTGAAGCCCCAACCCCCAATGTAACTGTATTTGGAAATAGGGCCTATAAAGAGGTAATTAAGGTTAGATGAGGTCATAAGGGTGGAGCCCTGATCCAACAGGACTGCTGACGTTAAAAGAAGAGGAAGAACACCAGAGTCCTCCCTGCGCACACAAAGAAAAGGCCATGTGAGCACAGAGCAGGAAGCTACCATCTACAAGCTGAGGAGAGAGGCCTCACCAGAAACTAATACCGCCTACACCTTGATCTTGGACTTCCAGCCTCCAGAGCTATGACGAGATACACTTCTGTTGTTTAAGCCACCGAGTCTGTGGCATTTTGTTATGACAGCCCGAGCAGACTAATACAGTCAGCCAGCCAGTCACCAAGTCCTATCAACCCTCTCTTTGCCATCTTTGCTTTCTTCCTCACTATGTCCACTGCCAGCGTAGCTCAAGATCATCTTGTGCCCAGATGAATGCAATTGACTCCCTTATCTTCTCTGGCTTTGTACTTCCTGACTTGCTGCTTTTTTTTTTTTTTTTGCCACATTCATTCTTTGGTCCTAGTTTAATCCACTTTTTCCTCAGAAATTGACACGCATCCCTATTGTACATCACAGTTACTCAAGAACTTTTAAAACAGTTGGGGGTGGGGGGTGGGGGGGTGAACTGGGAGACTGGGATTGCCATATACACATTACTACTAAGAAAAGAAAATCAAATTGTACACTGTAAATATGTGCAGTTTATTGTATGTCAATTATATCTCAATAAAAGTTCTTTAAAAAACGTTGTAATTGCTTTCTTGATCTTTTCTAAATAGCTCCAATCATATCAGTTATTTTACATGTAAAGCCTTCTGAGTCTCTTTAATGATCCAGCCTGTTCTCTTTTCATGTGCTTCAGATTGGCAGAGACCCTCTTAAATTACAGCACTTATAAATAAATATGATTCTCAGAGTACGATTTTACCAGCAGAGATTAGAGTTGACCTAAGACTTTTCTCTGTCTATATCATGTTTAAAAATATGAGTACATCCTTGCTCCCAATCCAAAACAGTTAGATTCTAATACTCTTCTACATCCATTTTTATTTATTTTAATAGCCTTTCCTCATCTATGATTTTTTTCTAATTTTTTTGGGGGGTACACCAAGTTCAATCATCTGTTTTTATACACATAGCCCCGTATTCCCTCCCTTCCTTGACTCCCCCCCCACCGAGTCCCCCCCACCCTCCCCGCCCCAGTCCTCCAAGGCAACTCCAAGGTTGTTGTATAACAAAGGGAGTCTAATTTTTTGTTTTTTTTTTATAGTAGGGTCTTGTTGGTGATCCATTTTAAATATAGCAGTGTCGATCCCAAACTCCCCATATACCTCTTCCCCCCACCCTTCCCACCCGGTAACCCTAAATTCGTCCTCTAAATCTGTGAGTCTTTCTGTTTTGTAAATAAGTTCATTTGCATCATTTTTTTTAGATTCCACATATAAGCAATACCATATGATATTTGCCTTTCTCCGTCTGACTTATTTCACTTAGTATGACAATCTCCAGGTCCATCCATGTTTCTGCAAATAGCATAATTTCATTCTTTTTAATGGCTGAGTAATATTCCACTGTGTGTATATTCCACATATATACAATGTCTTCTCATATCCCCAGCCACCTATCCCTACCTTGCCCCCTCCTGACTATCATCTCAAACGTCTGAAATGTTTGAATCTGACAGCTGGTATTTTCCTCTAGTACCAATCCTTGGCTCCCTCTTTCTAGAACTCTGTAGGCTCACCTCTCAGGTGCAAGTTCTCTGGCCTCTCCAGGTGAACTAGAGTTCTTGCATTATAAGTGCCCTCATGGACATGTCTCAGTAATATCAGTAGGATCTATTCCTAGCAGTGAATTTTTGCTAGAGCAGCTGACACATTTTAAAGTACACTTTAAGTTTTTATAGACACTATCAGATTGCCTTCTACAGGATTTGTACTGGATTAAACTCCACCCAATAACATATAAAAGAGCCTGTTATCCCATCCCTTCAGCAGCACAGTCTTAACCATGTCTTTGATCTTTGACAAACTGAAAGGTAAAAATAGTATTCCACTTTTGTTTCACTATAAATCTTTCCGATGACACCTGCTGAGTCATCCCATTCAGACAAGCAACTCAAATAGCTGGCATGAAGACAGTCTCTTTCCACCTTTCCTGTCTTATCTCTGTGGGTCCTTCCTTAGCTCCACATTTCCAGACAGAATTCTATTGCATATTCTATTGCAGACAGAATTTTCCACATGGAAGGGAAGTGGACCACCAGCAGCCTTAAGCCTGAATCATCCCAGCATCCATAGGTCAAATTCCAGGAAGGACTGTGACTAGTTTTTCTTAGGTCAAATGTTTGCTCCTGAGTTGGTCACTCTGGCCAAGGGGAAAGGCGATTCCACCAGGCCAGGGCTTGGTCATGATACAGTAGTTTGCAAGAGCACGAGAAACCCCTATTGCCAGACCAGGAAAGAGGTATTAAGCAGACAAACACAAATGTCTACTCTTCCAAGTGACACCTGCGCTGATGCAACCTAGCACACAGGGTATCTTCCCCAGGGTCACGCTCAATGACTTTGCCACATCCCAGTAGGAATGAGTCAGACAGCACCCCGCTAGACAGAGCCCAGCATCCTGTGCTGTCCCACACCTCCAGGGCCATAGGTAACCTCTTCCGATTGATAATCCAGGGGAGGACAATTTGAGTGCTTCTTGGAACGATGGGAATGTTTTTCTTCTACAATGATTTGTACAAACTTGGCCATGGGGTTTTACAGAGAAAGGAAAATAGACACGGACATCTCTGATGCAGAACTGTGAGTCCTCCCAGAACAAAGCCGAGCCTCAGTTGGACAGGAAGGATTGGGGTTTGTGATGCAAAGGAGGAAAGTCAGCTGGCTTTAAAGGTCAGGCTAACACTGGTTTAAAGCCCAAAGTAAGTCTGCAGAAGCTGCGTCCTAGGGGACCCTTTAAATATGGTAAGCCAATGCTCGCAATGGAAAAGTGAACTGGGCACACGTGTACATTGTTGGTGCGATGGTAAACTAGTATAAGCCTTTCCAAGAGCAATTTAGCAATTCTATCTCTAAAATGCCAATACCCTTTGACCCACAAATTTCATTTCCAAGAATCCACTCCAAGAAAACAATACAAAGTGCTGAAGACGCTTTATACAAAAAAGATGTTCACTGTGCTTATTATTTATAACAGTGAAAGCTTAGAAACAACATAAAGGAAAAGTTAGATACATTATGGTAAATCCTCCCCCTGAGATATTTCTCAGCAATTAAAAACTAAGTCTAGTCACAGAAAACAAAATATAAGTGGCTTTGAAAGATTATTCAGTCTTTCTCATGAAAAAAATAATTATATTAAAAGCAGAATACTAGGGGACTTCCCTGGTGGTCCAGTGGGTAAGACTGCACTCCCAATGCAGGGGGCCCAGGATTTGCTCCCTGGTCAGAGAACTAGATCCCACATGCAAGCCACAACAAAGATCCCACGTGCCAAAACTAAGACCCAGCATGGCCAAAATAAATAAATGTTTTTTTTTTAAAGTGAAATAGTATTTTTGCCTTTCAGTTTGTCAGTGTTCAAAGACATTTTTAACACTCTGTGCTGGTGATGGTACAAATAAACAGGAACTTTTATATGTTATTGAGTAGAGTTTAATTCAGTACAAGTCCTATAGAAGGCAATCTAATGGTGTCTATCAAAATTTAACTGGTGTGGGCTTCCCTGATGGCACAGAGGTTAAGAATCCGCCTGCCAATGCAGGGCACACAGGTTCAGTCCCCGGGACAGGAAGATCCCACATGCCGTGGAACAAGTAAGCCCACCTGCCACAACTACTGAGCCTGCACACTAGAGCCTGTGAACACAACTATTGAGCCCATGTGCCACAGCCACTGAAGCCCACACGCCTAGAGCCCATGATCCACAATAAGAGAAGCCACCACAATGAGAAGCCCTTGCACCACAACAAAGAGTAGCCCCTGCGCTCCGCAACTAGAGAAAGCCCATATGCAGCAATGAAGACCCAATACAGCCAAATAAATAAATAAATAATAAAATAAATAATAAAATAAGTCTTTAAAAAATTTAACTGGTGTACATTTAAAAAATGCATCAGCTGCCCTAATAAAATTTCACTGCTACAGAAACAGAGAC
This sequence comes from Hippopotamus amphibius kiboko, assembly GCF_030028045.1. NCBI lineage: Eukaryota > Metazoa > Chordata > Mammalia > Artiodactyla > Hippopotamidae > Hippopotamus > Hippopotamus amphibius. The sequence goes on from NC_080202.1 coordinate 17,688,887, forward strand.
ACAGATGTAGAGAACAAACATATGGACATCAAGTAGGGAAAGCGGGGAGGGTTGGGGGGGATGAACTGGGAGATTGGGATACCAAATTGTACACTCTAAATATATGCAGTTTATTGTATGCTAACTGTATCTCAAAAAAAGCTCTTTAAAAAAATTTCACTGCTACAAATTTATCCTACAGATGTTACTGACACAGGTGCACAGAAGGGCAGTGCTGTTGCTTGAAACATTGTCTATAGGAACAAAAAAAAAGGAATAGTCTTCAACAGGAGACTGAATAACACATTATGGTACATCCATGCAATACATCTTATCGGCCGTTAAAAAGACCATGTCAAAATCATATGTGCTTTTGTGGGATGGTTTCCAAGATACATTCAGTGAAAAGGACAAGAAAGCAAGGCACAAACCAATATGTCTAGTACTCTACTTTTGTGTCAAAAAGCCCATTTATGTTTGAATATGCACAGAATTTCCCTGGCTACACAAGAAAATTACGACAATGGTTCCTCTGGAGAGGATGACTGAGGTCAAGAGTAGGAAAGAGACTTTTCATTGTACACCCTGCACTATTTGAATTTTCTTAAATCGTGAGTATGTATTTCCTTTAAAAAAATAGACAATAAAAATAATAAAATACATAGGCTATAAAAAGGATGTCTATATATGTTTACAGTTATATAAATAAATATGTATATTATAACAAGCAAAAAAATAAATTAAAATTATTCATATAGTATATTCAGTTATGTGAAAAGAGAAAAATGGTTAGAAAAAAATTAGAATAAGGAAATGTACTAAAATATTACCCGTGAAACTAAGAATGATTTATTTTCAACTTTTTCAGTAGTTTCCAAAATGTGTTTAATAATCACATTATACTCTTATAATAGAAAAAAAAACTTTAAAAAATTGTGTTAAAATATAGTATCCATCCATCTTTTTTTTTTTATAAATTTATTATTTTATTTATTTATTTTATTTATTTATTGGCTGTGCTGGGTCTTCGTTGCTGCACACGGGCTTTCTCTAGTTGCTGAGAGCGAGGGCTACTCTTCATTGTGGTGCGCAGGCTCCTCATTGTAGTGGCTTGTCTTGTTGTGGAGCATGGGCCCTAGGTGCGTGGGCTTCAATAGTTGCGGCACATGGGCTCAGTAGTTGTGGCTCATGGGCTCTAGAGCACAGGCTCAATAGTTGTGGCGCACAGGCTTAGTTGTTCCGTGGCATGTAGAATCTTCCCAGAGCAGGGCTCGAACCCGTGTCCCCTGCATTAGCAGGCAGATTCTTTACCACTGCGCCACCTAGGAAGTCCCTCCATCCATCTTTATAGTCTAAATGCAGAAGGCAAAATCAAGTGAGGCAAGAAGTATTAATTTTTCTACTCCATGATTCTGCATTAATGAAGTTTGTTGTGGTTTCTTAACTCTTCACTTTTTCAGGCTTGGCAACTGCTGCCGATAAAAACAAGACCTAGTTCATAAATCAGTCTCAAGAAAACTGTATTTATAATATCCAGTACCAATGGATATGCAATTGGATGAGCTGTATCAGACATTACTGCATTCAAACTGATACCACCTTTTTGGAAAGCAACTTGGCTATATGAACCTTGAAGCTATAGAGTGTTTACGCCCCGTGACCCAGTAATTTGATTTCTGGAATCTTAAGGAAAAAAACCTGAAATACCGGAGAAGTTTACACATAAAGGTCTTAATCAAGAATGGTATGCAATCATAAAAAAAAATTACAAATAACATGTAGCAACATGGGAAAATGTTTATGATACAGTGTTAAGTAAAGGAAAAAGAATACAGAAAAATGTATATCCTACAATTACAACCACTTCATAAAAAACATGTGGAAAAATCCCGGAAGAGTTTTACACCAACAAGCTCACAGTTCAGGTAGTGGGATCTTGGGGGAATTCTTGATATTTTTCTCCTTTTCTCTTTTCCAAAATGTTTATAATGTATTTTTAATAATACACTTATAAATACTTAAAAATTTGAAGTCTGGGCTGTTTCACAGGAAATAATTACTCTCTATGTCACTGTGTCTCTAGTTCCCTTAACTGAAAATAAAACTCCTTCATCTCATGTAATAATAACAGTCACTGATATTTATTAAGCAACTACTTTCTGCCAAGCTCTTTACATATTTGAGTTCAATGAATCCAATGAAGTAGAAATTCTTATTATATACCATTTTGCAGATGGAGAAAATTGAGGCTCAGACTGGCTAAATGACACAACCAAGAGGTGACAGCATCAGGATTCAAACCCACGTCCTTCTAGGTTTAAACCCAGTTCTTCCCACCATGTCACAGTAACTACCCAAAATAGTTCCCAGGGTCCAGGATGTGCCAGGGAGAGTGGTTATGCTTTACACACATTGTCTCATTTAATAACCCAGTAGATGTATATGATGTCCTCACTTTACAAATGAGGAAACAGTGGCTGAGGGAGATTAAGTCACCAGCACAGCTGGTAACAGATAGAACCGGGATTCTTTTTTTTTTTGGCAGCTCCACAGGGCATATGGGATCTTAGTTTCCCAACCAGGAATCGAACCCGCGACCCCTGCAGTGGAAGCACCGAGTCTTAACCACTGGACAGCCACAGAAGTCCCAGAACCGGAATTCTAACCCAAGTTGGCCCGTGTTGGGAGCCATGACCCTGTCGTGCCTTCCTGTGACAAGGAAAATCCCAGACCCTACGAGCCTGGGATGCAGGGCACCATCCCTGGTGCAGCCACTGTCAAGAAGGAAGCACCTGGCAGGAAGGTGAATGCAATAGGAGGAGGTGGGCTCCCAGGGGCTCCCTCAGCTGGGCGGGGCCGGCTCTGCACTCAGCGCACACCTGAGGCCCTGGGCTGGATGAGCTGGCGCTGTGCACAGACATCCGTGTGGCCTGGCCCGCGGCCAGCACAGATGTCACGTCCTCCTGCCAGCGCTGACAGTGCTGGCGCTAATCTGCCAAAAGACCTCAAGTAAAGCCTTTAAACCTCTCTTTAAGGATTCCTGGTTCTGAGAGGTGTGGGGAGACAACACTGCCTCCTCCATGGTGGAAAATTCCAGGGCCACCTGGCTTGGCAAGAGAGAAAGTGATGTCTAACCTCCTTGACCCCCCAGGAGCCCAAGGGCCCTGTGGGGGCCCAGAGTCCAGGGCCCAGAGGCTGAGCCAACAATCTGAGCCAGGGCTCCAACTCTCTGGGAAACAGGAAGTTCAGGTCAGCCTGGGGGTGGGGGGAGGGGTAGCCAAACCAGAGGGACTCGGCCAGAGGCCAAGTGAGGCCAAGGGGCCTCTGAGATGTGGACATAGCTGAGTGGACAGACCAGCACCGAAGCGAGCTCTGAGGATGTGGCGTGTTAGGAACACTCATACCCTGCTGGCAGGGGTCAATGGACCCAGGCATTTGGAAGATAGCTTGGCATTATCCGGCACTCAGACTCTATGACCCGGTAGTTCTACTTGTCATAATGCACCTCGAGAAACTCTTTCACCACATGCGGCCCGGAATATTCATAGCAGCACTGCTCATAAAAACAAAAGCTGCAAACAGCCCAAACATCCATGGACATGAGAATGGGTTAAAATATACATATTCTCTATTCAAGAACAGACTTGTGGTTGTCAAGGGGGAGGTGGGTGGGGGAGGGAGGGACTGGGAGTTTGGGGTTAGTAGATGCAAACGATTACATATAGAATATATAAACAACAAGAGCCTACTATATAGCGCAGAGAACCACGTTCAATATCCTGGGATAAACCATAATGGAAAAGAAAATGGAAAAGAATGTATATATGTATATAACTGAGTCACTTTACTGTATAGCAGAAATTAACACAACATTGTAAACCAACTGTACTTTAATAAAAAAATAAATATATATGTATATATTCTCTATTCATACAAGGGAATACCACAGAGCCATAACATGCTACACCTTCATGAGTGAATCCCATAAACATGATGTTAAACAAATAAGGGAAATCACAACATAATATATACAGTGTGGTTTCATTTAATACAAGTCCAAAAAACTCTCTAGACTAAACCATGTATTGATTGGGAAGGCAGAAGGGAGGAGGGGGGCTGTTGGCCAGGCACTAAACCTCTGTCTTCAGGACCTTCTTTTCAGGGACCCAAGGTACCAGCACAAGGGCAGATCCTCACCCACAGACTCACCATGTCCATACTCTTGTTTCCACTACCCACCCAGCATCTGTGGCCCTTATCCTGTGTCTAATGTCAGTCTCTTCCCTCCTCCCCGCCCCTCACCCCAAATCTTTGGGGAGTTGCTAAATTGCTCTTTATTGCATATATCTTACCATTGACATTCCACATGTGTCATCTCCTCTCCCAAATCAGACCCAGGGCCTGGCAGATCACTGAGAGCACACAGAATGGGCCACATGAACTGGCAGCTTTCTCTCCTCACAGTCATGAGCTCCATCAAGACAGAGACGGTCTCTAAGTTAATGTGGAATCACAGAATCTTTGAGGCCACCCATCCCTACACCCTGGGATTGGGACCAAGGATCCCTGAACCCCAGTATTTTCTCCTACAATATGCTGTCTCCCTAAAGCTGATGTTGAATGGACTTCTGATTCTGGCCACAGAGCTGACTAGTCACTCCAAACTACTTCCTGCTGAAACATTCAAAAGGCTGGATAAAATGTTTTCAATCTTTTAAAGGCACCAAGTGAGCTGGCAAAAAGGGTTAAGAATAATCAGAGGCCAAAGAGGAAGGGAAAGCAGGAATCTGGAGAGGATGGAGAAGGCTGGCTTTCTCCCTGAGTATCTGTACCAAATCCAAGGGATCTTGAGCATTGGTTTTCAAGGCCTTGAAGAATGCGTGGATGAGGAGACAAACTGTGGCCCGGTCAAGGTGAAGAATTAAATGGAGAGCTTCCTGTAAATCTGGGCCCCATCTTCAGTACAAGAGTGGGCTAGAAATAAACTCCTGTTCCCCATGGAGGAGTAAGGAAAATTGCCCATGTTAAACATTGTAAGTGGGTGGGAAGGAAAAACAAACAAACAAACAAACACTTTACCTTGAGAATTCTTTTTTTAAAATAAATTTTATTTGTTTGTTTGTTTGTTTGTTTATTTACTGTGTCGGGTCTTCGTTGCTACACACGGGCTTTCTCTATTTGCAGCCAGCAGGAGCTACTCTTCATTGCGGTGCACGGGCTTTAGGCGTGTGGGCTTCAGTAGTTGTGGCTCGCAGGCTCTAGGGCTCAGGCTCAGTAGTTGTCCCACAACTAAGCTCCGTGGCATGTGGGATCTTCCCGGACCAGGGCTCGAACCCATGTCCCCTGCATCGGCTGGTGGATTCTTAACCACTGCACCACCAGGGAAGCCCTACCCTGAGAATTCTTTAACCACAGCCAGCTCTTATATTCTTAGTTTCCCAAGCAGCTATCAAACCCATGCCCCCTGCATTGGGAGTGCAGAGTCTTAGCCACAAGACCACCAGGGAAGTCCCAGCTCTTATATTTAAATTCAGAGATGGTGGGCAAAAATCCTCAAGCTGATTGAGCAAAGCTTTGCGGGGGGGGGCGGGGGCAAAAGAGTTAGCCCTAAGAAGCTCTGGGACAGAGCATTCCAGGCAGGCAGAGGTGACTGCCAACTCAAAGGCCCTAAGGCAGAGTCATGCCAGGCTTGTTCCAAGAACATAAGGAGGCCCAAGGGGCTGGGGTAGAGAGAGCCAAGGAGAAGTAGTAGGAGATGAAGTCACAGGAGTAACAGGAGACCAGGTTGGACAAGGCCTGATGTGCTGTTGTAAGACCTTGGACTCTTCCTCCAGAGTGTGTGTCCATTGGAGGGGTTTAAGCGGAAGATTAACATGGTCTACCTCATTCATTCCAAGGATCACCCTGTGGTGATGGTAGCACAACAACGTGAATGTATTTAATGCCATTGAACTGTACACGTTAAAATGCTAAATTTTATTTTATTAATTTTTTTAAGGTTTTTTTTTATGTGAACCATTTTTAAAGTCTTTATTGAATTTGTTATAATATTACTTCTGTTTTATGGGGGGGTTTTGGTTTTATGGCCATGAGGCATGTAGGATCTTAGCTCCCTGACCAGGGATCGAACCAGCACCCCCTGCATTGGAAGGGGGAGTCTTAGGCACTGGACCACCGGGGAAGTCCCCTAAAATGGTAAATTTTATGTTATGTAATGTTTTACCACAATTTTTTTAAGAAAGATCACCCTGGCAGCTGCTGTGCTCAGATGTGGAATGGAAGCTGGAACACCAAATAGGAAGATATTCCAGGAATCTAGGTGAGAAATGATGGCTCCAGCAAGGATGGCAGCAGGATAAAGGATGAGGTCATATTTTGGATCTGTAGGATATAAGGTATCAAAACCGGGAAGACTGGGACTTCCCTGGTGGCACAGTGGTTAAGAACCAACCTGCCAATGCAGGGTACATGGGTTCAAAGCTCCGACCTGGGATCTTCCCACATATTGCAGAGCAACATGGCCCATGTGCCACAACTACTGAGCCTGCGTTCTAGAGCCACAACTACTGAGCCCATGTGCCACAACTACTGAAGCCCGAGCACCTAGAGCCTGTGCTTCGCAACAAGAGAAGCCACTGCAATGAGAAGCCCGCGCGCTGCAATGAAGACCCAATGCAGCCAATAAATAAATAAATAAATAAATTTATTTATTAAAAAAAGGGAAGATCGTGTTGACTTCAAGGTTTCTGGCCCGAGCAATTGGAAGGACAAAGTTGCCATCAACTGAAGAGGGAACGGGTTTACAGAAGAACATAAGAGTTACATTTGGGACTTGCTGGGTTTGGGATATCTGTTAAACATTCAGATGGAAATGTCACGTTAGTGAAGATGTGGAGCGAGTGAAACTTTCACACACTCCTGGGGGAGTGAAAATTGGAACCACCTTGGAAAAGCCTTTGGCAGTATCTATGAAAGCTATGACCCAGCAGTTCCATTCCTAGGTATGTGCCTGAGAGCAAATCTGTACATGTGATCATCAAAGAACGCTCACAGCAGAATTCTCTGTAATAACCCAGACCCGGACATGAACCATCAACGACATTAGATACACGGTTATATATTCACATGATGACATTTTACCGAGCAATGTGAATGAGCGGTCGACTGCTATGCAATAACATGTGTGAATCTCCTGTTAGAGAATATAATCTTCACAAAGCACGGAGTCAGACGGAAAAAGAAAATGCATCTGACCCAGCAATCCCATTGCTGGGCATATATCTGGAAAAGAAGAAAACTCTAATTCAGAAAGATACATGCACCCCAATGTTTATAGCGGCACTATTTACGATAGCCAGGACATGGACGCAACCTAAATGTCCATCGACAGATGAATGGATAAAGAAGATGTGGTACATGTATACAATGGAATACGACTCAGCCATCAAAAAAAAAAAGAATGAAATAATGCCATTTGCAGCTAAGTGAGGTAAGTCAGACAGAGAAAGACAAATATCGTATGATATCACTTATAAGTGGAATCTAAAAAAAAAGATACAATTAACTTATTTACAAAACAGAAATAGACGCACAGGCATAGAAAACAAACAAATGGTCACCAAAGGGGAAAAGAGGGGGAAGGGACAAATTAGAAGTTAGGATTAACAGATACACACTACTGTATATAAAATAAACAACAAGGACCTACTGTATAGCACAGGGAACTATGTTCAGTATCTTTTAATAATCTATAATGGAAAAGAATCTGAAAAGAATATATATATGTGTGTAACAATCACTTTGCTGTACACCTAAAACATTTTCAATGAACTATACTTCAATTGTAATTAATTAATTAATTTTTAGAAAAGAATATGAATCATGTGGCCAATGTAAAGGTTTGAAAGCAGGTAAAATTGGTGTTCAAACAAAAATCTGTACACAAATGTTCATAGCAGCACTATTCATGATATCCAAAAGGTGGAAACAACCCAAATGTCCATCAACTGATGAAAGAATAAAGAAATGTGGTACAGAAATACAGTGGAATAGGGACTTCCCTGGTGGTCCAGTGGGTAAGACTCCGCACTCCCAAGGCAGGGGCCCAGGCTTGATCCCTGGTCAGGGAACTAGATCCCACATGCATGCTGCAACTAAGAGTCCACATGTCAAAACTAAAGATCCCGCATGCCACAACTAAGACCCAGCGCAGCCAAAATGCATAAATATTTTTTTTAAAAAGAAAGAAATACAGTGGAATGTTATTCAGCTGTAAAAATGTAATGAAGTACTGACACATGCTACAACATGGAGAAACCTTGAAAATGTTTTGCTAAGTGAGAGACACCAGACACAAAAGGCCCTATAGCGTGTGATTCCATTTATATGAAATTTCTAGAATAGGCAAGTCCATAGAGACATAAAGCAGTGGTAGCCAGGGGCTGAGAAGAAGGGGGATGGCGAATGACTGCTAATGGGTGTGGGGTTTCCTTTTGAAGTGATGAGAATGTCCTGAAACTAGGTCATGGTGATGGTTACACAACACGGTGAGTGCACCAAGTGCCACTGAATGGTGCGCTTTGAAATGTTTAAGATGATAAATTTAATAAGTATTTCACTGCAATAAAATAAGATAAAACTCATCTATGGTGTTGTAAGTCAGGATAGCAGTTATCTTGGGGTATAGAAAGGGGTAAGTGATTGGGAAGAGGACAAGGCTTCCAGGGTACTGATAATATTCCTTTAAAAAAAAAAAAAAACCTAGACAGTAGTTACATGAGTATGTTCATTTTGTAAAGATTTATTGAGCAAAAGAGACAAGTACAGACAATTCTTGCAAGGTGTTTTGCTGCAGAGTGGGGCTGAGAAAGTGGGCAGGAGCTAGAGAGAGAAGTGGGATTAAGGGAGGGTTGTTTTCAGATGGGAGAAATGACAGTGGTTTCTGTGCACATGAGAACTATCTGGTAAGGAGGGGGAGAACAGATGATGTAGGAAAGGTAGGAGAGAATTGCTTAAGTGGTTCTGAGTAAGGGAGAGAAGATCTCCTGCATGCTTGTGGGGGGGCGCGCTGCGGTGAGCCCATGGTAGTAACTAGTAACAAGCAGGAAGCTCATCACAGGGGTGTCAGCATCGAGGGGGGGAGAGCAGTGCTGAGTCTGTGGAAGTTCACTCCTGGCTTATTACCAGGTTTACTGCCCCCCAACTTACCGACGAGCAACCTGAGACTCGGGGAGAAAAGAGGATTGCTCCCAGCACACCGCTGGGGCCAGGAGCGGAACCCAGGTCTCCCCAATGCCACGTGCAGGACACTGCACTGCCCACGTGTCTCCAGTCCACCTCTCCACCGTGGAAAAGAGTGCTTTGTATCCTTTGCCCTGAAACAACTTCTCAAACTCTCAGGAGTAGCACCCTAGGCTTCCAAGGACTCTGGGATTTGAGGAACAAGTTTGTTCCGCCTTGTGGATATACCTTCTCATATAAAGGGGACCTCAGTTCCATCCTCGCCTCAGCCTCCATCTTTCCAGGCAAGAGAATTCTCACTGTGGTGTTTGCCCTGATGGTAAAAAGCCCTTCATCACTCCATTGTCTGGCCCTTTTCCAGTTGTATTACGTCTTTCTTGGAATGCAGAGGCCATAACAACAGAAACCACAGTGGCTTCCATTTTGAAGAGCCTTTTACAGGGACAAGGGCCCCATTTATGCAGTCAAACCGATGGTCAGGGAGCCTGTGGTCTGCCCAAGGTCACACAGAGTGTCAACAATAGGGCCCAGCGGAGGAGAATTCCAATTGCTCTGACCCCTCCCCCAGGCCCGACTGCCTGCATGCAGGACTCCAAATGGGCACATATATCAATCAGGGCGCATTCAGCAGCAAAAGTCAGGGAAAGTCATGTCAAACTGGCTTAAAGCAATACGGAGGATTTACTGAATTACATAGCTGGAAGTCCTGAAGCAGGCAGGCTTCCAGGTTGGTCCGCAGGGGCTCAGTGATGTCATCGTGGTCCCAATTTCATTGTCTTGCCACCAACAGAGACTGTAGTGGGTTGAATGGCAGGCCCCCCGCCCCGAAAAGATATGTCTCCCTCCTCAACCCTGGACCTGTGAATTTGACCTTGTCTGGAAGAAGGGTGTTTATAGATGCAATTAAGCTAAGGATCTTGTGATGAGATCATCCTGGATAACCCCGGTGGGCCCTAAATCCGATGACAAGTACGCTTACAAGAGACAGAAGAGGAGAGGAGAGCCTTATGAAGGTGAGACAGTGCCTGGGGTAAGCAGCTACAGGCCAAGGATGCCGGCAGCCACCGGAAGCTGAAGGGGTCAAGGAACAGAATCTCCCCTAGAGCCTCAGGACGGGATACGGCCCTGCCAATAACTTCATTTTGTACTTCAGACTCCAGAACTGCAAAAAAATAAATTTCTGTTGCCTTGAGCCACCAAGTTCATGGTTATTTGTTAAGCAGGCCTGGGAGACTCATACACAAGGCAAGAAATACAGGTCAACTTGGGCCTGATCCCCATGCCCCACCCCTATGTCCAGGGGTGGGGTTAGCTTTCCCCAAGGTCCATGAGTGGCACGAGAAAGGGGTGGTCATCAAGAGGAGGGCAATGGGGACTTCCTAGGTGGCACAGTGGTTAAGAATCCGCCTGCCAATGCAGGGGACATGGGTTCGAGCCCTGGTGTAGGAAGATACCACATGCCGCAGAGCAACTAAGCCCGTGTGCCACAACTATTGAGCCCACGTGCCGCAACGACTGAAGCCCGAACGCCTAGAGCCTGTGCTCTGCAACAAGAGAAGCCACGGCAATGAGGAGCCCATGCACCACAATGAAGAGTAACCCCTGCTCACCACAGCTAGACAAAGCCCATGTGCAGCAACGAAGACCCAACACAGCCAATAAATAAATAAACAAATAAAATTTAAAAAAAAAAAAAAAAAAAAAAAGGAAGGCAATGGATGTAAGAGAGGCTACCAGAGGGTCAACCCCACATACCATCTGCTGAGCATCTGATCTCTGAGCACAGGAAAGATAGAGGGTGCCTTAGAGATGTGACCTTCCCATGTAAAGTTCAAGGTGCAGGGCTACACAGCCCCAGGGAGTTCTCCAAACCCTGAGAGCAAAGTTGAACATCCGGAACACAGAGAACCTTCCTCTTAAAACAGTGGATGCGAAAGGTCGTATGAATCTAAAGATCATTCATTCATAATCTAAAGATCATTCACTCATTTCATCCACCTGGTTACCCAAGCCAGGACAGACCTCAAGGTCATCCCAGACTCTTTTCTCTCTCTCACTCTACGCTTACAGGCGCTCTGTCCCCACTTCTGTAAATAGTCCCAATCTGCCTGTCCCCCTCCATCTCCGTAGCTGTCACCCTAGTTTAGGTCTCCATCCTCTCTTACTAGATTATAGCCTCTCTTACTAGATTACAGCCCCCAGACTGGCCGCCCTGGCTTGAGTCTCTGTCTCCTCCTACCACTCTCCACCAGGAACTAGAAGGTTCTTCCGAAAATGAAAATCTGCCCATGACACATTCCTGCTAAGAACCCCTCAAGCCCCTTGGCATAGCTTTCAAGGACCCTTGCCTATCTGACTTCACCCCTCACCATGTCCCCAAATACACAAGGCTTCTCACACTTGGGGGCCTTTGCACACACAGCTCCCTCTTCCTGGGCGATCCCCCACCCCACTTCCTGGCCAAATCTTCCAAGACTCAGCTTCTAGACTATCTGCTTTGAGGGGTCTCCTTGACCTCTACCCCTTCTTCTGGGTTCCCACCATACCCTGGGCTTTCGTACTTCTCTTGTGCTGATATAAGGGTCCATTTAGGTGCCATCAACTTCCCCCTAGACTCTGAGCTCCCTGAAAAGCAGGAACCAGGTCCATCTTGAGTACACAGTGTATAGCAGGTGTTCAGAAATAAGTTGATAAATAAAGACCAAATCTAGGACTTCCCTGGTGGCGCAGTGGTTAAAAATCCACCTGCCAATGCAGGGGACGTGGGTTTGATCCCTGGTCCGGGAAGATCCCACATGACATGGAACAACTAAGCCTGAAAGCCACAAGTACTGTGCCCATGTGCTGCAACTACTGAAGCCCACATGCCTGGAGCCTGTGTGCCTCAACAACAGAAGCCACGGCAATGAGAAGCCCGAGCACCGCAACGAAGAGTAGTTCCCGCTCGCCACGTCTAGAGAAAGCCTGTGCGCAGCAATGAAGACCCCACACAGTCAATATACAAATAAATAAATAATTTTTTAAAAAGAAGATCAATCTGCACAGGATTCCCTTGCCTTTTCTGAAACAAAATTCATCCTAGACCTTTGCTAAATCTAGATGTTTCCCATCCCAGGAGAGCAAGCATACAAGTCCAAAAGCTTGGAGTCAGGTGACGTGGGTCACATCCCATCTTTGTGACCTTTGGCCAGTTTTCTTACCTCCCTGAGCCTGTTTCTCTTTCTGTCAAATGAGAATTATAAGCTTTACTTCCTAAGAAAGATGATACCTAATGTATCACCTGGCAGAGGAATGTAGCACAGAGCTACGTTTTTTAACTTTCCTTTGCACGTACACATACTTTGGTTGAAGTCAGCAAGCATATATTAAGCACTTACTATTTGCCAGACTCTGGGGTAGGTGTTGGGGTGGGGAGAAGGGGGGTAATGATGACTCTTACCCTAAATTTCACAGTAATTTTTTCTATAAAATCAGGAGTAAATTGATCCTGCCCATGAATTCACAGGTGAGTCTACCAACCAGCAGAAAGCCCACTAACAGGAAGGCAACCCTGAGCAAGCTCAGCATCTCCTCCAGCACCCCTCACTCTCCCCGTGGGTCGCGCGGGAGACAGCACTGTGATGGGTCTTTACTGCCACCTGCTGGAGGAATGGAATACGGCTACAGGCGGCTGCCAGGAGAAATTCAGGCTCCTGCCTTGAGGTGCCAAACACATGGCTCTAACTTACATTTGCCACATTTGTTCAACAGCTAATGAGAAGCTGTCAGAGGAAATGGCCTTTGAAATCAAAATCACCTCACCAGGAAAGGGAGGAGGGGGGAATAAAAGGAAAAAAAAAGGAAAGCCAACTGTACCTTGCAATGGTCAGAAAGTGAGAGCGTGCCTCCTGGGGAAATTTCTGACTCAAAGCGGGGAACCGGAGAACTCTGTAAGATGGAGGGAAATACCTCCTTCTGAAACTGGGGCTGTGTGTTACTCCCCAGGCCCTCAGCGAGGGCAAATCCCGGTGGAACTGTCCACACCTTGGTGCCCTAGATCCCAACCCAACTCTCCCCCTCACCATCAACACCTGCAGGATCTTGCTCTGTCCCGGAACCAGCTCCGCAGAAACTGCCGGAAGCTGGGAGGCCATTCTTTCCAAAGGCCTTGACTTTGCAGCCAGACTTGCTAAGTCAACAAAGCAGGAGCCAGCCGTGCTGCCTGCCCTCCTGTTACACCCTCCAACTTCTCCCGGGCCTGCCACGCTCACACACACGTGTGCACACGCACACAAAGAGGCCTCCAGATCCAGTATTCTGTTATTTGGGTGGGGAATCTGCTGAGAAAACTGGGAGGCAGAATCCAGATGGGCTACAGCCAGAGTGTTGGGTTGTTTTGGTTTGTTTTTTTTCTTTTTCTCCATATTCCAACTATCCTGTGAAAAGTTGGGCCCGAGAATGCAAACTCCGGAAAACCAAGGGCAGTGCAGCGCCAAGATATTTACTTAGCCAATGAGTATGCTTCTGTCCCCCTGGAAGACAGTCTCAGATTTCCTTAGGGCACTGGAGCCTTGCAGCATCCAGCCAGTTGACTCTTCATATTAAGAGAGTGGTCTCTGCAGCCTTCACAGCCAACCCACCCAGCCACCCAGGCATCGGAGAGAAAGCTAGGGGAAGCACCACCTAACATCCCCGCCCTGGGAGCTCAGGATGACCAAACCGTCCCCACTATAAACATAGCACCAAACTAATTTAGGGATGGGGTGAAAGGGTACATTCCCCCAGGCCTTCCCAAAGGGAAGAAAGCTGTAACAGACAAAAGCACGCCAGAGCCAACCAAAATACACAAAACTGCCATACAAATTGTGAATGGCACAATTTTGTTTGTTTTGCCACAGTACAAAAACGGCAAGTTTTTCATCCAGATAGAAAATAAAAAGGAAGAAAAATTCGTCAGCACTCTCATATGAACCAACCCACGAGGATACTTTCAATACGCCATTCTCCACCTGCCTGATGATCTGGTCCCCTGCCCCCAGCAGTAACTCGTTCTCATCTAGGCTTCTGGTAACTCTGTATCTCCTGCATCTTGGGGGGTTCAAGAAGCAAAACTGTCGTCTCTTTGACCATCCCAATTTCCGACCCAGAGTTTCCATCTGGGCCTTCCAGGGTTCTCACTTCTTCAAGCAGTGCATGACGTCATCCAATGTCCATCTTCACAGGTCCTCCCTCTCCCACGGCCCCTCTGGATCCATCAGGTTCTCTGCATGCTCAAGCCCTGGGCATATTTTTCAAGATGGTCCTGACTGCCTAGAAGCACCAATATCTATCAGTTTCTGGGGACCTAACTCCCCAGGGACACACCAAGAAGCAGGGCTCATAATTCCATCTGTCCTTTGCGTCTCCAGATCTCTCTCTCTTCTCTCCATCTCTCTTCTCATAGCCAAGGGATTTTGTTTTTTTCTTTTTGGCCTGGGGAAAATTCTTTCTTCCCAAATTTCTACAAGATTTATGGTCTGTTGGCCCCAAACTCCCTTGCCTCCTTACCAAAAAAAAAAAAAAATTTTTTTTTAATTTAAAAATCCCTTTTTGTAAAACCAAAGCTAAAAAAAATTCTTGGCTATTTTCGACTCTATCACATGCCTCTACTAAGGCAATGAGACTGCTTGCATGGAGACAGGGCAGGAGAGAAATGAGGGCACATCTGAAATGTCATCCAGCCACACAATAAACAGGTTTTTCCTCTCCTTTTCATCTCCCAAGATTTTTAAAGTGGTCAGCTGTGGTTTCTTTCCTGGTAAATGATATTGTCTGAAAGAAACTCCAGAATAAGAGTTTCTCTTCTGTCCCCCCCAACAGTCCCTTCGTGTCTCTGTCTCTCCAGCAGCTTCTGCCCACTTCCCTCGGGTCCCTCCTCCTCTGTCCCACGGCAGCCTCTTCCCAGCCTGGCTGGCACATTCTGAGAGACGCTGGCCAGAAGTCACCAGCGCCCGCCGCCCCCCCCACCACTCACACACACATGCAGCCAAGAGAAATGACAGTAACAAAGTCTCAGGTGCTATTAGCCTGCGACACCCCAACCCCACCCCTGCACCTACCCCAAGTCAATACATTCTCCCAGCACTTTCTGATTCCCACATCCCAAAATACCCTCTTCAGCCTGCATCTCACTTGGCCTCTCTCTGGAAGAGATGGCCACTTCCTCTTCCTTAAAACGCTTTTCTCCTTAGATTTGGCTTGAGTGGCAACTACACTCACCTGGTTTTCCTCTTCCTCCGCCACAGCCTGCCCTTGGGATCTGATCCTTCCGTCTACCCTGTAGAATCACTAACGCTCCCCGGGGTGCTGTCCTTGGCCCTCTTCAACTCCACATGCCCTCACTGAACAAATTCAACCTCTCTCAATGCTGCAACGCCTGCCAAAACCTCAAAAATCCCCAAAACAGTCCCTCTTCCTCCCCCCGCCTCCTCCCCCAGCCCTCTCCCTCTTGATTCCAGACACATGTTTGTAACTGCCTAGAAAAGGAAAAGCCAGAGAGAGGATAAGAGTTCTAATTTCCTGCACTGGAAAGAGTGTCAGGACTACAGAGCAGACCAGGACCACCGAATGGGTAGATGCCAACTCCATAAAAGGGAGAATTTTCCAAGTAGCACTAGCCAGCGGTAGATGGGCTGCTTCTGAGGTAATGAGCTCCCCATGAATGGAAGTAGGCAGAGAGGATTCCTGCACATACCAGGCCAAAACTAAGCAACATCCACGTTCTCTCCCTGTTCTGAGATTGTACATTTGAGCTCAGTATTCAGAGATTCAGATATACGGTAGCTTTTTGGTTGGTTTTTTGGCTTCGGGTTTTGTGGGGGGTTTGTGTTTTTTGTTTTATTTTTTTGAGTACCAAAATTTATAATTCTTCACTATAGGATACTGGTTAGAAATCACTGTGATATTTCCATTTTATTCAATTATTTTTTAAATAGCCATGATTTGTTGCTGATAATTTGTATCACAAACTCATTTGTCACACACACACATTCTAGTTTTTAGAGAACAAAGTTTACTTGGTCATTGACTGAAGGCTTTCAGAATAAAGCACGGCTCCAAAGCTCACTGACACGTCTCTCTGTCCTATTCCCATACACTGTTTTTTAAAAAAATCAGTTAATATAAAAAGAATCCTAACTAAATCCTGACGACTTCTGAAAGGTTCTTTAAATACCTTGTTCTTCATCACCAGCCTGGCATGTTGTCAGTCAACCCTAAACACAGCCTGGGCAAATACTGCACCATTACTGAAGACTGAATTTGTGCCAGTATTTACTGAACATCTTCACGTTGGGCTCCATGCTATCAAATAGGGATGCTGAGGAGTGAGACGTGGTCCTCCCTCCCAAGAGCTCTTGCCGGTGACTGCAGCAGAGGGGGGCACGTGTTATAATATTTGTCAGAGAGAATGGGGAAGACTAGGCAGAGGAGGCAACTCTGGTTGAAGATGAAAAACTTGTCTTTAAATACCTCACTACAAAATCCATATTAAAATAACGAAGATATAAAAGCAAACTGCCAACACCTCCACTGTCTGATCAAATTGTTTCCATTTGTCTGTATTAATCCTTATCACTTGCATATGCCATTTTTTCATGTTTCCAATATTATCAGAGTGGTTTTATAGTCTAAATTTTCTACTTATTTTATCATTAGTATTTTTCCATGTCCCTACTTTTTCTTCTTACACTTCACGCCCTTGGGATAACCAGTGTTCACAGCCTGGGGAGTTACCCATCTACATCCGTCTCTGATCCATCCTAGGTGGGACACAAGAATGATATCTAAATCAGAACAATTGAGTAGCCCCACCCTCCCCTTTTTTTCATAAATTTATTTATTTATTGGCTGCACTGGGTCTTCACTGCTGCTCGCAGGCTTTAGCTAGTTGTGGCGCGTGGGAGCTACTCTTCGTTTAGATGCGCAGGCTTCTCATTGTGGTGGCTTCTCTTGTTGCGGAGCACAGGCTCTAGGTGTGCGGGCTTCAGTAGTTGTGGCACATGGGCTCAATAGTTGTGGCTCACGGGCTTAGTTGCTCCACACCATGTGGGATCTTCCTGGCGCAGGGATCGAACCCGTGTCCCCTGCATTAGCAGGCCGATTCTTAACCACTGCGCCACCAGGGAAGTCCCCCCCACCCCGCCCTTCTTCTTCTCCTGACATACCCAACTTTCAGCCGTAAAAGCCATTCTAATGTCTTTTTAACTCTCAGAGAACACTGCTGGAAAGAACCAGGAGAAACTGCAAAGAATACCTTTTAAAAAGCAAAAGACTCTAAATTCAAAACCATTCCATGGAGCACGGCAGCGGCAGCTTGTAAATTTTCTTTGCTCAGTTACTCATGTACGTGTGCTTTTCTTACTTTCTTCCTTCCCTCCCTCTGACATACATGTGATCTCCCCACCTCGCGGCTTCTGCTTTTACTCAGTTTCAGCTGCCTCATAACTGCACATGGGCCCACGTGACCTGTCCATAAAACCACCTTCTATCTGGCAACTCTGTTATGCTCCTCAAGCCCTCAATGTGGGCTCAGTTTCTCAAGTTCATTGTTTCCCATCAGACATACGCATGGTCTAATCAGCCGTGGCACTGGGAGGAGTAAGGAGTGGTGTGGAGATGTGCCCTGTGACTGTCTCTCCAGCAAGGACAGTGGAAGGGACCATTTTTTCTCCCTAGGACAATCTTGGTCACGGGGGCTCCTTCACAGCCAAAGCCACTGCCATCCCTCAAAAGGTGCTGCCTTATTCACATGCTTTATGGGGTGTCTGAAAAATAGCTTCAATGGTTTATTGTTCATCCAACTGCTGTGGAGTTGACTCAGATTTCAGGTCTGAAACTCTTTCTCGATTCAGCTTCAGTAAGGAGCAGGGAGGTAAGAACAAATCCCTCGGCCTGCCAGAGGCAACAGCAATTCCGTCTGGTGCATCACAGATGTGCCAAGGTGGCCCCCAGGTCCACCTCCAGGCTCTGCCCCCCCACACACACACGAAGGCAACCAACCACAGGAACAGACTTCAGAGTTGTGTGTGGGTTCAGGTCACAGTTCTGCCATTTCCCAGCTGGGTGATCTGGGAGAGGTCAAAACATTTTAAGCCTTATTTTCCTCCTCTCCCAAATGAGGTTAAAAAAAATTTTTTTAAGTGACTCATGTAAGTAATTGTAAGGATTAAAAGATTAAATGGAAAATAGAGTGCAAAGTCCTTTCATGCCAATTGAGGGTCATACAATTACTGGTTTAATTAATTTGCCATTTGGTTTCCCAGCCCACAGGAAGTCCTTGTTGACTAAGTAAATGGTCAATTTTCCATCAACAGGAATGGCAGTCAGCCGCGAAGACACCAGCATCTCTTGGGTTCCAATCTCTGGTCAATAGGGCCAGATCTAGAGGCAAAACTATCAATAAAATATCATTTTCTTTCACAGAGTAATTTCGTCTCAGAGTACATCAATCCTGAAAATGTAAGTGAGGTGCTTTAAATGAAGGAGTGAGGCTTTGCTCAGAAGTATCTAATGAAGGGGGGGGGGGGGCGGGAAGCAGGCAAAAGCGTATTGATTTTTTCTTCTACTTTTATTTATAAAGAACACAATTCCTCCCCCTGACACAGACATAAACACTCACACAATCCGAGGAGGAGCTCATTAAAAACAACAACAACAACAACAGAACTGGGGGACAGAGGACCTTATTTAACACCAGTCTGTGTGCCCAACTCGGGGGGAATCACTGGGACTGTTTCCTCTGATGTAACATCTCACCTCAAAGAAAGGAGACCTTGACCCACCCACCCACTGGGCAAAAGCTAAGCCCTCAGTCTTCGGCATCATCAAACTGTCCCGTTTCAAAGACCATCTTGGAATAATGGGGTATCAGTGGAGGCGGATGGTGCCAACTGGGGTCATAGATCATGTCTCCTTGCGGGGCACAGCACACCCAGGGTCTGACCTCTTGAGAAAGGCAACCCTGGATGTCGTCAGCATCTGCAGGCAGTTTTAAAAGACAGATTAAAGGAAGGTGGGAGGGTGAAAAGGGAGAGCCAAACATGTCTAGGGGACAGACGCGTGCACTTTCTTTGCTTAAACCCATGCACGCACAGGCACACACAGAGGCCTCCTTTGCTGGAGAATCCGAAGCACTTTCATTCTGAGGCCACCCACAGTCCTGCTTCTCAGACACGGGTTCTTAGCAGCACAGAGGAAGCAACTGGCGAACAGAGCACTCTGTCTGCAGCTGCTCGAGTCACACAAAGATATTTGGAGAGTGTGATATTTGTTTCAATGCGAAAACTGACCAATACGTTATATAACAAGATGCAAAACTGGCACTTTTCTTCCCCCAATAGGAAAGAGGAACTGTCACAGAAATTTCAGGCCTGTAAGAGCTATCAGGCTAATAAGCTCATAGGTGTGGGTCCCTCTTCCAAACTGTTCAGGGGTTAATGTGGTAGGAGGGTCTCCGAAGCCTGGCCTAGGACCCCTAAAACCCCACACCTACCGTATGGATTCCCTTGATCTGCTTTCAACTCCAAGTCCCAGTCCTCGTTAAAAAGATCCGCAGCCCGTTCCTTGGGTGGACAGCCGGACACCCCTTCTGACAGCTCCCCATCAGAATCCTCATCATCCACAGCAAAGCCTTCCTCTTCACACGGGGTGCCCTCACCGTGGGCAGGACTATCATGAGAGATGCTCTGTGCGCCACTGGCTAAGAAATTGACAAAAGGAAGACGGTCTTAAAACAGCTGGCAGACCAGAGAGGGCCTCGTCGTGCACGTGGGAGATTTTTGGCTGACTTACTATGAGGGCAGCAGTAACAAGTCTACAGAGGTCCTCAGCCACCAGAGAACTCATTTAAAAACTGTTGCTCTCTTTCCAGTTTTAGAAGTAGCGGTGATCATTTACTTTCAATACGATGTTTTGCCTTAAACAAGGCCGTTAATTACCAGGTCTTTTCATTCACGTGAAGAGTCAGACAGTTTATATCTTCAGGTAGTTTAACTGTCGCTGAGGCAAAGGGCCTCTGGCAAGATAAGCTGTCAGAGTGCAGACTTCCTCGGTCTCTGCCCACGCCAGGCTCTGCCACCCACTCACCTAGTCGATCCGTGGCCTTCTCAGTCTCTCTCTCCTGACCGCAGTGCTCAGCTGGGGCAAAGGCAGCCTGCGGGAAGAAGCAGCAGTTACCCAGGACTTGCATATCCTGGGTATGGCCAGCATCTCAGCCCCACACCCACCCTCTCATACCCTCCTCTGTGAGGCAGGCGCAGGGACTCTGCACCGCACGTGCCTGCTGTGCCCTGTTTGACAGGGCCTCGCCGCTTCCTATTCCAGTGGGCATCACCCCTGCCGGCAGGACCACCTGCCCTCCTAGAGCGGCCACTGAAGCTAGTGCACAGTTTGCCAGCATGTGCGGAGCCAGCCTCCTCGCTGGGTCCTCTCTTGAGCGGTCTTGAGTCGCGGGCCCTCAGGAGCCCTCCTCGGAGCTCGGAGATTCCAGCACTAGCCGGGACAGTGCCCCCTCCTCAGAGGCTGGAATTTCAGTTCCCTGCAAAGGCTCTCCTCTGAGCTTGTGTATTTTAGTCACTGCAACTTCACCCCTTTGTTCCCTCAGCCCTAGGGCTGGTTGCTATTTCCCTTGCAGTGGCTACCTCCGTGTTCATCTTTACCTTTTCAGTTACTTTTTACCTAGTTAAAAGCTCTTTTATCAAATTCTGTCTCCTGACTGACACCTGGGGACAACAGAGCTTTAGCTTTTGAAGGGAACTCGTCTTCCCCCATAGCCACCCAAATGCTTCTGTGCTCCCATCACTCAAAAGTTCCTGAAATCCTATCATCTGTTAAGACCTCTAAGTGGGATGAGAAATGTTCACGGTGTGCAAGAGAAGACCTGACTTCAATCCCTTTCATTCAGTGTGTACCTTGGACACAACCCTTCAGTCACCATGCCTGGGTTTCCTTCTCTGGAAATTGGGTATAATTGTTCTGACCTCGCAGGTGCTTTATAATGAGATAACATTTATGAAAACACCTAGCACACAGCAGGAATATAACATCTGCTGAACTGAAATCGACCTTCTTTGCCCCTACATCTAAACTGCGCTTGGCACCTGCCCCAATTAGCTCACGATTTAGTCCTACCTGGATTGAATGAGTCAATCCCACCTCCTGCAGTCAGCAACCACTCCTGCTGACCAACAGCGGGACCTTGACCTCTTCCACTGCAAGAGCCCCCTAACTGCCTTCCCATTCACCCATCTTGTGCAGCCTTACACGGTTAATGACTACGCTGCTGAAATACCTCAATGGCCTCCATGGCTGGAGCACAGAATTCGCCCTGGCGTCCACACCTCCCCCTCAGGCTCCATCAACCTGGACAGCACAGTTCTCTTTCCCAGCTCTGGGACCCAAGATCCCAGCCATCTGCCCTGCACTTCCTCATCTCCACGCCTTTGACAGGACCCCCAACCCTCTCATCTTGGCGAGGAAGCGCACAAACCTTCCTGCTCTGCCCTGACAAAATTAATCTCGTCCTACCTACCTGCACCCCAAAGTAATTTTCTTCATAAGCCTATCGCTACATTTTTCATATCTTATTTAGGTTAAGAGATCTTTGATGCTTAGACAAGCATTTCATTTCTCCATCCACTTAATAAATATACCTGTTTATGGTGCCAGACACTACGCTAGGCGCCGGGCTTATAGCACTAAACAGAGCGTTCCTATCCTCAAGGAGCTCACCGTCTAACACGGATTACTGACTGTAAACAAGGGCAGATGGCTGTAATAATGGTCTTTGAAAAGCCAGGAGCCGTCTGGCGCGCAAATGAAAACAAGTTTCCGAAAACCCTGCGTCAAACGCGGCCTTTTGGTTTCAGCGAAAAGGAGAAGGCGCCTGAGACATCATCTGGTGCTCAGGCTGAGCCGAGCATCCCCACCAAAGGAGACACGGATCCTTCGGGGAGAGCCGCTCTCCTCGCCGCCCTCGCCTGGCCGCAGCCCAGGACCCATTTCTGGGGCAGGAGCATCACCCCCCATTCAGCAAGGACGCAGAGGCGCCCCGGGGCCAACGGCCAACCCTCCCGGTCGGGCGCGCCCACCCACGTCCTTCGGGGGCCCCGCCCCGCGGCCCCGCGGCCCCGCGGCCCGGCCGCTTCCAGCTCGGACGCACGCCTGAACGGCTGCCCAAGGTGGGCCCGAGACGCTTCCCCGGCTCCGCGGCCCCCGCCCGCCCCGCCCCGCCCCGCAAGCCCCGCAACTTCCCGCCCCGGGCCGCAGGTGGTGGCCGCGCCCAGGCCCCGCGCCGCGCTCACCCCCGGGCTGGGGGGCGCCCCCCGCGCGCTCAGCAGCGGCGGACCCCGCGGCGGCTCCGCGGCCCCCAGCGCCTGAACCCCGGCGGCCTGAGGGTCCATGCCCGGCGGCCCGCTGCCCGGCGCCCAGAACGCCGTTCGGCCACGTGACGCGCAGGCCTGGCTGCCAGCCGAAGGATACGCCTCGGAGGACCAATCAGCCGGAGGGGCTCCCGACCGGGGGGCGGGGCGCGGAGGTCACGAGGAAGCCGAGGCGGGGCAAGGGGCGGGGCACGCCAAACTCCGAAAGCCCCTTCCCTACCTATCCACGGGTCCAACCTGATTTTTGTAGCTCCTGACCGTGCAGATCCAAGGCCTAGACGATTAGCTGGCTCTAGAATGCCGAGTGTTATCCCTACCCAACCACACTGGACATGCTTCCGCATCAAACCTGCTAGAACAGTGTATAAAACTAAGCTCTCAAAACTTTTCATGCAATTGTAGCCCTAACCCCGTTTCACTTCTCTCTGAACAGGTTTTCTCTAGAACTCGGGCCGAAATTAGATTATAACTCACCTACGAATGGATGAGACAACTCAAGAGCCCAGTGATTCTCCACCTTGAGTTAATGACAGTTCTTAAAGTTAACCCATTAGAAATCAGGATGGCTGATCAAAACAAACTCCTACAACGTTCCGGGCACTCTATCGTTTGTGACAGTTGGTCATGGTAACCCTAAACATTCTGTGCTAGGCCAGTACAGCCTCACCTATCTTTTAAAGCTGTAAGTCTGGCCCTCTACATCCTGAGGGCAGCATAAGTGAGGCAGCGCCTGGGCTGGGGGTAAACCAAACTCTAAAGACAGCCTTCACTGTCTTTCCCTGCACTGCCAGAACTCCAATGAACAAATCTGCTCAAGGTGTTGATAATCACGTTAACCTTTAAGTAGCAGAAGAGCTGGCCTTGCTCACCAGCCCATCTTACGACAATCTGAGACATTAGCCTATTCCTTCCACTCCCTCAAAGAATGTGTTTATATCCATACACTACATAAGGCATTTGAAAAAATTTAGCCTAACAGTTGATACATAACATTTTTTTTTCTCTATGTAGACCTTCCTACAGGGAAGAGAATGTGACCAATTAATGTGTGTTCTGTTCAGACTCATGAGTTAATTTCCCCAAACCTAACTGGATCTATGTCAAGTGTCCAATGTGACCTTATGCGATGGAAATAAAAGTTGTTATCTGTGCTGTCCAGTATGGTAAACATGTGGCTGGTTGAGCACTTGAAATGTGGCCAGTGTAAATGAGAAACAAATGATTTAATTTCAATAAATTTAAGTTCCCACACATGGCCAGAAGCCACCATATCACCATATCTAACAGCACAGCTCTAGGTGAACTGACTACATGCATCTTCATAACCTGCAATGGTGAGAACCGGGTACAGGGTGTGAGGACCCCAGGGTGACCCACCTTCACAGCCTCGCATTCAGGAGCCAACCACCGCCCTCTTTACTCCCATCTCTTATATGCAATGTGTATCTGTCTCCTAAAATAAAAAAGCCCTGTAAGGATTTAAAGGTTGAACTTCCCGGGACTTAATGGATAGGAGAAAGAGAAGATTTTTCTTATTTTAAAATAAATGACACGCAAGCACCATTTAGGGTACAAAAGTTCATGATGAAAATACCCTAAAAGAGACCCTAATGTTTATAAGAATTTAATAAATAATAAAAGTAGTACTACAAATCAGCAGGGGAAAAAATGGCCACAAATGGTATTGTGGAAAATTTAGTTAACTGCTTAGGGAAAAAAAACTGAGTCGTCCTGCACAAGAGGCAGGGTTTTCAACAGAAATCACACAAACAAAACCTCTGGACTGCAAAAAACCGCCACCACCAAAAAAAAAAAAAAAAAAAGGCTGGGAGCAAATTATTTGCAACAGAGATGAACTAAAGATTACTATTCTTAGGATATAAAAAACTCATAAATTAATTCTAAAAAGTTCAAAAAACAGTCAAATGCATTAACTACAATATCAAAGAAATGTGCATTAAAATAAGGATATATCACTTTTCACCTACTGAAATGGTAAAAATAAGAAATGTAACACCACAGTGCTTTAAAGTATTTTCACACAATGCAAACTGGCAATACTTATCAATACTCTTTAAAAGTTATATCCCTTAATACAGTAATTCTACTGTCAGATGTCAGTCTCCTAAAGAAATAACCAGGAATGTGAACAAAGATTTATATAAGAATGTTCACCAATAGTACTTACAAGAAAAAATTAGAAATGACAAGCTCCAACAAGGGGATTAGTAAAATAAGTCATGGCTCACCTATACAATGGAATGTTCTGAATTAATTGTTTTTAAGGCTATTTAATGACACGGAAAGATAATATTTAGTGAAACATACTAGTAAGTAAAACTGCACTGAATGCTTCTCCCAGTGACATCCTAATGTTAAGTTAAAGGATATACGATTCAAACAATTGCCTCTCCTGCTCCCAAAACGCTCTCCTTTGCTCCAAGCCATCCTCTCCATCTTTGCCTCTGAAGCTCTTCTAAGTTACTCTCTACCCCTGCACTTTTTTTGTTGCTGGGCCTCCCCTATGTAAACACTTCTCCACAGATCAGTCCCAGAGATAGAGGACACTTTTATAATCTCTTAAATCTTCTTAAAGGACAACTTTTCCTCCAATACCCAGCATCCTTCTCTGCTGCTTCAACCAACTCAGGACATCAGCTCTGTTCCTCCAACCCACCTCCATTCCCAAAAGCTTCTCTTCTTTCCTGCCTATGATGGACATTCAGTGAATGAATGAATGAATGAATGAGTAAAGGGTCTAATAGTATAAATCCGACTCCAATAAAGGAAATCAAATTAGTGAGTTTAAGTCCAGATGATGAAATAACAGGATGCTTTTATTTTCTTCTCCACATTATTCTATTCCCTCCATATCTTCTACAACAAATGCATACCATGTGTACATTAATAATAATGAGACAATAAACAAAGAGAACTACACTTTCACCTCCATTTTAACTGACCCCCAGGCCTAGATAAGAGATACTCAAGTTTGACCAGGGGTAATAAAGGAAGATCAGTTATATGATTTCCATGTATTTTGGAAAACATTTAGGACCTACGGCAGGTCAATAACTGGCCTCTGGCCACTAAACAGCAGTTCTCTTTTCTGGAATTAAAGAGTAAAGCATTAACAAAATTAAAGCATGTCTCAAAATCAGACAGCCATCTCATCTGCCATCTCAGCACACTGCAGATGAATGCATAACACAAAACTACCCAGAGGGTTTACAACACTATTTCACAAAGTTGGCTGTGTTCTTCCTCTTTTCACAACTGGCCAGCCTGATGCAAAGCATATTTAGCTAAAAACATCTCTGCTGACTCTCCCTGCAACATTTTTGTGGCTCGCCAATAGATATGTCCGCAGTTCTCAGGTCTACCAAGGGGGTGGTTCAATTCTTCTTTGATGTAATCCATCCAAAGATCTTTAAAGGGAACCCAAAAAATTAGTTAGATAACTGACAAGGCTTTATTACATTAAACTTAATTATTTAATATCAATTCAATGCAAGATTTCTAAGAAACTTAATTTCTTGCTATTATTTTCCAGCAACCTCATGTGAAACAATATCTCTCAGCTTCTTTACACTACAGTACTTCAAAGTTTTTTGTTTTAAGTAGAAAACTTCACTTTAATCACGATAGTCTAGTGCTCTCACCTTTTGAGATGGCCCACATTCTACCTACAGAATTTATATCTCTCAATAAACCTGCTTTCATTTTTTTGGGGGTGGGGAGCGGGGAGGGTGGGCGCCACACAGTGAGGCATGTGGCGTCTCAGTTCCCTGAGCAGGGATCAAACCCCTGCCCCCAGCAGTGGAAGCGCGGAGTCTTAACCGCTGGACCCACCACCAGGGAAGTCCCAAAACCTGCTTTCACTTTAAAAAAAAAAATCATGACAGACTACATATTTCATAAACTCAAAAATACTAAATATTTTAAAGGGAGGATTATGCTAAGTCTCTTTCAAGGTGAAAAGGACCTCAACGAGTTCAGCATGCTTAATAAAACTTGCTTGGGTTCGCAAAAATGCCATATTCATTCATTTTACCAGAAGGTCTGTTGAAACCTTGTGAAAGCTTAAGTGTTTTTTTACATCTGAGTTTAACAACTACACATGCCAATTTGAGTTCACAAGTAAAGAGACTTTACCTGACATACTCATACCCAGAAGTATGTTTCACAAGCCCTGAAATGAGACAATGTGGCAACAGCCCAGGACAACCTTTGTCAATTAGTATCCCACTCCCTCTCTGCTATAATCCCCACCCCCCCCCAATTTGTTCTGATCTACATTATTAACCTTTTCCTTACAAATATCACATTTTTCAAGAGAACCAAACCAAGCAAATCTCCCTCTAGTCCAGAGCTCTTAATAGAAGACCCATGGATTCCTGGGCTTGTGAACTTGAAATTATAAGCAAAATTATGTCTGCAAGTATTTATGCACAAAGTGAGGGAGGAGGCAGGGGAAGGATGCCAAGTTTTATTCTCAAAGAGGGCCATGACCCCAAAACAGTAAAGAAACACTATTCTAACCATAATGATAGGTTACAGGCCACACATGCAAACTCATCTGTCTATAACTGAAATTTACTTACCAGAATCTACAGATCCAAATTCTCTCAAAGCCCTCTCATAATAGTCTCTTAAGTTCGCCATCTTGCAGGATTCCTAACAAAAATAATCAGACAATTTTGCCTCAAAAATCTAATTTATAATGTCACCAATTCATTTCACCCACACTGTTAAACAGCTACTGTCTATGAGGTATCTGAAGAGGAGGAGAGAAGGGTTTGAAGGAACACAGCCGGACTCTGAACTTACCCAGAGAAAGGTCAAATGCACTACGTGGCAGAGTGAAGTAAATGTCAAACGGTGATGAAAGCACTTTGCTCAAAGCACTTTGCTCTGGTAGCATGGGAAAAGCCTAATTAATTCTCAGCTGGGGGTACATGAGCAGCTCCACAGGAAAATATATGTGGAAGCCCTGAGGGAGGGGTAGGATTTAAATAACTAAATGGGGAAGGTTCTATTCCCTATGGCTAGGGATTTCTTCCTTTGAATATCTGGGCTCTAGCACATATTATCCATACCCACCTTAAAATTTTTTATATCAAGGCAAAGTATATATAAATACTACTTACATGACCTTCAGCAAGTTTTCTGAACCCTGTGACCTTAGTTTCCTCACCGAGAAAACGAGGATAACAACATCTCTTAGGCCAACTACAAGGATTCAGTTAAAATGTGGATGAATCATGCACTGAGCACAATACCCAGTGCTAACTTTACAGTACATAAATGTGCATTCCTCACCTCTACTTCCATTTAAATGTATTCTCTTCATTTCATTTTCAAAGCAGATTAACATCTTCAGTTTAGAAATCTTTTAGTGTAGAGAAATAACTATTTCCTCATTCCAATTTCTCTTCACTGAGACTACACTGTTTTATAAAAAGCTAGTTTAACCTCCCATCTTACACATGCATGGAAAACAGAATCAGGCTTTGTGAAGGGCTCACAGTGTGCATGTAACTGTGCAAAGTCCTTTCCATCCAGTCTCGCACCTGGCCTCACACCCCTGAAACAGGTATTACGGCCTCCCTGACAGATGAGGATGTCAAGGCTTAGAATTAAGTGACTTGCCCAAGGCACATAACTATTGTGTTATTAATTCAAAGCCTGGCTGTGAATTATTATGCTAGATTATCTCCCACAGTGTAAGATAAGAACAGATCACAAAAAAAAAAAAAAAAAAAAAAAACAGATCACTGACCCAGACAATGGTCAAAACTATGAAAATCAGAGTTCAACTTCATTATTAATTTTTCAAAAATGCAAATAAAAATAATAAACACCAATCAAAATACCGAAATAAAGGAGAAAAAGCAAAACTGAATACTTGGAGAAGATATGAAGGAAACAGGTCATTATCACTGTAAGTAATTTAGAGAATTATCTGGCAATATGTAAAGAGCTATTAAAAAAGCCAGTACCTCCAGTCCTTGAAATTTATCTCAAGAAAGTAACTTAAAAAACAAAAACAAAAAAACCTATGTAAACAAAATGCTTGCAGCGCTGTTTTCAATATCAAAAATCGAGAAACAACCTATAAGTAATGGAATGGTTAAGAAACCTACAAGTGTAAGAATAATACAGCAACCATTAAAAATAATACCATGTAAAAACACAGGAATGTGTTTACAAAATAATGTTAAGAAAAAAAAGAGAACCGCCGCGTGTCACATAAGTCAGAAATAAAACACTACAAAACTGTGCTTATATATGTAAATAAAATAAATATGGCTGGTCCTGTTATTGTGAGGGGATTACAGATATTTTGGACTTCCGCGTATTTTTTTTTTTAACTAACACTTTCCTGTATTTTTCCTCATTCACAAGTTCAGTTAAAAACACCAGAAACAGTTACGAGTGCCTACTCTCTACCTCACAACCCAAAACAAGAAACAAACAGGGCACCGTGGAGGCAGAGAGGCTGCACCTCACACAGCCCGGCAGGGAAGGCTTCCTGTAAGAGGTGACATCTGAGGTGTCTAGTTTCCAGACATGTTCCTTTTCTTCTTTGTTGGATTACCATTCCTAAATCTACATCTGTGAAAAAGGGGTTCGAGGAAGGGACCAGAAATTATACTGTATTATAACGAGAGCTTTTTAAATAACAAAATGCTGCCACAGATTAGTAAACACTCATCCATTTTCCCAGACAAAAAAATGCACAGACAGGACACTTACTTGCTCCTTTTCAAACTGGATCATCTTCCTGAAAAAATCAACTGAAAGTGGACGCCTTTCCTGTAAACTAAAAAGGAAGGGGGGGGAACCGTTATCTTCCACAGTGACAGCCTCTTACATCCCACCAATATAAACACCTGTGCCACTGCCTCTGCCATGTGCAATGTGATACAGTCCTGGCTATGATTCAACGCGGGGACTGGACCTGACCACCAGTCACTCACCATTTTCAATCTCCAAAGCCTTACCCTTCACTGCCACCGAACACCTAACAGTTTCCATCCTGGTAGGCAAAACGCCAGTCTAATGTTCATCAATAAAAGTGGTGCACCACTTGTGATTACAGTATAATCTCAGACTTGTGAAAGACAAATTTTAAAATGATGTATTAAGATGGTTTTTCTCTTGATGATGGGATTATGATGAATTATTAGTTACATCTCTCTTTTTTTTTTAATTTTCCACAGCGGGTATGAACTGAAGGGGCTCTTGAATTCATTCCTCCCTCTATTTGTGATACACACAATCTGGGTATGAGAAACTGACTACGGGGTGGCGAGACTCATAACAGCTATGTATGTCTGTGAGTACCTTTCAAACACAGTTCTGGCCTTTTTGTAGCCACCACTTCGATAAGCCCAATCCAGGTACTTATCCTTCAGAGTGACTGACTCGGCACCTGTGACAGCTAAGACAGCTTTCTAAAATTTAAAAGAAAAAAGACATAAGCCACACGAGGAAATGTCTACATATCAAAACAAATTTTCCCAGGCCACTCAATGAACAGTGCTTTAAAAGGAGCACCTGCTTCAGAAACAAGCCTTTGAAAGTTAGCCAACTAGCAGACCTATGTGCTCGTTCCCCACACACAAGACTACAATAAGGGGCCTGTACCTCATAGATCATTTCAGTGTCTTCTTGGCTGTTGGCATTTTCACTCCACTCTGTCCAAGCACTCCACAATGACAGACAAATCTGTTCATAATTTTTAAAAAAAAGTTAGAAAATGATATCTTAGCACTATGCTCTGAAAACTAGTCACTATAAAGACAGGCTCCTCCTGAGATAATCAATATGTGAAACACGCAGTCACTCACAGTCTGCCCTCACGGTACAGAACCCTCAGTGCCCGGCAGGAATGGCACACTGGAACACAGAGAGCCTTCGGGCCCAGTCACCCAGAGCAATACCCTCCTGTTAACTCTTCATCCCCTCTGTCGGGAACTACTGCCTGAAGTTACTATCATCAATCATCAGCTAGTTATGCCCTTAGCCCACAGCTAGTCAGAACCAAGCTCCCCAGGTCACGTCTCTGCTGTGCAGGACCACAACACAAGTGTTAATTAATCTAGGCTGAACTATCTGGCCTTCGCTCACGCCCTAGCAGCACACACAAATGAGCAGTAAAATAATCATGACTTCCCCCCCCCAATTTAACTCCTGGAATACTTTTTTCCTACTAGTATAAAAGATTCACTGCAAAGCTTTAAGGTTTAGTCTTTTAAACTTTAAAGTTTAGAAATAATATCCTATTAATACCTCTCATTTATAAGATACATAAACAGAAATAGAAAAGTTTACATAATTTAGTCGACTTTCAAATAAAGAATTAGAAACAGGCTAATAAATGGAAGTAATTCTTCCACCCGTGATCTTTGAACCATCACCACAAATGCACTATGGGGCCAGCTCTCCTCAGACAAGTCTACTCCAAATGAGCTTTGGCTGCAGTCTTAAAAGGCTGAAATGAAATACAAAAGACACAACTCACAGACCTGGGGTTTCAGCTGTACAAAGGCGTTTTCAAAAAGCCTGGATACCTCACGGCTCTTCGAGGTCATCAGCACCTGCAGCTTCAGCTGCCACATCTCCACGGAGTTTCTGAACGATTCCATCCCGGCTTCTGCCACCTCCATAGCTTCCTTAAAGAGGTCACGGCGCAGCAACAACTCACTCTGGAGAAGACAAAGGATCACTGGAAAAGTAACTACTGAGAGCAACATTATCTACGGAAATGGGGACAAATAAAGACCACACGCGAGGCAACAGATTCAACAGCCTTTCTACTAAACCCTTCACCACGGCAGCCAAACAGGCACAAAGTGAACAATTTGGAATTTCTCCTCCGTTCCCTGCTCCTATCCCCAAGCGCTATCCAAAAAACAAGAGGTGAAAAGCAGACGGCCTAAATAACTTAGACTGAAAGTTGTATTTTTAATAAAATAGTTCACTATAATAAAACCCACACCCACCACCAGTAGTTGTGGGGTGGTAAGAAAACAACTTCATTCATTCAGAGTTGGGCACATTATAAACTGGTACCATTCTTCTGAAGAGTCATGAGACTGTTCATTTCCAAACTTTGGAATTTTACTTTAACAAATATGACCCAACAAATAAATGAACAGGAGGATGTATCTGTTCGAAAATGCTTGTATCCACACTATTGTAACAGGGAAAGAAAAACCTAAAACCAATCCAATTTTACAAAATTGTGAAAAAGCAAGTAAACGACAGGACATAATCCATTCATTCAGCAAACATGTTAATTGCACGCTATATATTCTAGATTCAATAATGAAAACATCACTACTACCCACAGCACCTCCTGTCCAGCAGCAGAGACAGTCTGATATGTGTCATCACAGAAAAACAATCCTACGCTATAGGAGTACAAAGCAGGAGCACCCAACAGGCACTCTGGCGGTGATGAGAAAGGACTCTCAGAAAGGAAGCCCCGTGTATGCTAGGACTTAAGGAAGAGCAGGGATTAGTCAGGTAAAAGCAGAGATTCCCCAGGAAGAGAAAAGACTCTCCCACCAGCATGTGCAAGAGGCTGAAGATGACAGAACGCTTGGATCTGAAAAGAAATCCAAGTTCAGAATGCCTGGAGAGCTGGGATGTAAACTGGAGAACTGGCAGGTGAAGCTGGGAATACCTGGGGGGCCAAATTAAGGAGACTGAGCAACTTTATCCAAAGGACAACGGGAAGCCACAGAATAACGTGACAATCGATTTTAAAAGATCATTCTGTGGAGAATAATCTGGAGAAAGGATGGGTGTAGAATCAGCCAGCATCTGAAGTTGAGCAGCAGTGTGGTGAGGGACTCTCATTAAAGGCAAGGTCACCGGGACTTCCCTGGCAGTCCAGTGGTTAAGACTCTGCGCTTCCACTACAAGGGGTGCCAGTTCGATCCCTGGTCAGGGAATTAAGATCCTGCATGCCACACAGTGTGGCTAAAAATTTAAAAGAAAAAAAACGGCAAGGTCACCAAATGAGTGACAAGTGGGGAGACCTGGGAGGGGCAGCATCAGAAATGTGAGGAGGAGAGAATGTCTGAAATGACCAGAGCGGTGAATGGCAAAAGAAACTAATAACGGGCAGAGAGCAGGACTGCCAAAGCACTCCAAGCCACGTCCAGCTGAATTTACAGGGTGGGACTGTCTTGCCAGCAGTATTCAGTAGCTCAAACAGGGCAGCTGATCTCATCCATGCCTGAGATTTTTCAGATACCATAATGGAAGAAGGGTACCCCAGTCGTGGTAAAATACAATATGCTACTAACGTATAGTCTACGTCGATCTATGTAAAAAGTATAGAAAAAATGTTAATGTAAAAACAGCAGAACAATACAAAATAGCAAGACGTTAATTGCAATTACGTAAAAATTGCGTAAATTATATAAATCAAAAGAGGTAAGAGTTATACAAATAAATGGCACTCAATAAACAAAGATTTTTGTCCTTTTTCCACTAAAAAAGTATTTAAATACATTAACACATTCACTATCTCATGTAATGCTCCCAACAACTTTGGGAGGTGGCAAAAACAAGGATCACTATCAATACTCTAAAATCAAGTCAAGAAACTCAGAAAGGTAAAGTTGTTTGCCCATCACCTACCTATTAAGCGGCAAAACCCAGTCTAGACCCATGTATTCCCACGCTATGTTATTCTGGTCTCTATATAATAATCCTTACCCACTTCAGAGTACAAGGTGAGCTAATATGCCTCTTACTAGAACGTCAGCTTCTAAAACACTGCAACACATTTAAGTTGTCTTTACCGTACCGACGGTTAATCTGAGCCAAGCATAGGTTCAGGAAAATGTGACTGGCTGGACAAACAAAATACACCCAACTGAGACTCTATTCTGAGTGTTTTCCACTATTATAATAGTCTTCCCTCTACTGTTACAGAGTTCCTTTCTGGTACGCACCAAATATTACAGCCAAATAATAAACACTCTCTACATGTACCGTGCCAATCTTCCAAACGTGCGTAGTCATAAAACTAAAAATATTAAAAACATGACACCAGCATGAACCAACCGGAATTAAGTACATGTAATTGGCATTGAATGTGTCCAGGTCCTTACCCACTGCTTGTACTGGAATTCTGACAGAAGTTTGACATCATGTGCCTTCCTGAATGCAACCATGGTTCTTTCCAGCCTCTGAAATCAGAAAAAAAATCTCTCAGTTCATTACAAAGATCCCAGCAGACGCCTTTGGCCTCTGACAAGAACAAAAGCAGTTTTTTACCTTTCTCAGAACTGAGAGAAGGGACTGAGGTGGTTTCACTTAAGATTAAATGATCTGGGCGGCGTCACCAAGCAGAGCCCAGTAAGAGAACACCTCCTAACCTGCTGGCCAGAACTAGGGCAAAGCAGACTCAGACCTTCAGAATGACACTCACAGGACAAAGAGTGGTTATACATGAAGTTCTTGGAAGCTGTACCAGACCCCAAAAACCTGTGCCTATGTTCTTCCTTCAGAAGACATTCTCTAGTCAGCCACTGTAACCACATAACAAAGTCAATACCTTCTTTCTGAGGAGCTTACTGCTTGTATTCTTAGTAAACCTTTCCATGCAAAAGTTGATGTAATACTTCCACATGGCCTCTGGAAAAGTCAGAAAGATTATGTTGATCAGAACAGCAATTCTTTTAGTTCAGCAGTCATCGTACATCTTTTCTTTGAATGGAAAACTTCTCTGAGGAAGAGTTTTAACTAGTCTGGTGGAAAAAATAAGTTACTCTGATTATAGCCTATCAAACATCTCAAATACTGAGGGCAAAACAACGGAGTGGTGACATAAATACAAAAAAATTAAAATTCTTATCCATGTCATATACCCTCTACCTTTATTTTCCAATATTACAAAATTATAAAGCAAATCTGTAACAGAAGTAATGATAATAAAACAATCTTCTGAATTATCACTTGCTAAGCATCACTTATCTCCCCAAATAAATGAACAAATGCCACGGCTATCAAGGGAGGTTATGAAAGAGAAAGAACAAGTTGGAAAGCCAGGCACACTGCAAACCACCACAGAGAGGTTCCAGGAACTGATTCTGGTCATGGGAACGGAACTTCAGGTTCACATTCAGGAACACCATTATCCCTCAGCACATAGGGCCTGGTGAGGCTCACCTGTGGGGAGAGTCTTCACCGCCTCTTCGTACACAGCATAGCACCTCTCCTCCCGGCGGCCCACCTCCGCAGCCTTGGCTTGTTTTGTTGTGGGCGGCTCTTCTCCTGGCTGTGACTCTATCTCTAATTCTCGCCGGGCCATGTAATCCCAAGTGAGGGGGTCGTCTATGTACAGAGCCTGAAGGCTGAAAGATACTGACATCAACCTAGGACACGAGACTAACTCAGAATATCAAATAGAGAGACAGTCCTAGTGCTCTGAAACTGTACCCAGGACACCCCTCTAACAATTCCAGCACCAAAAGAGTCATTTCCCAACAGGCTCCCCAGATGTCTTCACCCTTGCTATGTAAATTCTGTCAATGCATCAGAGCTGTCACACATGTGCTAGTTTCAGACTGTTTCATTTACAAATGTTAATTTGCAAGTTAGCTCTCAAAGTCAAACCAGCAGGTATGTGTAACAAGATACTTGGTTCTCCACCCCAGGAGAAAGTTATCATATCCAGACTCTTGACTTTCTCTAATAGAAGGAGCCTAATCCTGTACCAAAACCCTGAAGCTATCCAAAGAGCAAACTGATCTAAGTTCTCTCTTATCTCCTATGAAACTAAGAGTCCTATTAATGGTGAAGTACCCACAAGGTAGGCTGAAAATAATTCCTGAACCATATAAACAGACATTAAAGAATAACCTCTGATAACCTGCAGCACTCAGCCACAAACATTCACGAGAACAACCCTCATCTTAAGGACAAGAAACATGCCAGGAAAACTGGAATACAGGTTTTTTTAATATAAGCTGTAGGATATATTTCTTATTGAACAAAACAAACTATTTCCCAAGGGAAGTCAAACAATTTCTCCAAAACTACATTTTTTTATGTACACATAAAATACTATACAACAGGCCTAAAACACCTTTTTTTCCAAGGACTCTGTACGGTATCTTCTCTCCCCCTTTCTGAATATCCAACTTCAAACCCTTACCACAAGATCAAAACAGACATATTCACTTTTTCACTATTTTACTTACTCATTATAAATTTCTCTTTGCAGATCTTTGGCAAAGTCAAATAGCTGTGCAATTGAAAGCAGTGACACGTGAAATTCTGCACCTAAAATTTAAAAAGCAGGGAAGGGGAGTAAGACTCTAAAGGAGCACTTTCTTGAAGTACTGGAGTTAGTTTTGGGGTTTTTTTTATAAAATAGGAATTAAGATAAAACAGAAGAAAAAAAAAATCACCCATGATCCCTCTACCCAAGCAAAGTCATTATTAATATTTGAGTATTCATTAAGGACTTTAACTTTTAGTCTAAGTGTCTTCAGGGCATAAAGGAACGTATTAAATCAACTATTTCAACTCCCCACATGATTTAAGTGCTCAAAAACTTAATATGTTCAGTTATAATTTAAGAGGAAATAAGCCTTTTCTGAAAGAATCAGGACACTATTTCCTACAATCAGAGTTTTATACACATTCTAACAGAAATTTTCAAAATAGGTTAAAGGCCCTCCTCATTATAAGCAGAACGTTTCATTTTCCCACCATAAACAATTTTTCAAAAGATACCTACTTTTAATTACGCTCATAGAATTTTTGTAGATGATCCGTGCCAACTCGCCCGTAAGGATTTCTTCAGCATACTCGAGATTCCCCTAAAGAATGTAGTATTAAACATAACTGAACAGGCATTGCCAGTAAAGCAGAAAAAGCACTAGGATGAAAATTAACAATCCCAGACTACCTGTGTCATGTGACCTCTGGTAAGTCACATCTCTTTCTGGGCCAGTCCCCTTACTTGTAAAATGGGCAGCATTAACAAGATCAATGATCTTCCAAACTGTGTTCTCAGGCTACTGGTGTCACAGCAAGACCACAAGGCTTAAGGCCTCACACACCATCTAGACCAGAATAGGTCAGGTTTTACATGCCATGTTTACCCTTCTGTGTAAGACTTCATTTGGATAAAGAAGTTCAGAGCTGGAAACTACAATAACAGATGATATCGAAGTTCCTTTTTCAGCTCTAACATTCTCAAACTTATTTCTTTAAACTTACTCTGTCACATAAAAAAATTACATAAAAAGGAAAAGAAAGAAGGGTAGGAATCACACATTTCACAACCTTTCTTGAGTTTCTTTAACCCATTAATATATCATTTAATGTGACCATAAAGAATAGTAGTTGGTCACTCCATCAGTAATAATTTCAAGGACCACTCCAATTAGTCCAAATGTTCATTTTTAAAGCACAAAATTCCACTTTTATTACTAAGCCCATTTTAATTAAATCAATGCGAGACATTTAAAAGTTTCAAAATATTAAGTTGGAAAAAAAAGATGCATTCTAAAGATTTTCATTTTTTTCCTCCCACTTTGTCTCCAAGATCTGAAACCAAGAGCAACCAGGCAGTCAGTTGCGTGGCGCTGGAACTGCTGTGGCACTGGAATGGAACCCACCAGCCACAGGCAGACCAGCAGGTCACGAACAGTGCTCCCAAAGACCTTCTTTTACTCCTAAGCAGGTTCAAAACACTGTATCTTGTTAACAAGTGACAACACATTAGGATTTAGGATCTCACCACATCCATCTTGGCTTTTTCAAACTCTTGCTTTTCCTTCCTCAATTTCTCAGCATGCATCAGCTCCATCCTAAAGTACTACACAGAAGAGAGATAATGAACTGAAAATCTTTCGAGATAATCCTTCAATTAGAAATATATAAGATGCCATTTTTTGGAATAAAGACCTAAATGTAAGGCCAGACACTATAAAACTCCTAGAGGAAAACATAGGCAAAACACTCTATGACATACATCAAAGCAAGATCTTTTTTGACCCACTCGCTAGAATAATGGAAAGAAAATCAAGAATAAACGAATGGGACCTCATGAAACTTAAAAGCTTTTGCACAGCAAAAGAAACCATAAACAAGACAAGAAGGCAACCCTCAGAATGGGAGAAGATACTTGCCAACGAAGCAACGGACACAGGATTAATCTCCAAAATATACAAGCAGCTCATGAAGCTTAATACCTTAATACCAAAAAAGCAAATAACCCAATCCACAAATGGACGGAAGGCCTAAAGAAACATTTCTCCAAAGAAGACATACAGATGGTCAACAGACACATGCAAAGATGCTCAACACCACTAATCATTAGAAAAATGCAAGTCAAAGCCACAATGAGGTATCACCTCACACCAGTCAGAATGGCCATCATCAAAAAATCTAGAAACAAATAATGTTGGAGAGGCTGTGGAGAAAAGGGAACTCTCCTGCACTGTTGGTGGGAATGTAAGTTGGTACAGCCACTATGGAAAACAGTTTGGAGGTTCCTTAAAAAACTAAAAATAGAACTACCATATGATCCAGTAATCCCATTACTGGGCATATACCCAGAGAAAACCATAATCCAAAAAGAAACATGTACCATAATGTTCACTGCAGCACTATTTACAATAGCCAGGACATGGAAGCAACCTAAATGCCCATCAACAGATAAATGGATAAAGAAGATGTGGCACATACATACAATGGAATATTACTCAGCCATAAAAAGGAATGAAATGGAGCTATATGTAATGAGGTGGATAGACCTAGAGTCTGTCATACAGAGTGAAGTAAGCCAGAAAGAGAAAAACAAATACTGTACGCTAACTCATATATCGGAATCTAAAAAAAAATGGTACTGATGAACCCAGTGACAGGGCAAGAATAAGGATGCAGATGCAGAGAATGGACTGGAGGACACGGGGTCGGGGGGAGGTGGCGAAGGGGAAGCTGGGACGAAGTGAGAGAGTGGCATAGACATATATATACTACCAACTGTAAAACAGATAGCTAGTGGGAAGTTGCTGTATAACAAAGGGAGATCAACTCGATGATGGGTGATGCCTTGGAGGGCCAGGACAGGGAGGGTGGCAGGGAGTCGCAGGAGGGAGGGGGTCGCAGGAGGGAGGGGATATGGGGATATATGTATAAATACAGCTGATTGACTTTGGTGTACCTCAAAAGCTGGTACAAGAGTGTAAAGCAATTATATTCCAATAAAGAGCTTTAAAAAAAATTAAAAAAAAAAAACACACACTCTATGCATCAAAAAAAAAAAAAACACCAAGATGCCATTTTTTTACTCAGAAGTATCAGATCTGGGTAAGTTTGGAGGGCATGTTATATTTTATCTCGCTGTGAAACCAGCTGACATTGACAAGGTACAAATTTTTTTTGGCTACACCATACATCTTGTGGGATCTTAGGTTCCCTGACCTGAGATCAAACCTAGTCCCCTACAGTGAAAGCACCAAGTGCTAACCACTGGACCACTAGCCTATCAGGGAATTCCCTCTCCAGGATGTTTCTATACAACATATGGTTAACTTGTAATATAAAGTTGGACTCGTCCAGAATTTTTAATACTTTGAATTCTATAAGACATTAAAATGACAAGTTTAAAAACAATGTTTATACTCATTAACCCAGTAATTCTGCTTCCAGAAAAATATCATAAGGAAATAATCCTAAATACCTATAAGCTTCATACACAAAGGTATAAGAGCAAATAATGGAGACAATCTAAGTGTCTAAAAGTAGGGAGAGTGAAATAGATTATAAAAGCAGCAGGCTGGCAATGCAGCCACAAAACTAACAATAATTTAGTAATGGCGCATCACAATGCTAATGTTATTCTACCCTGTTTTTAAAGCTGACTACAAAATTTTACATGTAAGACAATTACCACCATGTGAAAATGTACACAGGAGAAAAAGACTATGAAGAAATGTTCACTGTATTTGTCTTCAATCAGTCATACTTTTTCCTTTTCTGTGCTTTTCTCACTTTTTCCTCCAAGATTTTCTACAAAGTAAATATTTAGAGCATAAAATAAAAAACAATCTTTATTTTTTTTAACAGATTCAACTATCAGAACAGATAATGTGTATCAAACGTTCTCAAAATGTGACGGGGATACCTGGAGGTTCCCAAAACTCTTTCAGAGGGTCTGCAAGGTTAAAACTATTTTCATAATAATACAGCATGTTATTTGCCTTTTTTACTCTTATTCTGTCAAGAGTTTAAGGTTTTTCAGAGGCTACATGATGGGTGCTACGACCCACACAGAATGCAAAAGCGGAGAGTATAACTGCCTTCTATTCAGTCACACATTCAGGAGATTAGCAAATATGTAAAACGAGGCCATTCTTTTCTTTAAACTTTGTTTTAGAAGAGTTATTTTCATTTAAAAATAAGTAACCTATATTGACATGTAACGGGCTTACTATTTTTGAGTGAATATTTTTTACATTTCTTGGTTTTAATCTTCAATACAATAAAAATTGACAGATATAATCCATGTAAACAAAAGATCCGTGGGGCCTCAGTAATTTAAGATTGTGAAGGGATCCTAACACCAAAAAGTCTGAATACCACTCATATAGATTAATACATACTAACATAGGACTATATTCACAATGTACCAGGTAAAAATACAGAACACAAAAATATGTAGTAGAGGCCTACTTTTCAGAATTAAAGCCTGTTTTAAATATCTGTAATATGCATAAAAGTATGGAAGGTAATTATGGGGGAGGATGTGTGTAATTACTGGGGGGTAAGGGAGGGAGGGATAAATTAGAAGATTGGGATTGACACATACACACTACTATATGTAAAATAGATAACTAATAAGGACCTACTGTATAGCACTGGGAACTCTATTCAATACTCTTGTAATGGCTTCTACGGGAAAAGAATCTAAAAAAGAGTGGATATATATATAATGGATTCACTTTGCAGTACACCTGAATTAACACAACACTGTAAATCAACTGTACATCAACCTAAAAAAAAAGAAGACAAAAACAAAAAGTATGGGAGGTAAAATTATGAGTACTTTTACTTTTTTCATAAAACTGCTTTCTCTGAACTATTTATAATAAATTCTATTTACTTTTGACAAGAATAAGCAATAAATCTATTTCCATTTTGGAAAATACAAGTACCGGCAATTGTTAAAACCTCCAAAAAAACCCACAAACATTAACACCAGGGCTTCCCTGGTGGCGCAGTGGTTAAGAATCCACCTGCCAATACAGGGGACACAGGTTTGAGCCCTGGGCTGGGAAGATCCCACATGCCACAGAGCATCTAAGCCCATGTACCACAACTACTGAGCCCACATGCCGCAACTACTGAAGCCCGAAAGCCTAGAGCCTGTGCTCCGCAACAAGAGAAGCCACTGCAATGAGCCCACACACTGCAACAAAACAAAGAGTAGTGATGATGGGTGATGACTTAGAGCGTCAGGATAGGGAGGGAGGGGATATGGGGATATATGTATAAATACAGCTGATTCACTTTGGTGTACCTCAAAAACTGGCACAAGAGTATAAAGCAATTATATTCCAATAAAGAGCTTAAAAAAAAAAAAAGAAGAGTAGCCCCCACTCTCCACAACTAGAGAAAGCCCATGTGTAGCAACAAAGACCCAACGTAGCCAAAAATAAATAAATAAATGATAAAATAAATCTTTGGGAAAAAAAACAATAACACCATACAATAGCCCTCTAATAACGGGGCTAGTCATCCCTGTTTAGACTGATTCTTATAATAAATTACTCAATAAAAATAATAAAGGCCACAAAGGAATGTCTAACAGAATACAAAAAGGAAGAGAAGGGATGCAAGACTATTTACTACAAATCCAAAATACACTTGAGGCAGCTACAAAATCTATTAGCTTTAAGATCCATGTCTTTCCCCCCTCATCACATAGGGTTTAATTTTCCTCTGAACACTCAACAGCAGTTTCTCCCTTATTCTGACAAATACCTCAGAAAAGGGTGCAGTTTCCAATAATGTCATTTCTAGCATTTGCTGGGGTTTTTTTTTAATTAAGTCTGGCTATCACTGTTCTAGTGTACCCTTCTAAGAGGAAATAAGTCCACCAGGAGGGGAAGGAAATATCTATTTCAAGAAAAGGAGATACAGAGAAAGAGAAAGTGGGGGAAAAAAACAAGAGAAGCCAAAGCAAAGCAGAAAGGGAGAGGAGGGGCAGGGATGGGAGGGGAGGGGAGAGGGAAGGAAGGGAGGGAAGGGAGGGGGGACTGGAGGGGAAAGTAAATGAATGAAAACATACATACATACAAAGGCATAATGATGACTGAACCCTGACCCTCAACTAAAGAAAGGTAGGGTCCAGTTTCCTATCCCTCCCCCCAATAATGGGCAGGTAGGAATTCCAACCTCTCACTAAACATCTGGCCAACACCTACTACTGGCCAAGAAATACCCTTCTGATCCTTTCCCCAGGAGCTCCCCTACTTATCCCTAGCCTCCATAAAGTGAAGCCTTTTTAACTTAATAAAGAATATACATCTCCAGAGGACCAAACTAAGACATCACTCTCTCATCTAATGTGCATACACACTCACCTCTTGATAAAGTTTTGGGCATTCTGGATGAAAGCGCAGAGCCCGAAGAAATAGCTGTCTTGCATTTTCTGAAGACAAGCGATCTTCCATTTCCCACTTGGCTGCCATAATCCACAAAGCTGTAAGTGAAAAACATCAGATTTCATTTTAATAAAGTAATCAAGTCAGGTACAAAAAGACCAATGCTCCAATTTTGATACCTCAATTTTTTTTTAATCTCACCAAAAGAGGAAGGGGATGGAGACAGGTAGTTTCTAATGGTTATCTGTATTGTTGCTTTATCTAAAATTAAAAAGTGTGCTCTGAACCAAATCGATAAATGTTAACATCTGTGGGTACTTATGTGTCCATTACTCTGTTTCATCAGATCTAAGGTCAACACCATTGTTAAGTCATATACAAATTTTAAAAGTGTTAAAATGCTGGAAAAAATTGTGCATCTTAGAGTCAACAAAATAAATTATTTTGCTCTTTTCTCTGTATTTAAAGTAGCTGATAATTTTTTTCAAATCATTCATAATTTCTAAAGCAAGTCTTTTATTATACCTACTGGGAATAAAGGCTACAAAAACAAAAAAAAACCCTTTGTCCTTCTACATGAGAAAGTAACCTTGAGGTAACATTCTAGCTATCTCCCTAGAAACTTCATAAAGATTAGCTATTTGAGAGAGTAGCATTGACATACATACACTACCAAACGTAAAATAGATAGCTAATGGGAAGCTGCTGCATAGCACAGGCAGATCAGCTCGATGATTGGTGACGACCCAGGCGGGTAGGGAGGGCGGAGGGAGGCTCAAGAGGGAGGGGATATGGGGATATATGTATACATACAGCTGATTCACTCTGTTGTACAAACTAACACAACATTATAAAGCAATTATACTCCAATAAAGATGTATTAAAAAAACAAATCAGCTATTACCAGGCAAAATTTATTTTGGTAAAAATGACCCATGGTTGGTAACTGTGTCCGGATGAGGAGGGCTATGAATGGTAGAGAGCCACTGTTTCAGGCTTTCTTGAGCTTGTGAATCCTGAAACTGAGCACAGGTCACAGATAAACTACCTGGAAGCTACACCCATCCAGGGGTCTTCTAAGCCAGAGTGGCTCCTCTGCCCACTCACGTGCTCTCATGCTCTCCCACCTGAGACAAGCCTCTGAACTGCTGAGAGTACTAATGCTGTCTTGCTGTATCCTTCTGAATTAACTGGTACCAAACATAGCCGATTTTGAGTCTCGTGTACTGTAACCCTAATATTTGAGGACAGACACCGAAGCACTTCCACTATAAAACATCCTACCACTCTTGTAAGTGGTAACACCTTACCACTTTTGTAAGAGTCTTTTACAAAACTTGAGTACCTACTCTGTGCCAATCGATCTTGTAAAATCTGTATTAATATTTTCCCCTTGAAGTTTCTGAAATCCTCAGATTTGAGTGCCTCCAAACAGAAGACCCCTTAAAGAACTGAAGAGTTTCTTTCACCATCAGCTAAAAAGAAATGTAGTCCATCTTATCCGAAGATACAATACCTGGCACAGTAACTAGTACACAGTACGCAGGGATGAACTAAGAGGCAGCTATTCAGGAATAAAAACTGCTGAGGCCAAGGTCCTATGCTCAAGTTCTCAAAATAATGCTTTTAGGTTTATCAAGCAAAACAAATTCCAAAATGGCTTGAGTCTACAGAAAAGGTAGAAACAGAACTGACAAGGATTTCACCATACCTGGCTTGTTCGAATGAACGGCCAAGATGGCAGAGAATATCTTGCTGAGTTGAACTTCAGTAGCCTGTAAAAAAAGAAAAATTCCACTCCCTGCACAGCAGTCATTGCTATTAATCTCTAAGTGATCTGTACTGTACCCTCACAAACTGTAAAAATCCAATGAGGTGAGATCTGCTATTGCTAGGGACATATGAACAAATACAGACTCAGAGTCGTCTTCTACCTAAACCACTACACATAAACACTTTACATACCTAAAAAATGTTTTCAACTTTACTGAACAAATACACATAAAGATCATTTTCTTTTCAACTGATATGGAAGCCATTTACATAGTTATTCAGATATGCAAATATTGTTACACTGAAGTTCAGCCTTCTTGGGTTCTTTTCCCATTTGTTAACCCTACACCTTTGGAGAGAACGTGGAGTTCAGCAGTCAAGTATGAGGTTTAAAATGCAGACTAACCAAAAGAAGGAAAAAGGGAGCAAGACAGAGCTGCCCAAAATACTCACCCACTTCTTACAAAAGACTATATAAGACAGCCAAAGCTGAACATCATCCTGCAAGAAAAACAATGTAGTAAGTTGCCTGAATTTGAATTTTATATACAGTACATCTTTGCATTCATTAACTCTGTTTGAAACAGAGGCAGATTTCAGAAAATCCAATGTGTTATACCACATTCCTCAGCCTATTAGGCTGGTCCTCACCCAGGCCTTAGATCTC
Source organism: Hippopotamus amphibius kiboko (assembly GCF_030028045.1). Taxonomy (NCBI): domain Eukaryota; kingdom Metazoa; phylum Chordata; class Mammalia; order Artiodactyla; family Hippopotamidae; genus Hippopotamus; species Hippopotamus amphibius. Next base: position 17,733,598 of record NC_080202.1, read on the forward strand.
TTAATCATAACTCATTCTGTGGCCCTACTCCCACCTACTATGCTCTAAGACAAAATTTGTCGCCTGTACAATTTGTTCAATGCACTTCTGAAACGGTCTCAATCAGGGGTAGCAAACTAATATCTGCCACTCCCAAGAATCCAAAGTACTTCCCACATAATTAACCTGGTCCCAAAACCAAACTTGAAGAAAATCAAGTTACTGGGGTGCTGCCCCTATTCTAACCTTATCTTCCGCCTCCAGGTCTTCGGGGTACTTGATTTAGAGATATATACAAACAAATCTCAGACAATTTTCTGATTCGTAAATATATACCAAATCCACTGTTTTCAGCATCATCCTCACAGACTAACTCTAAGGTAATGCGATCAATTTCCTTAATGGTTTGGTAAGTGGTTTCAAGTAAAGCTACTATCATTAGAGTAAGTATTGAGGTACCCAAGATGAAAATCTACAACCACACATTTGAATATTCAAGTCATAACACACATCATACACATCTTCACATCCCACAGCTGAGGACCCTCTAAACACTTACTTTCCACTTGGCTGATGCACGTCGGAAGACACCTTGTACCCGGTGTACAATACAATCTTCAATCTCATCCTTCTTAAATGAATACCCAGTACGCTAACAAGGGACCAAAAAAAAAAAAAAGCCTCAGTTTAATTCCATTTATCCAAAGCAGCATTCCCACCTGATCATTAACCAATAATGATAGAGAAAGCAAAGAATTACAGATATCATTATGAGCACACCACCACACAATTATCAATGCCAACTGCTTCCCAAACCCAAGTTCTAGCTTTGCAGTCACATTATTTAATTCTATATTTTTTTCCAAGAAAATCATCTACTTACAGCTCGTCTTTTCTGGATCAGCTCCAAAAGATTAATTTCATACTATGAAAGAAAAACATACAAAAAAAGAGAAAACAAGAAAAATAACCTTTTATATAGAGATGCATTTAGTTAAAATCATAAAGTAAATAAAAATCAAGAACATAAAAGAGAAGATAATTTGCTATCAAGAAATCTAATTTACAGTAAATGTTTAGCACTCACTAAAAATTCCTTACATCTGCAAAACTCACAAATACATATATTAGCAAGCATATAAACATCTTAGATACAAAGAAGGCATGCTACTAAAACTGTAAGACTTATAAGATTTACAATATCAGTTTAACTTCCTAGTCTACAACAGCATGTTCGAACTTTTAGTAACCTAACCACTCAAAAATTTTAGCTGATGCACAAGCAAGTAAAGCAGACAAACAGGGCTGTACTAGCTGAAACAGGGTACCTAATAGGCTCTCCCCACCCTCGACTTCAAAGGAGCACTGAGAACCTCTAAGACTCTCCAAAAACCACTACTATAAAACTCTCTAAGCTTGAAGATCGCTAGACAGAAAGCACAGAACCTTACAAGATCGCATGCTTCGTTTTAAAACTGTCTTATGAAATATTTCAAGCATACCAAACACCCATGTAGCTACCACACAGCTACACTAAAGCCTACATTTTACTCTATTTGCTTCAAAACATTTTTAGAAATAAGACATTTCAAGTAAAGGCAAAGCTACCCGTGTTGATTCCACTCTTCTCTCACCCCAGAGGAAATGACTATCTTGACTCAGTTGTTTATCGTTCACAAGCATGACCTCAAACTTTATTATGATGCTGTCTTGAATGCTTTTAAACTTTATGCAAATGGTATCGCGCTGACCCCATCACTCCATATTTTTACTCAACATTATGACTTCAGATATATTCCTATTGTCGCGTGGAATTCAAGTCCATTCATTTTAACTGCTGTATAGTATTTCATTATATGAATGTGCAATTTAGCTATCCTTTCTCCTGAAAAACTTCTTGATTTGCAGTTCTTTACATTTCTAGATTCTGACTATATATGTTGCAAATATTTTCTCTCATTTTGTGGTTTGTCTTTTACATTATTTATGGTGTCCTTTTTGCACATAAATATTTACCTTTAACACAGTCAAATCAATCTTCTCTTTCATGGTCTGTTTGTTCACAGTCATATTAATTTTTAAGAAACTTTTCCCTACCAGAATGTAAACTGGTGCAGCCACTATGGAAAACAGTATGGAGGTTCCTTAAAAAACTGAAAATAGGCCACCGCGGAACTAGCAGGCCAGAGGAGCGCTGCAGTAGTGGCGCGAAGGCGGAAGCGGCGGCGCGGAGGAGGAGGAGGCGGCGGAGGCGGAGGCGGAGGCGTCCACGGCCACGCCGCAGGGGGAGGAGGTGCCCACTGCAAAGCAGCCCTGGTCGCGCAGCTGCGGCAGCGGCCGGAGAAGGCTGCGCTGCCCAGGGGGAGCTGAACCACTTTGCTGTCCACTGGAAACTAACACCACATTGTAAATCAACTATATTTAAATTAGAAAAAAAAATAAACCTTCCCCTACTTGAAATCATTCATATTTTTTTGTAGAAGATTTAAAGTTTTCCCACTATAGCTATTCAACTCAACAGGAAGAGATCTAATTTTATTTTTTCAATGTGGATAACCAGAACCTCGATATAAAATGCCACTTACGTCTCATAGCAAGTTTATATGATTGTGTGCAGGCAAAGGGGGTATATATATAAGAGAATGTGTGTGTTTATACTTACTTATTTCAATTTGCTCTCTAAAACTAAAATCAACCTAATCCACACATAGCTCTTAAAATACATGAAGAGTGAAATTACTCACCACTTAAGTCTCAAGGTTAAACATTTTTATTTCCTTCAATGATTCCTCCCAGAACAAGGTTTACATCCTAGCTGCCTCCTAACCAACTTCTCAAAGTCCTTTAAATGTCATCCTGAGCTGACAATGCTCCAGACATAGTCTGACAAGTGCAAACTACTTTTTTTCAAACAAACATCTTCTGAGTACCTACTGTTTGCAATGTCCTCTGCTCAGCTAACTTACCCAGCACTCTACTCTTATGTAATTGCTTATATTACACATTTTGACATGATACACTTTTTTATTTATTTTGAGTTAGCAATCTACTGAGCCTTAGTACCTCTTTCAAATACAAGATTCTTAGCCAGGTCTCATATACCATTCATTCAGTAGGTTTTTTTAAAATCTAAGCTTATAACCTTTACTCTTATACTGTTTATTAGTGTTAAAGTATAAGACTTATAACATCTTGTTATTGGGTTCTTTCTGAATCCTGAATTTGTTGTCCAACACATTTTCTCCCCCCCTCCCCCAACCTAAATTGATATAGCATGCATTTTTAATCTCCACTCAAATCTTCCATTCATTTACAGGACAGAAGAATCTTGCAGTATACCTCACCTCTTTCTAAATCGACAGACTACTTGCACGTAAATATTAACTTCTAACCATTTGCTATCATCAAACTCACTCTCCTTTATTTTTCCCCACAAGACATAATCGATTAAATCTCTTGCTAAAATCCTGATACCCTGAGTCTCTGACAATCTCTGATCCACTAACCCTATAAAAGAAAAAAAAAAGTTCAGTTTTCCAAGGACCAAAGCCTTAGTGGTGCAACACTATTCCCAAATCATCTCTATTCCCGTTCAAAAATTACCTGTCTAATCATCAGTTCCAGAATTTTATAGAAAACTGACATCGAGCTCATTATACTATAAATGATTTTAAATTCGTGAGGGGATTAAAAAGTAATAAAATTATTCACTTACTTGAACATAATTGATAAAGTCTTCCTTATAAAGAGCTCTTCGCTGTATTCTGTATTCTAGATGTGAAGACTTCTTAATGATAGCTCTGAGGAGAAAGCCACTTAAAATGTAACACTTGACATAAGCAGAAGTTAAATAAATAACTTTGAATTTTTAAAGTTTATTTTTAATATATTTAGAACATATACCAATGTTTGCCAAAATATACAATTCCCAAATAATTATCCTTCATAAGGAAGTACATATTCTCTTACATAATTACTACTGTGTTGTTCATTATTATTATTAAAGTACGGTTGATTTATAACATACTAGTTTCAAGACTTCTGTGGTCTTAAGGGCACGAAGATATACTTTAAAACTTTCATGGGGACTTCCCTGGTGGTCCAGTGGGTAAGATTCCTCGCTCCCAATGCAAGGAGCCCCGGTTCAATCCCTGATCAGGGAACTAGCTCCTGCATGCATGCTGCCAACTATGAGCCCACATGCCACAACTAAAGATCCGGCATGCTACAACAAAGAACCCCTGTGCCGCAGCTAAGACCCAGCACAGACAAAATAAAATAAATACATAAATTAAAAAAAAAAAACCTTTCATGAAAATCACCTCAATCGACTGCCAGAATCACTGACATTCCCACCAGCAAAGTAAATAATGTTAAGTAGTACTTTAAAACATTTACACGTGGTATTAGTAAAGATTTATTTTCCTCCAAATTCAAGTCACTTAGGTTTTAATAATAATCAAATTTCTTTCCTAAATTCCTCTTATTTCTAAATTTTCAACATGCAGATTAAAAAAAAAAAAAAAACCTAGATTTTCTCTACCTATATCATCACTACAAAGGTCTTATGGGGGAAGATTCACTGTATTTAACTAAGGAATGAACAACACGTGTACGCCAAAATTTAAGGCAAGATGTGCAAAACCAATAATCGCCTCTACTTTGTGGTAACAATAACATTTACTGAGCAGTTTATTAAAGAGTCCACCATATGCTGCGTTTCCCTAAGAAGTGTTTAAGATTCCCATAGTCACAGTACTACATTCGCAGTCGTTGTAAAATGAAGAAACAGTCACAGAAAACCATTAAAAACTATTAAACTTAATTTTAACACATTAATGAATAACAACTATATACCAGTCGTGGTTGGCTAAGCCCCGGGGGGAAACATGAAACTGAATTAAATGGTCCCCATCTACAAGTCTTAGTTACAATTATCTGCTCCTCCTGACCTCCCACAGCACTCTATTCGCATCCCTAGGGCAGTACACTGCACTGGGATCAAAATGTTTCACTTGTCCGTCTCCCCGACCATACTGTGTCGCGGCAGCCAGCTCTTCACAAACAGGTTTTATTGCCTTTAGAGCCTCAACACCCGGCTCCATGAAGAGCTGTGAGTATGTCTGGGGGGTAAATGGACGGAACACCTTATAATAAATGAGAAATTAATTCTGGGCATCCTCAAATTCCGGACATGGGCTTCCGCCACGTGAGGGAAAATAAACACAACCTAAGCGCCGCTTATCCCAGCCCCCGCCACACACGCGTCCCAGCCTCCCCTCTGCCCGCCCCAGCCCTTCCTCTTCCCCTGCTCTCTCACTTAATCTCCTCATGACTGAACAGTCCGACGCGCTCCAACTGTTGCAACTCTGGGACTCGATCCTCTATGCGTTCCTGAATTATCTCCGCCATGAGGGCCGAACTCTACAAACCAGCAGAGAGCCTCTCACCGCAAACACGCGCAAAAAGCGCCAGACCTCCCTCCCCGAGACTGGGCCTTAACACTCGCACGTGCCGACGTAAGTGCGCCTTAGGACCCGCCTTTTCCGCTTCCGCCGCCTCCGCCGATGGACAGGGCCCCTTGCCTCTTGCGGCCGCTGACGCCCCCTGGTGGCTGACTGTGGGGTTGTAGAGAGCACCCCCACCTCGCGGGAGAGCTTAAGAGGACTGGAGTTGAGGGGCGGGGCTAAATGCGCGCGAGGCTAGATCTGGGCTGGGATCGCGAAAAGCACCTTGGGGTCTGGAGGGGTTACCTGAAAGAGGCGCGAAATGCGTTTTCTGCACGATATCGTCTCCTTTTATTATGCTTCCCAACACCATGAACCAAAATACAAACAAACCAAGGGGCAAGGATAGAGGATATCGTAAAATTATAGTAAACGTTTCAAAGAGGCGTACTGAAAATTGTAGGGGGCGCTAATGTGGATCAGCTGTCCTAAACACTGTATCTTTGCTTTCGAATAGATTTAGTAAACCCGTGTGATACTGCTTTTTATGTGCCAAGTAGACGGCTGATTAATTTTTAAATGTTTTAAAATAAACATTTTTATTATTTAAAGAAAAAAACTATATACTGGCTTTGTAGACGTGATCTCTCCAAACATGGCCCTGGGTGGGTATCAGAAACTATATTTTTTTTTAGAAGAGGGATTCTTAGTATTGAACAGTTTGGGAGGTACCCGAATAAGAATCAATAAGATACAGAGCCTCTTTAAACCTTTGCCCAAGCAACTTAGCATTTCTAAGAGAACCATCAGTCAAGGGAGCTTGAAAGTGACATTGTTGGTGTCATTACTAAACCTAAAATATTAACTGCATGGCTCAGTTCTTAAGGATGATTTTAAAAAAAACAAAGCAGGAGTTCTTGCTAGACCTGTTTATTTCAACATTGGCATTAGCACCTTGATCCTCCGTGTGACTTATTAAAGGGGATGATAGGCTTAGCAAGTAACCCTGTTGCACTCTTGACACTTGTGCCTTTCCTTTTTTTTTTTTTTTCTTTTTTTTTTTTTTTCGTTTCACATTTTACCCCACTGGTCTCAGAATTTAGGCAAAGGTTGGCTTGATTCTTGATTCCCTTAGCTGTAAGACATGAGGAAAGTGGTAGGAAATCATGGATATGAAACAAAGATGGAATTTGTTTGTAATAGGAAAGTCTCTAGGGCCTTTTTAACAGTAAGATCAGGAATGCCACTAGAGAGTAAGGTCCATATGGGCAGGGGATTTTGGTTAGTTTTGTCTACTTCCATACCTGGGAGCTTAGAACCATGCCTAAAATATAATAAGCACTCATTTAGTAAAATCATGACAGATTAAGAAAATGTGCTAAATGTTCTATAGGTCCAAAGGAGTCAGCAAGCTCTGAGCAATCATAATCTTTCCTTTCAAGGCAAATTTGATGGATAACCATGTCAAATCAACCCAAATATAAATACTTTCCTCCCTTGTTTTCAAAGTCAGCTTCTATGTTTATCTTGCTCTAGGAATTATAATAACAATTATGGAAAAACCTTCTTTTGTGTCTTCTGCATCTCAAAATAAGAGCTATCACTTATCTAGGACTTACTATGTGCCCAGCTCCTGTGTGCACTGTTTTTTATACATTAATTCTTCTACTCCTATCACAAACATTTTAAAAATCAACCTAAGAAGGAGCTCTTGAAGAGGTGAAAAGGATCTAATAGAGAAAGCCCCAAACAGCAGAAGAAACTGTGTTTGCACAATGCCCACCGGGCCTCAGAATCCTTAGCTGAGCACATTTTCTAATTAAGGAACCCAAGGGCCTGAGAAAAAAGTGCTCTAAAGTCTGGAGTTCTAAGGTGTACCTCAGAAAGCTTGACATATCTTTTAGTCCTTTATTTGACCTTTAAAATTCACCATAGATGTCAGATTAGTAAGCAGGTACTGACTTGGAGCGGGCACAAGGGAGCCTTCTGGGTGCTGGAAATTTCTATATTTGATCTAGGTGGTCATTATATGGATATATACATATATAAAAATCCACCCACTTAAGTATACACTTGAGTCATAAACTTTATGAAAGTTATACTTTAGAAGAAACAATTAATGACCAGGCCCTCTCTTTGAGGATATTGTTCTTTTCAAGAACTTCAACTATTGTTTTAAAGGCTTCCTTGGTGGCGCAGTGGTTAAGAATCTGCCTGCCAATGCAGGGATACAGGTTGAAGCCTTGGCCTGGGAAGATCCCATATGCCTTGGGCCAACTAAGCCCGTGCGCCACAACTTCTGAGCCTGTGCTCTAGAGCCCACGAGCCACAACTTTTGAGCCCATGTGCCACAACTACTGAAGCTTGCGTGCCTAGAGCCTGAGCTCCACAACAAGAGAAGCCACCACAATGAAAAGCAAGCACACCGTGACAAAGAGTAGCCCCCGCTCACCACAGCTAGAGAAAGACCACAGGCAGCAATGAAGACCCAACACAGCCAAAAAAAATAATAAATAAACTTATATTAAAAAAACAGCTTCAACTATTATTTTTATGTGTGTAGCAGGGTCAAAATATTGAAACACACACACACACACACACACACACACACACACACAAAATATTGAAACACAAAAGACCAAAGCCTTCTCCCTCCCGGAAAGAGTTCATTCAAATTTTGCATTCTAGCCCACAATAGATTAGTATTTGTTCGAATATAAATTATTGTGGTTTTTTTTCCCAGCTTGTCAAGGAAGATTAAGCCCAGAAAGATGTAGCCTGCTCATCCCATGTTAGAGAAACACTTGGCCCCATTGCAAGGCTCACAAGACTGTTTGGAAATAGTAAAAAGGGGTCTCAGGAAAGGTCCCAAGACAATCTTTTTTTTTTTTTTTTTTTAATTTAGTATGGTTGCTTTTTTTTTTTTTTGGGGGGGTACACCAGGTTCAATCAACTGTTTTTATACACATATCCCCGTATTCCCTCCCTTCCTTGACGCCCCCCCCTCGAGTCCCCCCCACCCTCCCTGCCCCAGTCCTCTAAGGCATCTGCCATCCTTGAGTTAGACTCCCTTTGTTATACAACAACTTCCCACTGACTATTTTACAGGTGGTAGTATATATATGTCTGTGCTACTCTCTCGCTTCTTCTCAGTTTCCCCTTCACCCCCCGCCCCCTCCTATACCTTGAGTTCTCCAGTCCATTCTCTGTATCTGCTTCCTTGTTCTTGTCACTGAGTTCATCAGTACCATTTTTAGATTCCGTATATGTGAGTTAGCATACAATATTTGTCCTTCTCTTTCTGACTTACTTCACTATGTATGACAGATTGTAGTTCTATCCACCTCACTACATATAGCTCCATCTCATCCCTTTTTATAGCTGAGTAATATTCCATTGTATATATATGCCACATCTTCTGTCCAAGACAATCTTTGAAGGAGTCTGGCAGATGAACAGTAGCCAGATGTTTGCAAATCAATTAAAATTTCTATTACAGCCTTCAAATTACTTAAATATTAATTTCAAAGTAAACTTGAACTTCTCCCTAGAATATTCATTGTCGCATCTGAAGATTAAGTTTGCCAACAGCTCAGTGATTAAAAACAGCAGAAAAGGCAATTCCTTGACAATCCAGTGGTTAGAACTCGGCATTTTCACTGCCATGGACCAAAATAAAAAACAGCAGAAAGAGAAACGTTCCTCTCTTTTTTTCATTATTATTATTAGGTAAAGAAAAATACCTAATTTCAGTGATGAGAGGAGAGATACCTGGAATCCCATCCCCCTACCTTGTTCAAAGTTCCCTGCCTGCCTCTCCCACACAGAAAGCCCTGGTAGACTTCAAAGTCAGAGCAGAAGTGATAGACACAGTCTGGTCTTTGATGCCTAAGAACATCAGATCCCTCAGTTTGATGCGAATGCAAAGCATCTGTACTTTTCAAACCTTTCATGTTATCTCACGTTGCTAACAACAAAAGCTGCAAAGTTTGAGGTGACACACATTACACACATTAAAATATTTGGAACCAGGAACTTTTCATTTCTTTTCTATTATATATAGCTTCTTTTACTTTGCGAACCACACTGGATAGTAAATTACTTCTGGCACGAAGCCTTGTCAGCTTGCCAAATTTCAACTGGAGCAAGTTTTTACAGCCAGGCTAATAAGCTCTGAAAATTAGGAGGTAAGTATAATGGAAATAATGACATGGTCTTTAACTGCAGGAGCATAGAATGACAACGTGAGATTCTAATAGATTCAACTTTTCGAAGTTTTTTTTACTCTAATGAAATCTTTAAAAAAAATTTTACGTTATTCTAGTTCAAAACATGTAAATGGAAAGAGTCTTTTAATTGGTGAAAAGCATTTTTGTGGGTTTTTCCCCTGTGGCTTAAGTTATTGCTTTTTGCAAACTCGAAAAAAACACACACAAAAAAACCAAAAAGAAAACCAAGAATATGGTAGTTTGGGGATAACAACCTACTATTAAAACAAACTGACATCTTGAAAAAACATATTCTGAAATGATTGGCTTCCAGGATGGGGCCTGGCGATTGTTTGTGTATGAATACATTTCATCAAAGCCATAGCTGATTAGCTACATCAACTTTTTTACAGTTTGCCCCCAATCCAGATAGAAACCTAGTCCTTGCTAAGTAACTTTCAGGTCTTTATGGAACAAATCTTCAAAAAATGGAAAATTAATATCACATTTAATTTTTATCACTGAAAGGAACATGTAGTATGTATTGTAAGGTAGTATCCATTTCTCTAAATTTAATTCTTACATCCATTCCCATTCATAGTTTACAAATTAAAAGGAAAACTCTTTTTTCCCCTTTTCCTCTGCCTTCCAATTAGACCTGGACTGATTAGCTTCAGCACCACATACTCAGTCCCAAATTGTTTAAGCAAAGAAGAGGTTTGGAGTTGTGTTTTGTGTGTGTGTGTGTGTGTGTGCGTGTGTGTGTTTTTAAGTATACTAAAATACTATGGCCTTGCTCCAAAAATGCCAGTTTTCTTATAGTTCCCCGACCATACTGTGCTATTTTATACTTCTATTAACACCCACTATTCCCTGTGCCTGGGATGTCTTTTGTCCCCTTATCCACTTGGCAAATTTAGTTCATGAACAAAAAAAAAAAGGCCCACCATCCCACCATCCTCACCAATTTGTGTACTTACTTATACACATTTATGTGAAAGGTCAGTCTTTTTTTTTTTTTTGCGCCCATGCTGCATGGCTTGCAGGATCTTAGTTCCCTGACCAGGGATTGAACCCAGGCCCCAGCAGTGAAAACGCCAAGTCCTCACCACTGGACCACCAGGGAATTCCCCTAAAGGGTTCAGTCTCTCTCTCTTTTTATTTATTTATTTATTTATGTATTGGCTGTGTTGGGTCTTCATTGCTGCACATAGGCTTTCTCTAGTTGTGGCGAGCGGGGGCTACTCTTCATTGTGGTGCACAGGCTCCTCATTGCAGTGGCTTCTCTTGTTGCGGAGCATGGGCTTTAGGTGCAGGGGCTTCAGTAGTTGCAGCACATGGGCTCAACAGTTGTGGTTCACGAGCTCTAGAGCGCAGGCTCAGTATTTTGTGGCACACGGGCTTAGCTGCTCGGTGGCATGTGGGATCTTCCTGGCCCAGGGATTGAACCTGCGTGCCCTGTATTGGCAGGTGGATTCTTAACCACTATGCCACCAGGGAAGCCCCTAATTTAAATTTAAATTGCCACATGTAGCTAGTGGCTGCCATGTTGGACAGCGTAGATCTGTGTGACTTCTGTATTTGTAGCTCCAGTTCAAAACTGTTCCCTGAACTCCAGACTCATGCCAGTATACCCACCTGCCTGCTCAATATCTTCACTTGGAGATCTTACAGGCATTTCAAAATTAGTACATCCAAAACCAAGCTGCTGATGTTCTCCCCCAGCATGTGCTCTTGCTATAATCTTCTCCATCTTGGTTAATGGCAATTCCATTCTTCTAGTTTCACAGACCAAAAACCTTGGCGGTGTCTCTGACTCCATATCTAATTTGTCAGCAGTCCTCTCTGTTCTACAAAATATAGCCAGAGTATGACCTCTCCCCAGCACTGCTGCTGCAATCATCCTAGAGCACACCCTCATTATCCCTCATCTGGATTACTGCTAAAGCCCCCAACTCCATCTCCCTTCTTTCTCCCTGGCCCTCTTGAATCTGTTCTTAACAGGAGTCTATTGTTAAGAGCAGCCAAGGGACTTGCCTGGTGGTCCAGTGGTAAAGAATCCGCCTTCCAACGCAGGGGATGCAGGTTTGCATCAGGGAACTAAGATCTGGTCAGGGAACTAAGATCCCACGTGCTGCAGGGCAACTATCCCTGCACCACAAGTACTGAGCTCTCGCGCCTCAACTAGAGAGCCTTCATGCCGCAAACTACAGAGCCCACATGCTCTGGAGCCCCCGCGCCACAACTAGAGAAGAGAAAACCCGCACACCACAACTAGAGAGAAGCCTGCACACCGCAACTGAGACCCGACACAGACAAAAACAAACAAATAAATAAATAAAAATACTAAAAAAACATAAAAGAGCAGCCAACATTATCTTGTTAAAATATAAGTCAGGCCACACCACTCCTCTGCTCAAGGCTCTGCAGTGGCTTCTGGACTCACAGTAAAAACTAAAACCCTTTCACAAGCCTAGAAACTTCCTACGATCTGGTGCCCTGCCCCACCCTTTCCTCACTGACCTTATTTCTCACCCTCTCTAGTTTCCTCCACTGCAGATACATTAGCCTCTCTGGTATCCCTCCACACAGCAGTGCAGGGCCTTTGCACTGGCTACTCTCTCTGCCTGGCATTCTTTTCCCCTGATAGATTATCGGCTCATTTGCTCATCTCCTTCAGATCTTTCTCAGATACCACTCTCTTGTGGAGACTTCATATTTAAAATTGCAACTGCTATCCTCAACAATCCTTATTCTACATTCTTGCCTTTTCCCCCCTCCATAACACTGATCACCATCTGACATATTACAGTAGCATTTATTATTTGTTTATTGTCTTTTCTCAAGCTTACACCAAAACAGAAGCTCCATGAAGCTGACATTGTTTGCTGCTCAATCTCCAGAGTTAGGCACACGGTAAGTGCTCATTACTTATTTGTTGAATAAATGAATGAATATTTGTGTAGCTGTACTACTTTGTATTGTAACTCTTTTCTTTAATCTACGTCTACCCTTTATAAAACTATAACTTGCATGACACAGAGAACAAATATTTTATTTATCTTTGAAGTCCCTAAAACCTAGCATTGGAAAACGTTAGGTACTTAATAAACATTCACTGAAAAGAAACAACTCTACTGACACATGCTGTCTGTTATGAGTCACTCACAGGGACTTCCCTGTTGGTCCAGTGGTTAAGACTCTGTGCTCCCAGTGCAGGGGGCCCAGGTTCGATCCCTGGTCAGGGAACTGGATCCCGCATGCCACAACTAAGAGCCCACACACCGCCGCAACTAACAAATCCCACATGCCACAACTGCAAAAAAAAAAAAAAGAAAGAAAAGAAAAGATCTAAGACCTGGAGCAGCCAAATGAATAAATAAATATTCAAAAAAAAAAAAAAAAGAGTCAATCACAGAGTTTACTATGCCCAAAACCTGTCCTGAAGGAAACTGATCTACCCTCAGCTACTTTTATTCTTACCACCTGACTCTGGGCAATTTGCCACTACTGATCAGACCAGAAGTAAGCTCCTGACTCAATTACAACCCATCCATTGGCTGGCCAATAACCTATAATGTGCCCTGGCATGAAAAGATGAACTGAACAAACTTAACGCTCCCTCTTTGGACTCTGAATTAAGACGTAAAAAGAGAATTACATGATGGGAACATATGAGTTAAAACCAAAGAGAATCCATGAATTAGAGATAGGAGCTTGAGGAGCCTGGCCAGGCAAAGTTGTGGGGAAGCAGAAACTGCCTTAAGTAGAAACTGTGAAACATAGAAAAGGTATACAGAGTAAAAGGGGATGGGGGAAGGCACAAAGTACCTAAAAGAGAATGGAGAGTCACTGAATCACATTAATGAGAGAACCCTGAGGACTTCCTAGGTGGTGCAGTGGTTAAGAATCCACCTGCCAATGCAGGGGACATGGATTCGAGCCCGGCTCCAGGAAGATCCTACATGCCATGGAGCAGCTAAGCCCCTGTGACACAACTATTGAGCCTGTGCGCCTAGAGCCTGTGCTCCACAACAAGAGAAGCCAGCATAATGAGAAGCTCACGCACCACAATGAAGAGTGGCCCCCACTCACCGCAACTAGAGAAAGCCCGTGTGCAGCAACGAAGACCCAATGCAGCCAATAAATAAATAAATTTATTTACTTAAAAAAAAATAGGTTTTTGCTGCTGGGAACCCTGAGGTCCCCACGTGGTAAAGCCTGGGCTAAGCTGTTGGGGGATGCGAGCCCGCCTGGAGCCCGGCCCAGCAGTTGCTGGGGGCCCTGCACCCCCCCACCCCAGTCAGGCAGCCAGCTGCCTGTGAATGAGCCCTCCAGCCCACCCACCAGCTGACCACAGGAATGAACCAGCTGGCCCAGGTCAAAAGCATGGCTGAACTCAGTTGTAAATGAAGTAAAATTAATATCCTGGAAAGCCACTTAAAACTCTTCATTTGGGACTTCCTGTGTGACGCAGTGGTTAAGAATCCATCTGCCAATGCAGGGGGCACGGGTTTGATCCCTACTCCTGGAAGATCCCACATGCCACGGAGCAACTAAGCCCGTGGGCCACAACTCTTGAGCCTGTGCTTTAGAGCCCGTGAGCCACAACTACTGAGCCTGTGTGCCACAACTATTGAAGCCCACACGCCTAGAGGCCGTACTCCACAAGAGAAGCCACTGCAATGAGAAGTCCGTGCACCACAATGAAGAGCAGCCCCCGCTCACAGCAACTAGAGAAAGCCCGTGTGCAGTAACGAAGACCCAATGCAGCCAATAAATAAAATAAATTTATAAAACAATAAATAAATAAATAAGAGCACCCTGGAGACTCCAGAGACTCTGGCAATTGAAGTCCCATTTGAACTGTTTTGAATCCAGTACTCTTGAAACTCTGCGCCCCTTCTTGCTTTCTGTGTCACTTACAATAATGCCTAATTGCTTGAGGTGCCTTAAAGAGATTGTCTCTGTAGTATAGAACCCTCAACCTCACTAAAATACCATTCTTGGTTCATATAGTTGCTGTCACCTGTCAAAGACTGTGCGTATTGCGTTTTCATATTTTCTACCAAATGATACATTTGAGATGTTCTTCAAAGCCTTTGGCAATTGACCTTTTGAGCTTTGAACACTTATTAGGAAGCACAAGGACGAATGTTCTCTTCAGAGCCATTTGGTTTCCCTTAAAGTCACACTCTTAGGGCAAGCCAGAATCCACTTACAATGTGAATATACCTTGCTTTAAACAGATTTGAAACTCTGGATTTATAGCAATAGATTATTATGTGGTCACTTTTAACAATCTTTTATTTATTTATTTATTTATCAGAAAAGTCACATACTGTTAGAAATGCAAAGGCCATATTCTTTTCAATAGTGAGGATCTATGAACCACAAGAGAGCCACAAACCTCAAGTTCCCTTGTTATGTTTCAGGGAATATCATTGGCTTATGTTAAGCACAAAACACTCAAGGAAACGGGCTTTCTGCTTCAAAGACTTGGTCACAAGCTTTCTCTTCTTCCTTCTCCGTGAGTAGCCCTCCCCTATGGGTCCACACAGCTGTCACCACCCAAGGCAGCCAGCTATTTCAAGATGTACTCGCTATTTTGCTCAAGGGGCAGTAAGCATAACTGTTAAGACCACCAGCTTTATTTTGAGTACGTTTTGTCAATATCTACCAACCTTTTAAACACGCATCCTTAAGGCCCAGCCGTTCGGACATCTACAAATCTATCCTACAGAAACACTAACAAAAACGATGAACATATGCATATAAGGAGGGTCACTGAAGCAGTGTTTGTAATAGCAAAACATTGGAAAGATCCTACATTGTCTATCAGGGAAGTGGTTAAATAAATGAGAATACATCCATACAACGGTATACTATGCAACTATTAAAGAGAGTGAGGAGTGTGTTATGTAATGAGATGGAAATAGGCCTATGACACGTTGTTAAATCTAAAAAAGGCAAGCTGCAAAACAGTAGTTATTGTAGAATCCGTTTTAAATGTGTGTATGTGCCTGTCAGCAGCAAAATAAAAATCTAGGAGGATTGCCCACCAAACTGTTCACACATTGGTTTCCTCTGAGAAGTGGAATGTGGACTTTCTACCCTACTATATTGTTGAGCAGTATAACAAAGGTGTATTATTTTTGTCATTTTCATTTAAATAAAACATTTCAATAGAGAGAAAAGAACAATAGAAGAGGCTTCAGAATCAAGTTGTGGTTCAAATCCCAGCTCTATCATCTTTTTCAGGTTAGTTGGGATATTAAAATGAAAACTTGCTTTACCTTAACTTCTGATTGCTTGAAATACCTCAACTTTTACTTTACACATTGTTGTTTTTAAACACTAGAGAAGATTCTGCCTTGAGAGACTTAGGATCCGTTTTTCATGCAAGGAATACTTTTTATAAGGTGGGTAATTTCACTCCCTAACTTATCTGTGTGCTAATAAGGTACTCATAATAAATAGGGCATATTCAGTCTATTTCGAAAACCCTGCTCCCTTTTCTCCCCTTCTCACCCCAAGCCTCCACAACCTGGGAGCTGTCCAGGTACAAATTAACATTTAAAAAGACCTCTAGTTGTTCACACAAGCAGCTCTATTATCACTCTCTCCTTTACAGCCTTGGTCTGCTCAAAAACCCACATTCAAATTGGATCACATCCACTCCAGCCCTTCAGCACACAGGTATTGTGGCAGTGAGGCCGCTTTTGGCTACAAACCCCTTTATTCATCCTAAAATAACTTCATTCATAAGGTTCAATGAACAACTAGTTTGTGACCATCACAGACTCTGACAGAGCATCTTTTGCCTACCTGTCACTAATTCTTACCGAAACTCTGTGAGTGGGTGAAGCTTCATTTCACAGATGGGCAAACCAAGGTTCCGGAGGGTGAAGTGACTTACCCAAGTTCACACAGCTAGTAAGTGGGGCAGCCTGCTGGGAAATCTAGGCTTTGGGGTTACTACAGGTCACTAATGGTTCTTTACCTTTTTCCTTTTTTTGAACTAACTAGTTTTAAAAGTCAAATAGTATTCTAAAACATGTAAAGAAAAACAACTTTCCCCTACCCTACCCGTCTCTCTCCTATCATAACGAGCCACGTGCAACCACGTGCAATGTTTTCAGCTCTGCCTACTGGTTTAGCTCCACATCTCTAAATAAAGGCATGACCCGTGTGTTTTAACCACGATAGATTAAGATTAAGATTTAACCACGATATAACTAAAACGCCACTCTACCGTCCACTCCCTCTGCTCCCTCTTGGTTCCCGGGTTCACCCACCCCGCCCAGCTTGGAAACTCGATCGGGGCCCCTCTCTTCGCTCACTTAAGTCTCCAGCATCACCACTGCGGTCATTAGACTGGCCAGGGCCGAGGGACCCCCACCGGGACCCGGCCCGGGACACAGCAGCCTTCTCTGGCCCGGCCTGGCCTCACCCCAGACCCCTCGAGGGCCGCGGACAGGGGACCGGGCAGCGGTCGGTGTCCGAGAGCGAGGACCCAATAGGGGCGAGGCCTGGGGTCGCGGGCGAGGGTCAGGGTCGGGGTCCCAGGGCCTGGCTCGGGGGACGAGGATCGGGGTCAGGAGACAAGGATCAGAGTCGGGGATGGAGAACCCGGTGGGCGCGGCGGCGCAGAGGCCGGCAGCGGGCGCCTCCCCTCCCGGCCGCGGTGGCCCTCGGGGGGCTCCTGCCGGCCGTCGACAGCGCGGCCGCAGCCTCGCGGACAGGGCGCCGCCCTCCGCTCCCGCCCGGTCGCCGCGGCCACTCGGCGCCGCAGCCCGGGCCCAACTCGCCAGCCCTTCGGCCGTCGGCCTCCCCGGCCACGGATTCCCCACGGGAGGCGGCCCGGGTCGCAGCCGGCGCGGGGCGGGCACCGGGGCTCCGGGTTTCTCGGCCCGAAGGCCGCTCCGGAGCTCGGGGTCGAGGGTAGCACCCCTGCCCCTTCCTCGGGGGACGAGAGGGTCCACAGTCTCGCAGCCTTGCTCCACAGAACCGCTCCATCAAGCCCTCCAATTTTCCCTTCTGGCCCTCTTTGTGTGTCCTTTCTCGGACTGAGGGGGTCCAAGGACTTGAGCAGTTTCGGAGGGAAATGTCCTTTGTTTATGGAGGGGGCGGTCTGTTTCCCACTCAATGTTATGTCCTCTTCCCGGTCTCTTACCAATTCTGTCCCCTTTTCTCCACACACACTCACCCTCTCCACACTGTGGGTTAAGTCAATTTTTAATTTGTTATTATGCATTGAAAATACTTCTCACAGTGGGTCTGAGTATTATACTAAGATTATACCTCCTTTGTAGTCCCTGGGATTAATCATTGTCTCAATTCTTTGTTAAGCATCCTACATACCGTATCTCACTCATTTCCCCCCAAATGTTCTGCCCAAACTGTAAATCCCCATTCATTCATCAGGTAATGTATCTTTTGTTTTTTTTTCTCGGGAATCTTCCTCCAATTCCAACCTTAACTCTTGGTCACTAGGCCAGTTGCACAGCTGTTGTTCTGGGATTTCCCTTCGTAGTCACCCTGGGAATTTTTCTTACTTTTTTGTGTGAGTCCCCTGTGTCCTGGACTCTATGTCTTATTTTTCTCCCTCGATCTGGTGCAGCATATCTTCTGCTAGCTTCCTGAGAAAGAATGTTAATGAGGTATATTTTTTTTTTTTTTGAGATCTTGCATGATCTTTATTTGACCTACTCGATTGAAGTGATAATTTGTTTGGGTATATAATTCTAGGTTGGAATTCATTTTTTCCTTGTAACTACGAATTGCCATCTAGCTTCTAACATTATTGTTGAGAAGTGTAATGAAACTCTTACTTTTGTACATGACCCATAGTCCTTTGTGTATTACTCTATTTCTTTTATTTCTGGAAGCTTTGATTATCTTCTATCTCTGGTGTTCTGAAAATGCCCAGTGATATGCCTTGATGCACATCTTTTCATTCATTGTGTTAAACACTCAAGGGCCCTTTCAATTTAAAAATTCTTGCCTTTCAGTTCTGCAATATTTCTTGCTTAACTTTTTTTCCCTTACATTACTCATTAGATCTCTCCCCTCCACACACACATAATACTCTGCCCCACTCCATCCCCATCTGTCTTCTCTGTTTTTACTTTATTAAATTCCTGTTATCTGTACATCAGAATCTCCAAATAATTGTAATTCATCTTTTCTCTTCTACTTCTCACATCTTTTTTTCCTACTGTGTGCAGATTTCCTTATCTCAATTCTCCAAACTTTTCATTACCCCTTGGTCAATTTTGCCTTCTAAACAATGGTGTGCTAGTAAATGACTAACAACCAACTTTATAAAGGCCAGGGGCTGGGGAGTGGGGAGCCTTGATTGGCAGAGCCTGCGCATTTCCAAAGTGTATATGTTTGCACCGTGGCTGATTTCAAGCTACCAACATTACACCACTGAATGCAAAATTGGGAAGAGAAGCACAGCAGTATATCATTATATTAGTATTTCTATAATGTAGACACAAGAGACAATCTCAAGAGCATAGGTGATAATAAAATATTAATAATAAAATAATTTGGAAGTGATGGGTTTTGAGTATTACTTTTTTAAAGATCTTTATTTTTAACTATATATAACCTAACTTTTAATAACAACTGTGTTTAACAAATGGTTTGCAAAATTCCTCAAGATTCACCAACTGGCTCTTGCAAGCTGGTATGAGCCAGGTCTTGCAAGTTATTGTTTCAAAATAAAAAACCATGGTCTCTAACATAATAAAATTAAATCAGAGTAAACTTCCAAATGCAGTTCCGATCACATCACTCCCCTGAGTCAAACTCTTTATTGCTTTTCTGCCTCCTGAAACCCTCAACAGTCAAGGCTCAGTTCACATTCTACCTTTCTTATTTGTTCATCAAACAGATATTGATCAGGTATCTGCTAAGTTCTAAAGCAAAAGAGACTGAGGATACAAGGATGAATAATTTAACACTACTATATATAAAATAGATAATTAAGGAGAACCTATTGTATAGCACAGAGAACTCAATGCTCTGTGGTCACCTAAATGGGAAGGAAATCTAAAAAAGAGTGGATGTATGTATATGTATAACTGATTCACTTTGCTGTACAGCAAAAACTAACACAACATTGTAAAGCAACTATACTCCGACAAAAATATTTTTTAAAACAGGGTGAATAATGTACGTTTTCTTCCTTAGATATACTCTCCGTGTAGTAGGAGAAGCAGAAACCTAAATACATTCTACTGAATGTGATAAATACCTTTTAAAAGGTATGTACAAAGTACTACAGGAATGTCTAGCAAATGAATAATTCAGCCTGGGGGATCTACCAAGAAAAATACTCAGCGTTGTTTTTCCTTGTCTTCTAGGTCTACTAGTGGGTCAGGTTTTTAAATTTTTTTCCACATAATATACTTTTCTCATCACAAGCCCTAAAGGTAAAGGTAAAATGGAGTTTTCATTTTGAAAAGTGCTAGTCTATTTTTTTTTTCAGCTACAAGAGATATCCTCAGAATAAACTGCTGGTTAATTCAGTTAAGTGCACAAATTTGAGACTGAACTAATAGAGGATTTTTTTTAAAGCTATCAATGTATGGAAAAGATAGGAATATTAAAGTGTGTGATGCTAAGTTTCTGGAGCATACTTACATGTATGAATAGAAGAAATGTCATAGAAATAATGTAAAACATAAATGGAAGTAATAGAATATATGGCAGTGGATGAAATATACTTAAAAGTTATAACTGAGCTATAAGAAGCTTTCCAGAAATCATATACGTAGAATTTCATAGGACTAGCAATCTTCTTATCAGAGAGTCACAAAGGTTTTCCTGACCCAAAATATTTCAGGCTATGATCTCATTCCAGACAGAGAATAGTTGGTCCAGGGGAATCTTCTAATTGTGTAAAGAAATAGGCCCAGAAAGTTGAAGTGGCTTTTCTCAGGCTATATAAATGTTGGTTGAGCTAGGATTAGAGAAGCTAGGTGCCTTGGCTCCCACTTCAGTGTGTCTTTTCCTTTAAATACTTTAAATATTTGCCTAGGGGCAAGCTCTGATGTCCACCAGGCAGCGCTGAAGCAACTTTATGCAGATATATTCATTTTTTGTTAGTTAATTCAACATTTATTGAATGCCTTTTCTGCAACAGGCTGTAAAGACACACAGATGAATTAGACATTAGCTAATACGGTAAACAAGCACATACACTATGCGGAATTTATTCTACCTGGGAAGATTAGGCGATATTTTCATGTTGGAGATGACATCTAAGTTAAAATGATAAATGTGTAGAACTTTGATGAGGGAAGGGTGGAAGGCATTCCAAGCATAGCAAGAAAGTATAGAAAGTTTCAGCAGGGAACAATGCTGAAACAGACTAGGACTGCAGAGCAGGCAGTATAGCCAGGAATAGAAAGAAGTGAGACAGGAAAGTAGCAAGTGTTACCCACCAGGGTTCTTGGCCTTCCGGCAAGCAATAGAAATTGACCAGAGGCCAGACAAGAAATTCAGGCAAGGCTTTCCTGGGGCCCCTACTGCAGCAGGTGGGATGGAAAACAAGTAACAGATTCCCTTGCTTGCTGGCTCCCTGAGGGGGGTTAAGGTAGTTGCTTACATAGGGTGAGGGTGGGGGTTTTGTTTGTTTTGCCCACCCCCGAAGCGTGTTGTGTGCAAGGGGCACACTGTTTTTGCTCCAGCCTCTTCAAAAGTGGCAGTTGGGTTTTTTGGTCTCTTTGTATCTTCTGTCCAGAATTTGCCCCAGCTGTGCAGGTAGTTATTTTTAGTCCCATACAGTTTCTTTGTATTTTGTTGTTGGAGGAGAGGTGTGTCCCTGTGCAAGCCTTGCAGCACAGCTGCAAAGGCTCCCAGGTCCCAGCAAAGGCTCCCAGGTCCCAGCAAAGGCTCCCAGGTCCCAGCAAAGGCTCCCAGGTCCCAGCAAAGGCTCCCAGGCTGGCACCTGGGAGCCTTTATTAACTTTGCAAAAGGCTCTATCATAAGTGTTGTTTGAAGCAGGATTCAGTAGCTTAGGCACTTGAAAAAGTCTTCAAGACTCATGACTTTCCAGACTACATGTTATATGCCATGCTTCTCTCTGAAATACTCTTGAATTCACAGTGTCAGAAAACATTTCTCCCAGAATAAAACGAGTTCCCCAACCCTTTTGGGGGGTTTTATGGTGAAATTCCCACTGTTACAAGATATATTCTGTTCTCCCTTCTTCTGCTCAGACACTTCAGTAAAATTTTAAGATTTCCAAGAAATGAAAAGTAGCTTCCAAAGAAAAAAAAAAAAAAGGAACTCCTGAGTATATAATTAATTGAGTATATAAGCAACATAATTAGAATCAGAAAAATATAACTAATACTACAATTTTCCAGTAGCTTTTAATGTGAGAACCCTGAAACGTGCCCTTTATGATAGGGACGGATGTTAAAGAGGAAGCTGCCAGTCTGGAGAGTGAGCTTTGCCAGGAAAGAGGAGGGATAACTGAGAAGCAGACCTTCAACTTGTTCGCTGTCCCCATTGCTTCTTTCTCTCCCCAGCGTTTGCTGGGAAGGGCAATGAGCTGTGCCACCCTTCTTTTTACTGGTTGTCATGTCTCTCCTCTCTAACATTTCGGTTCCTGGGAAAATGAAATTAGTTCTTTCTCATTAAAAGGTGGTAACACTTGTTAAACACATAAGTAATTATATTAACAGCACCATCTGGGGCTTCTTGGAGTAAGTGCTCAGGAAAGAGATTGAAAAGAATATGACTACTCTTATTAAAAAGCAAACATTAAAAAAAAGGGTCAGAGACATTAGTATGCACTCACGTTTAGCTTAATATAATAGAGATGACAGACAGAAATAATTATAGATTTGTGTGTATGCACATGTCAGTATACATACATACATATCTTAGCTCTATCCACTGAGAGGGCCTAGAAGAAATCACACCTCAGAAGCTATGAGCACAGCCAGCAGCCATATCATGGTTCCTCTATCATTTTATCATAATGAAAGGACCCAGAGGTCCTTGGAGAAATGGCTGGTCTAGGACTGGGATAGGGAATATACAAAATGAGGCTGGCACTTCTCATAGTACGAGAAAGTAAGAAATTGCTAAAAACAAAACACAAATGATGCGGCCATGTCAAAGGGGCAGATCTCTCCTATAGCCAAAACAGGAACGATCTGAACAGCAAATTAAATGATGTAGTACTGGATATAGCCCAAAGTATCCAAGTAAATGTCCATAAGTAAATGATTGAATAAATACAGAAATGAGGGAGAAAAGTCTCCTATAAAGAGGAATTGTAAATAACTTACAAAGCTACTCCCCCATCAAGGGAGTGGAGCTGCATTCACCACCACAATCTCCATCACCACACCTGAGTGTGGGCTAAGCGTGGGGACTTGCTTCCAAAGAGCAGAGTGGAAAAGCCTGTCAAATAGTTAGTTGGTCTGGTGATTAAGGTTAACATCATCAATGACAATCATGTTGATGGCAGGTACCCTGGATATGAAGTGATGAAAACGGCACTTCATATCTGGGATCTTCCTCCCCCAAACCCAAACCCCACTCTATCAGAAAAACATCAGACAAACCCAAACTGAGGAACATTATACAAAATACCAATACTCTTTAAAATCATCAAGGTCATCAGAAACAAGGAAAGTCTGAGAAGCCGTCACAGTCACAGACCAGAGGAGACTAAGGAGCATGAGGACCAAAAGTAATGTGGTATCTTGGATGGTAGATGGATGGATAGGTAGACAGACATAGATGATTAACTTTGTTATTTTGTGGGGTTTTTTTTCCTTTCCTTTCTTTTCCTTTTCTTTTCTTTTTCTTTCTTTCTTTTTTTTTGGCCACACATGGCTTTCAGGGATCTTAGTTCCCCAACCAGAGATTGAACCCAGGCCACTGCAGTGACAGTGCCAAGTCCTAACCACTGGATAGCTAGGGAATCCCCTAGATGATTCCTTTGGACACAACAGAAAATATCCATATTATTTAAACATCCATGGAACATTAAAAATAATTGACCATTCGGGGCCCTGCAAAAAGGACTGAACAAATTTCCAAAAGCAATTTATACAGGCCTTTGTTTCCCCTTATCATAGAGTAACAAAGAATTAAGAGAAGATTGGTTGAATAAATTATTGAGTATTTTTTAAAAGACCTAACAGCTTATTTTTTAACATTCCTGTCTGTGGGCAATTCTGACTGCTCAGATCTTTCTGTACTGTCAGCATTTTTCAGATGTTTTTGTGTTAATCTGTGAAAGAGGATTTTTATATTCTTGCATGATAAGTATAATATAAACTTACCTTTTGTCACTTCCCATTCTAACTATTGTGCAGTTCACCTTCTTACTGGGCACTCTTCTACATCATTTGACATGTTTTGAGCTGAATCTATAACCCCTTTCTGCTCCAATAGAGAAAAGATAACACTATTTACCTTTTGTTTATTGATCATTCAGGAATGAAAGGTAGAACCCAAGTTTTCTAATTTGATAGAAAAGGAACATTAGGATGAATTTAACTTTGGTATAGTGCACTAGAAGGTGATTTCTGTGGTTTTCTTAGAATTAAAGAACTGGGATAACTTTAACACTAACCAATATCAGTGTTTCTTGACTTTTTCCTCTATATCTAATTTGATTTTTTTTTAATTCCTATTCCCCTACCCCTGTAACCTGTGTCTATCTTTCTAGGGAGATGTGCCTTAAGAACACTGATATATGGAAGACTGTCTAGCTCTTCATATGTCCACTGAAGAACTTTTTTTTCACTGATTATAGTATAAAAACTGCAGATAGCTTTACTTTTGCTTTCCAAAAATAAAATTATGTTGAACATGATTTTCCGCATTACACATGATCTACCTTCAACTTCCAGGGATTCTATTATGGGCAAATATCATTGTTCTAAATCAATCCTCAATTTTATATTTGAGAAAACAAAGATGAGAGAACTTAACTCTCTCAAACTCACACTGTGCCCAAGTCTTGATTGCTAGTATAATGTTCTTTCTCCTAAGTTTGTTGCAAAGTGGAACTTGAGGAAAAAATAGATTTTAAAAATAGAAATAGAGCCAGAAGCATTTCTCTCCTATTAAGAAAACTCTCTTCGAAGAGTGCTCTCTGAAGAAACCCCAACCAAATTAAAATTCCTTGGCCTCTGTGTGTTAATTTGATCCTCATACACTAAAAGTACAGAAACTTAATTTATCTTGGTATGAAGTAGAAGTCCTACTCCCCCAATTGTTCTCTCTTTACTTACAGTGGCTCTGTGATAGAAAATGTTTACAGAATTCTGAAATCTATTGTCGAATGCTTTTATAATCTCAAGGAATTTCTTCCAGGCACATAGAGTACTAACTATCCCAGTAGCAACATGTAAGCTCTGTGTTGTTCTATCAAAAACAGCTGCTTAATCATTCTGTGGTCTCTTCAGGACACCTCTCTTATTCAGCTCAACCATGAAGGTGGCAACTTTCTCAAATTAGTCACAAGAATTGTAGGAAGCCATGAGTGTGAAAAAAAAAAAAAAAAAAAAAAAGTAGTTCAACCAGGAATAATAGCAGTGTTTCCCCAGGATGTAGTTCCACTGAATAGTATGCAAGCAGAAATAAAATTCTGAGTAGAGTAAGGTGGATGAGGACTTTTTAAATGAAGTACATAAAAAACATCCTAAAGAATACTGAGTGTATAAGCTAAGAGGTGGCTTTTCCACAGATATGTAGCCCTACAGATTCTCAGCATATACTCAAACCTCTTGTGTGATCTTGGCAAATTAAACTCTGGAACTCAGTTTCCCCAGGTGTATAAAAAGAGGCTTAAGCTAGATACTATCTAAGCTTCCTCTAGCTATAAAATTTGTTTTCATATAATACACTAATTTATAAACAGTAATTGCTAAAGGCATCCTTCAATCAAAAACCGCATCATGGAAATAAGAACAATATTTGTAAAGCGACAACTAGCTAACAATAAAGACCTGTATCTCTTAATTTGTTCTGATTAACAGTAGTAATCAGCAATTGTAGAATGAAGGTGAGCTTATAAACTTTGAATGGAAATCCAGACTACAGCATTATTATGGAAGTGGTATAATATCTAGTTTTGGTGATTTTATGATGCACGGCGATATAGAAATGCTCTTTTTTCCTCAGAAAATGAAGGAAACATTTACTTTGGAAACAATCAGTTCACACAAAGATAAGGGGTAACAACAGCAAGACTGAATTTTTTTTTTCTGGGCAGGGCATGCATGAGATATACACAGATTTTTTTCATCTGTATTTCACTATTATTGAAGTAACCGTCATTACTTTTAGCATACACTTGTCTTTAATAGTGTCAAATTCAGAGGTGAGCATAGCCCAGCATACATTTTTTTTTTTTTTTCAGCATACATTATTAACGCCATTTTAGCTCATTGTTTCTTATGATCAAACTTGGGAAGGTAGCAGAGAAATGCGGTGGTTTTCAAAACGTATTTTTTTTACCAAGCAGATCCATTATCTTCAAACAAATTATAGAACACATAAAAGCAGAAGAACTCTGACTGAAGACGAGAGAAAAGGGAAGCAGAATCCACACAGTTTCCCTTGAGGTAGCTTTTTGAAACACTGGGGCTTCCAAAATGACAGCGTAGATACCTTTGTTATAAGGGAAAACACATGGGGTTTTGAGTTCCCTGTAACTGGGTTCAAATCTCAGCTCGCCCACTTACAAACTGTGCGATGGGGAGAGAGTTACTTAATCTCTCTGAGATTCAGTTACTCGTGTGTGAGAGGCTAACAATAGTGAATAACATAACTGTTTATGATTGCTGTATGGATAGAACGCTCGATAACTATCAATCCACTCCTGCTTTTGTTTAAAATTAAACATAAAACCACCTGTCCTACAGGTTAAAAAATGCGCATAGTAGCTATTGCCAGATGTAGGCCTCCCAAAATTCAGGTTTAGATATTCCCAATTTGTCTTAGGTGGGTTTTCCTCCCTCAAGTTATTAGTGTCAAGTTTCTTTTAGTCCCAGGGGTTCTAACTATGCCTTACTAGCACCCTTATTATATCTAGTTAAACCTAGATAAACACACACACACACACACACACACACACACCCCAGGGGTTTATTATGAAAACCTCATAATACACAGTGAATGTTCCATGGTTCTCACGTTTTTCTTTTCTAGAAAAAGGAAACAAAAATGTGCAAACTTTTGATTTCAAATTTCAAATAGAACTGTTAAAATTGTTCTTTCACACTAACTTTTATTAGGAAGGTTATTAGTATTTTTACTTTGGAGGCTGTTCCTTTTTAAAAATCAAATTTGATTATATCTCTCTCAGAACTTATCAGCAAATATAACTTTAGTTCCCTCAAAGCAAAACTTAAACCTGTATCTTCTTCTGATACAGCTTTTGTTGGCTTCTTTTAATAGACTCAGTGCTTAATCTTAAGGTGATGGGAGTAGATGGAGAATAGAAAGACACTATAGAAGCAAAATGGAAAACTGATACTTAGGTTATTTTTCAGCAAATGCATTCAATACTGATGATCATTCATTCCAGTACATCAGAGGCAATATTTACTGATCTTTCTTGACCTAGAAATGACACATGCAGTATCTTGTATCACTAAAGTTCTCTAGTTTCATGGCATGATGGTCAAGAATGAGGACGCTGGAAGCAGACTGTCTGGGTTAGAATACCAGCTGCATTACTTATCTTGTGCAAGTTACTTAACAAGTCTTGCCTTTGTTTCTTCATCTATGAAATGGGAATAATAATAGTTACCTACATCAGAGGGTTGGTGGCAGGTCTGAATGAGTTGGGATTGTTAAAAGCTTAAAATACTGCCTGGCATATAGTAAGTACTTAGTTATTATTGTCAGTATTTATATTTATGCACTGATGTCCACCCTTATGTATCAAAACTCACTGGATGAGCCCCTATTCTATGCCAGGCACAGTAACAGACACCTCAGCTGCTAAAACAAATCACCCATCATCCCTGCCTCAAAGAGCTTACAGCCAAGTAGAAAAAAAATGACTTGGTGCTATGACACCAAGCTGTAAATCTGCATCAAATTCACAGAGTCCTTGAACTTAGACGAGAAAATAATTTACATCTTCACATACATTAGCCTCTGAAATTTAGTATTTCTTTCAACTACTAACATAGGTGACAAACCACAGTAGTATTAGCAATGCCTGTGGCTTTGTTTCTGAGAGAAGTTACAGATATTTCCATATCACATTACACTTTCTTGCAGGTATCTCAAAATATTATTTGCCCTCTTCACTGGTTTGAAATTATGATAGTCATAAGACTGACCTGCTACTAGATCTTATTTAGTACATTCAAAAAGAAGCACCTATATTAACACATCACAACTTTTTTTGGTTCCCCTTACAATCCGATATATTTTAATTTGTGCATTTTTAAAAGAAGGGTTCATAGGCTTCATTAGACTGCCAAAAGGGTCCACTGGCACAACAAAGGTTAAAAATCCCAGCAGAGAAGTCTGTGTAAGGCCAAGTGGGGGCACTGATGCAAAAGAGCATGATTAGGGAGGAGTACAAAATGGTTTTGTGTTTTTTGTTTTTGTAAGAGAAGCTAAGTTGTCCTCAGTTTTTAAAACAAACTTAAAAACAGTCAACTTGAGGTACTAAGGATAGCTTTATTCTGATTGCAAAAGTGCATAGAAATTGAATTTAAAAAACCTGGGTCCAGGGACTTCCCTGGTAGTCCAGTAAGTTAAGACTCCGCGCTCCCAATGCAGGGGGCACGAGTTCAATCCCTGATCAGGGAACTAAGATCCTGTATACCCCATGGTGTGGCAAATAAATAAATAAATAAAAACAAAACCAACAAAACCTGGGTGCAAGTCACAGCTCTGCCACTGAATGATCGAATCACTTAACCTCTCTGAGCCTATTTTCTCTTCTGTAAAATGAAAATAATACCAGTTTCATAGGATCATTATGAAGTAGTTTACATAAAAGCATACTCATCACTACAGAGGTCGAAACCATTGCTATTGTTCTATCCCTGCACACATATCTAATCCTGTGCTAGAAAATATAAAAGAAATAAACAGTGGCCTTTGCTTTTAGGAGTTTACTAATTCCAAATACGCATGAAGGCAAAAACAAACAAAACCCTGGAAAGCAATTCAAATTCAGTGAGAGGTAGGGGACTAAACATATTCCTGTCTTTGACAGTGAATTGGCATCACAAGTCTCAAAACTTAAAAATAGCCACACCAAACTTAAAAATAACAATACAAAATAAATAAGCTGGCCACAGAAGTGACCAACCCTCAGATGATCTACAGACATTTTACCTATAGGACATAATCTGATTAAAAAGACTGGAATACAACCAAGAAAACCCCTAAATTAATTCTAATTTGTTCAAGGTGATAAGTATTTCTTGGTGTTCTACCTACATTCTCAACAAAGGAGTGTATAAAAAGTGAGAAATTTGTTACTATGCCCCTCCCATCACATGGGATGGCTTTGAGCCTCATGACCAGTACTGGTTAGCTACTGTACATTAAAACTATGTCTAGGCTGAAACCTGGAATGCTACCATGGCATTCCTAAAGGAAATACCCTTTAAGAACATCCCGACTCCTTTGGCTCCATTTCTCTCCTCATCAAAGATTTATAATAACCTGTGACGAGCTTTTTGACTATACCTGTACCTCCCCCCTCCCCCCATAAAAGGAGAACCCTGTATAGATGATGAAGACTAGTGATTTTGCCAGTTATATTTACTGTTAATTAATAAATTAGCATTCTGGTCTATAACTTGATATTTTGTGACTTGCTTATTGTGCTTTAATTCTCCAGACCCTACTGAATTGATGAAACTTCATTTCCTAACCCTATAAAGCTAAAGATGAACAGTTTAGCAAGATCTAAAACCCCACAAGCCTTCAGAGGTGGCACTGGTCAGAGAAGACTTATTTCAGAAATCTAAAGAAAACAAAACCTCTTTTCTTTTTTGGTAGGGGGAAACTTTAAAAAAAAATACTGAGTACAGAACAATATAACAAATGAGAGAATTCTGAACTTTTTGTCTGACTAAAAATACAGACTGTACTTAAAAATCAGCAACAGGTATACCTAATTTCAGATGCGTTCCTGACATGCCGAATTTTATACTACATGCATCATTCGTAAAACTCACTTTAAGCAAAAGATGCATTGATAAAATCAGCATTTCGGTCATTTAAATAACCATTCCAAAGACGCCTGCTTTCTAAACAGCGTTTCAAAGTTAACTATAAAGGGCCCAAAGCAGGCATTTAAAAAATATTATTGAAAGTATGAAATGGTTCTGTTTACAGATTGGAATTTTTGAAGATAGTTTCACTTTAATGTAACACAAGATCACAGGATTTGAATTGGAAGAACATCCTTAGAGATCATCTTGTCCAACCTGAAATTCAAATCTCGAAGAGTATTAGCTCAACTCCAAACCAGTCCGGACCAGAAGTCTGAATCTGGCCTATGCATCTCTCTTTCTAAGCGAGACCAGCAAAACGCCGGACTCCCTCTCCAGTTTTTGTGCTTAAAACGAGTAGGTTCTTAACATGGGTGTAGGTGCTTCCAAGAAATCATCCCGTTTGTCCCTCTGACCACTCCTGTGGTGTCCGGGGATCAAATATCTAGGTTTTGCTTCCTACATGTTCAGAGGCCACAACCTCTCTCAGTAACGATCCTGAAGCCTCACCGCACCTACAGAAAATCGTTTCCCTCATTTGATAGGACATTCCTGCTCCCTAGAAATCGCTCCCTTTGGTGGAGCCCAGCGGCGTCCGAGAGCAGCAGCCGTCACACCCCTTGGCTGCCCCCCGTCCTCTCCAGGGCTCGCTGGGTGGGATTCGGCCAAGGCTGGCTTGAGGCACGTGGTGGCCAGGGGACCGGGGACGCGATTCCCGTCCCGCGAGCCCCTCACACCAGAAGCGACCCAACCAACCACCAGGCAGGCCCTTTCCTGTGAAGTTAGAGACTCGATCATCGGGCAGGGATCTCAGTTCATTTAACAGGCCCCTCGACCCCCACCCCCCCCTCCTCAGAGGCCCGCCTCCCCTCAGGGGTCCTGTATCCCCCGGGGGCGGCGACTGACGACGCTCAGAAGGCGAGAAACGGCTCCCTAAGCCGCTCGCTGGGTCCCTCTCTCCCCACAATGCACCGGGGCCAGCAGGAAGGCCGCTCCGACCCCTAATTTTCCCGCGAATTCAGTTCAAAGAGGCGGCCGGGCCCGCGATCGGCAGCGCGCACGGGCCAACCAAGCAGCGCCTCCGCGAGAAGCGCCTCCGCGTGACTGACGGGGGAATCTGCGGGCCAATGAGCTGGGCCGCCGGGCGGCGCGCGCTCCCGCCGGCCAATCAGAGCGCCGGGCGGGGGAAGTGGGCGGAGCGAGGCCAGGCTAGGGTGAGCGGTCTCCCGAGCGGAGCGGGGCTCTCTGGAGGAGACACTTTTTTTTCCTCCCTCCTTCCCTCCTCTCCTCCTCCCTTCCCTTCCCCTCTCCTCCCCTCTCTCCTCCTTCCCCCCTCGGTCCGCCGGAGCCTGCTGGGGCGAGCGGTTGGTATTGCAGGCGCTTACTCTCCGGGGCCGCCCGGCGGGTAGCTGGCGGGGGGAGGAGGCAGGAACCGCGATGGCGCCTCAGAAGCACGGCGGTGGGGGAGGGGGCAGCTCGGGGCCCAGCGCGGGGTCCGGGGGAGGCGGCTTCGGGGGTTCGGCGGCGGCGGTGGCGGCGGCGACGGCGTCGGGCGGCAAATCCGGCGGCGGGGGCTGTGGAGGCGGCGGCAGTTACTCGGCCTCCTCCTCCTCCTCCGCGGCGGCAGCGGCGGGGGCCGCGGTGTTACCGGTGAAGAAGCCGAAAATGGAGCACGTCCAGGCTGACCACGAGCTTTTCCTCCAGGCCTTTGAGAGTGAGTGTGTTGGAGGCTTGGAGGGCAGGAATCCCCACTCTCGCAGCGTTAGGGGGCCGGGACGCTCGTGCTGGGACCCCCTTCCTCGCCGGGAGTCGGTTTGATTCGGGAGTGGAGGGCCAAATTGAGGGGCCCGTTCCGCCTTCGGGGGTTACGGCTTCAGGGGGCCCGGCGTCTAAGGCCTTGGTGGGGGTGGACTAGGGGGTCCAGGTGAGGTTCGTGCCTCCCCGAAGATTTACACGCGAGCTGAGGCAGTGGGGCCCCGCGTTAAGAGCAGGCTGCTTGTAGGTGAGGAGGTCACAGTTGGACTGTACGCTTGGACCTACAGTCGGATCCCAGGACTAGTTCTTGCTTTCTTTCGTGCCTTCTGTACTCTAGAAGTACAAGACTGTCGGTTGTAGGTCTGGAGGAGCAAAATTAAGCCTGTGAAGAGAGGAGTGCAGTAAAATCGACCAAATTGTCATTAGTCCGAAATGCCTTCGCACTAACTTGGTGCATTAACATGGCACCTTTTGATGCTCTAAACCTTTCAAATCTTTACACCCATTTTATGGGTACGTAAACTGAGACAGGTAGTATTTAAGCGTCTTCTTTCTCTCGAGACGATCTCGAAATTCTGCCCGTTGTATTTGTCTTAATTTCGGAACATTTTCCGATGACAATGTCTGTTTTTAAGGTCTGTTGTGAGGGCAAAGCTACGACTTCATTTGGGAAGAAGTGTCTGGAAACAAACAATAGAATTTATAAGAAACACCATGACTATGAGTAATCTGAATTGTTCTTTAATGAATATTACATCCTGATTGTTTCCCCCTTTGCTTTTGTGTGCATGTTGTAATTTGGATGATCTTTAATAGCTAGATATCTTACAGAAACTTCAATAAACTGAGGTCTCCCACCCAGTGTCTTTATTTACAATTTTTCGTGGCATATGCTAAGGGCATGGTATCAGCTGTGCTTAGAAAGATGTATTACATTGTTTAATACCCTTCTTTTATTCTCTCTCATTAGTGCTTCATGAAATTCTAATTGGAATTTAATACAAGGAATTTCGGTTTTTATTGAAATGAATATTGAACTTGCTTGAGAGAGATTCACATTATTCTAGCTTTTGCTTAATATATTTTCAGAAATCTAGAGAGGCTATCAATTGGAAATACGGTGGAGAATTAAAACACAGCGATGGCAGTGATCTTGCGTGTTTGTAACCTTTCTAAAACATCTCCTTTTAGTTTATTTGAAACTAAAACTAAACTGACGATTAAGTAGAAATTTAAAAAATTCTTTCTAAATGCTGTGAGAAGACAAATCCTCCAAGAAAGTTTCAGCTATTTTGCTTTTTTGACGAGTCTACTTTGGAGAGATGAACTGTCATTAAGAGTTAGATGCGGTCACAAAACAACTTGATTCTTCTCTAATATTGATCTTAGTTTCTGAGAAGTTTATATGCTTTGATGTATATACTAATATAGTCAGTCACATTAGGTCGTTTTTATAATGCTTTGTTTAAAGAAACATAATATTAACAGGTCATTAATGTAACTGGTATTATGGTATTTGTATGTAAAATATTTTCTGTCAGTAACCTAAGTCCTTTATAACAGATTTTAACTAAACAGCATTAAAAACAATTTCTTACTGCTGTTACTTTAAAAATATGTGTTGCGGTAGAATTTACATACTGAGGTAATATTTACATTGAGCAAAATAGAAACTTGGGCTATAACTAGAAATAT
The DNA here is from genome assembly GCF_030028045.1 of Hippopotamus amphibius kiboko. Lineage (NCBI taxonomy): Eukaryota > Metazoa > Chordata > Mammalia > Artiodactyla > Hippopotamidae > Hippopotamus > Hippopotamus amphibius. The sequence continues at coordinate 17,766,928 of NC_080202.1, forward strand.
TCATTGAAAATTTTAGCTAATTTATGTCTTAGATTTCAGTACTGACTGACTTTGATCATATCTGTGTTAGGTAACGGTTTTATTCTGTTTTGGCTGACTACTGTACAGACTTTTGAAAAGACCAATTAAAAAGTGAACATTTCATTTTGTTATTTGGCATCAATAAAGAGTTCTTTTACTGAATCCAACTACCTCATTTTAGCTACTTTTTACAAGGAGATGGGTTATAGATAGTTTAAGTTAAATGAATATAACTACTTTACTGCATACAGACTAGTTTAAAAATAGCTACCTTAGAAATGCAAGGCTTAAGAACAAGATTGTAGAGAACCTTAAATTTAAAATAAATGTAGATGCATTTTGTAAACGTATGCTGTAGGTTGAATGTCTTTTGATGTAATTGTGCGTACTAATTTTCTTGATGTATTCAGTACATGATTTCCATAATAGGTTATTGGTTTATATTGGTTATAACATGGGCTGGGTTGGTATTTTCTTAACTTAAATAATGAGTAAATCTAGATAACATCTGAATTTTGTTTCTGTTACCTAGAACCAACGCAGATCTATAGATTTCTTCGAACAAGAAATCTTATAGCGGTAAGTAATCAACAAAATTCATCGATATTATTTTTTTCCTAGAATTTCACCTATTTAATTTTAATATTTTAACTTTTTTTATAGCCAATATTTTTGCATAGAACTCTTACTTACATGTCTCATCGAAACTCCAGAACAAACATCAAAAGGTACATTTTATGAATCTTATTTCAAGTTGATCAAACCATGTTAAAATTTTGTTTTCAAGTATGATTTCTAATGAAAGATTAAATATGAAAACTGAGGTGAAGGAGTGAATTGGATGCAAAATGATTTCTAACAGTAACATTTTTGTAAATCCCAGTCGATTGCCATTTTTTTCTTAATAGAAATGATTTGGTAGTGAAGTAAAAGAAGTGATTTTACTAATGTTTTTACTCTGTACTAATAGTTATTATCAAGTTTGGTAGAAGTTGAGGACAAATATTTACTAAAGGGCTCATGGGAACTGTCTTTGATACATAAATTTGACAGTTAATGTCTGAATATTTCTTATATGTTCTAACAATAAAGAATTCACTTCTATGATGATAGGTTCAGAAAGTCTCATTTTATGTCTTCGGTGGTTGTCTTATTATAAGGGAAATACTTTTGAAGTCAATAGGAGGAATGTCTTTAAAAACTTACCGATTTTAGTCACCTAGTCTTAAAGTGGAATCTGGAGGTGTCAGAGAGCTTATTTTTGCTTTGTAACATTTAACCATATATAATTATAGAATGCTAATTTCTTGTTCTGTACCCATGATTACTTACTGAGCATATCAAGTGAACAACTTTAAATTTAAAGGGGAGAACCTCTACTAAGCATTTGGTATTTTTATAGTCTTGACTTAGTAAAACCATTAAGCTTTTCAATAAACTGAAATTAAACTCCTTTGCAGACTCCTACTGGTTACTAAGTAAGCGTCATGTTTTTTATAGCAAGACATAGTTTAGCTTTGTAGATATGTCTAGATATATTTTGAAGGATTGAAATATTAAAACTGTTCGTCTTCACGTAATCTTTCTAAATCTAGAGAGTGCACATTGCATTTAACAGGTGAAATCTGTCAAGTGCCTAAATAACTAGGAAGAAGGTGATGAATTAGACAGCAGAATTATGTCAGCTCTTTACCTGTCTAATGTAAACCAGGGTTCAGGAAACTTTTTCTGTAAAGGACCAGATAGTAAATATTTTAGGCTTTGTAGGAGACAGAATTAAGGATATTATGTAGTATGTAGGTACAGATACAAAAAGAGAAACAAATATCAACAACTTTTTTTATTGATGAAATTCAAAATATAATAATTGAATGCAGTGTTTTCTTGGGGGGGGGGGGGGGGGTGGCTTTCAGCTTACAGGATCTTAGTTCCCTGACCAGGGATTGAACCTCAGCCCTGGCAGTGAAAGTGCCAAGTCCTAACTAACCACTGGACCACCAGTGAGTGCAGTGTTTTATAATACATGCCTACCAGTGAGAAGTGTGGGGTTCTTTTATTTTGGTGGGTTGGGGTGGGGGGATAACATTTAGCTTAATTGGGATTTAGAGTTAGTATTCTCTATTATCAAATCACTTGCAAATGTTTATCTGTAAAAATCATTTTTAGCTCATGGGCTGTGCAGAAACAGACAGCAGGCTGGATTTGGCCAGTGGTCCATAATTTTCAGACCCTTTATTTTGCTCTAAAACTAGGAGAATTTAAGTAGTAAACTCTTTCTGTTAGTATTTTTAATATGGAAGATACCATCTAGAGGACTTCCCTGACGGTCCAGTGGTTAAAACTCTGTGCTTCCACTGTAGGGGGCACAGGTTTGATCCCTGGTCAGGGAACTAAGATCTCACATGCCACTGTGCGGCCCAAAAAAGAAAAAGTGCTGCAGTTATCATCTAGAATGCTGCTTGATTTTAATTTAAAAGTGATGAAAGTTTTTTCAAAATAAATGAGTTAATCCATAAGTGAATTAAAAAATATACATCAAGTTTGTTTATTAGACTCTTTGGTTGTCTCTTTGTGGGATACATTTCTGTTGTCTGCTAACGAAAGGAGGCAGTTTTTTAAAGCTTGGTAGTAGAAATGAATCTTCTTAATTTAGTACCCTTTAGGTAAAAAATTGTCTTTTGGGACAGTTTCAGAGCAGTTTGCCAGCCAAGAAACATGCATTCCATTTAGTTTATTTCCCTGTAAAAATGCATTAAGAATCACTTAATTCTTTTGTTGTATGCCTGTCCTATATAAGAGAACAAGACTGATTTTTAACAAATTACACCACAACTTGATATCTTCAGATGAGCGTTGTCCTTTTCAAAACAGTTGGTGCGTTGGGAAGGTGATGAATTCGACCCGGTGGTTGTGGTCTTTGGCTCACAGTGTTTTTGGAACTGTTTTTGCAAAATTGCTTTTAGTACTATCCTTTCGCTCAGAATGTTTTCGGAACAAAAACATAATATTCATTGTTGGAATACACTTATCACTCCTTTTGAAGTTGTACATGGAGGTATAACATTAAATCTGGTATGTTTGTTAAACTCGCCTTTTTATTTTAAATACCACTTCATAGTGGTATTCAAATTCTGTAGGCTGACACTACACTGGCACAGTGGAAATCCTGGTGAGGAGAAGGGCATCTTTTATTGAATCCACTTTACTGGGTTTCATGTAAGCTGTTTCTGAATCCTCCCAAAACAATTTTCTGAAATTTCATGAATTTTAAAAATATTCTCCTTTATGATGACCTTTTGGTAACTATTTCCCTTGTTAAATCTGAGCTACAGTAGCAGTACCTTTCTAAAGAACAGAAATACTTGGTGTTGGGAGGTGGGACTTCTTTTGTATAGTTGCCTATAATGGTTTGTTTTTCCTAAGGAATGCTGGGTTGCCTGTATGATCCTAATCTATTTCAAATAGTTCTTAATATTCAGTTTTTCTATGTACAGCTCTGTAATGTTGGAAGAGATGAACCTTGTGACCTACAGTCTTAACTTTTCTTCCTACAGACAGGGTTTCTTCTTAATCGTTACACAGAGATAAACGTATTATTCTTAAATGTTTTCAGTAACTTTACAACCCTCCTCAGTAGTACATTTCAGTATTTATACTGAGAAGTTCTTTGTAACTAGCCTAAAAGAATCCTACATTTTTCTTCTTTCTTCTCTCTTATCTGTGGAGATTGAAAATATATTGCCTGCCATCCTTCATAAGAAACTTCTTACTGTGCTTTATTGGAAAACTTTAATATTGAGGTTTTCAGTAACTCTAAAGGTAAAGAGAGAAGCTTTTTTTAAAAAAGATCTTTTGTTAATGGAGGCTACTTATTCACCTGAAATATAGATTGTATCAATTCTGCTTTTCCTATCAGTTTTACTACAAAATACTTACATTAGCATTTCTCTACTGATAATTTTTATTATAGTAGTTGAGTACAATAGCTGTTTTTGAGGAATGAGCATATTAGTAATTCAAGCTTTACAAACTAAGTAATGTGGAATACATTAATCTTTTCAAGGTCTAAATTTGAAGAAACTATATGAGTATAAATAGAAATATTTGTTTCCAGTTAACATATATGGGTCTAGTTTTTCAGCCTCTAGAAAATGTGTATAGTAGATCACCTTAAGAACTAAGACGAGGCTTGTTTTAGAATCCATTCTTAAATTGCTTGCTGAGGGTGTGGTTATTCTTAATATAAGTTTCTGTTTTATGGGAAGTTACTTTTTTTCTCTTAAAGTTGTTAAGTTAAAAGCTGATAATTTTGTTATGATTTGATAGGTATGTCCCTTAAACTTCCTATTTTTTCCTGATGGTGACAACCATCTCTCTAAAATGACATATTTAACCATAGCCATTGCTGCTAACCTTTGAGGGTGTTTTACTAACTTCATATATGTTTTATGGAATATCCATATTTGTCAGGTTACTTAATAGAAATATGACTGTCAAAATATACATAATTTGCATTTGTTTGGCTCAGTCCAGTAGATACTTGAACACCTACCAAGTATAAGGCAGTATGCCAAGCACTATGTGGCTTTCCTTGAAGAAAATGAATCTCTGCCCTTCAGGAGCTAATAATCTAGCAGAAATAAAATATTATGCAAGTTTCACATTTAGGAGACTAAGTGTCAAAATAAATGTAAACCAAGTGCCATAGGTATGGAGAAATCACTCTGGTTTGGGAGTAATTACAAAAGGTTTCATGGAAAAGTTAGCCTTTGAGATGGGACTTCAAGGCTTGTTTGCTGTATTAAAACAAACACTCTCAGTAGTATTCATTGTTATGGCTAACCATCCATAATTTGTCCTATTAAAAATAAAATCAGATATCCAACTTGCCTATTATAGTGACAATAAAGTGTAATCTGTTTGTTTTTCCCAGTTGAGAAGTGATTATTTTGTTTATCTGTTTCTTCCAGGAAAACATTTAAAGTTGATGATATGTTATCAAAAGTAGAGAAAATGAAAGGAGAGCAAGAATCTCATAGGTAAGATAACTTATAAGTTTACATTAAGTGACATACTTGAGGAAAGAGGAAAAAAGTATAGTGATCATTTTCCTAGTGATCACCTCAGCGTTTTAAGGAGTTAGAATGAACCTTAGAGATCAGTTGGTCCAAACTCATACACAAATCAGGGGTTACTTCTTCTGTAGCATCCCTGGCAGAGAATCAGTTCTTAAGCCTCATCTTGAATACCTCCAATGCTAGAAACTCACTGTTTTCTAAGACAGTTCTGTTCATTATTGTTTTTCTCTACTACCAATTTCTTGGATTTTGAATCAAAGTTTCTGTAACTTCTGCAGTTAGTATTAATCCTACTACCTCATCTAAAGAATGATGGAGACTCATTTTTATGATGTTTGCTACTAGGTGCTGTGCCAGGTGTTTCACAACATCACATCTCTTCTCAGTAATCATCTACAGTTCTGAGAGAGGCTCTGTTTCTGTTTTTTTTTTTTTTTTCTATCGTGTCCTTTCTCTTATTTACATCTTTCAGACAAAATGTTCTTAACTTTAGTTTATATTTGAAATTTGTTTATCACATGATAGTTTCACAAACCTGCCCCTTTGGATGGAATCTTCTATTGTATGTTTTCATGTGTTACCCAGAACTAATTCCTAAATGTTCTGACTAGCCTAGTATCTGCCTAGGCTAGACAGTATGCTTCCATTCCTAAACAGTATGCTTCTGCATATTCTTTGATATGTAAACTAAAGAAAGTTGAATATTATTCTAAAGAGAAACAGGGACTTGGATTGTATTTGTTTATTTATTGACTACATTTAGGAAGAATGTAGAACTAAAAATACTAGATTTAAAAAAAAAATGGAATTGGGGAAAATTGCCACATGGATTTTTCTTTTTCTCTTGAATTTTAAATCGTATCTTACCAATTTAGATAGGCTGTACACTGACTTAATGATGCTTCATTTATACTTTCTCATTTCTGTGACTGGTATAAAATGTCATTTTTACAATTGCTTTTATTTTAAGTTTGTCTTCTCGGTTAGGTTATTTTGTTACTTGAATTTTTTTAATGCATTTTAAAAATTTTGTATCAGTATCTTGCAGTCTTGTAGGACTGAAGTGTAATTTATATTTCCATATCTAGGCAATCTTGATATGTAAATAAACTTTGATAGTCCATTCTAGAAGCTGGGATCCCAAATACCTAATGTATTATTGCCCAAGGAATACCTTACAATATAGGTTTATATAGTCTGAGAATATTCCCAGTACATGCACTCTCTAGTCTTTGCTTGAATTTCTATTCCAGATCTTTGCCTGTTCACCTACACTGGACAGAGTTTTTGGGATCCTCAGGGCTTTTTTTTACTTAAAGTATAAAGCTGTAGTCAGAGCCTAATCTGACATCCTCACTTCTTTTCTCCTAAATACCTTAATAGTTTGCCCTCCAGGTCTTTCAGAGCTCATGTGAGAAGGAAGAATGAACCAAGAAGAAAACTTGACCCTTCATCTTTCCCATCAAAGTTCTACCTTCATCACTGCTAAACCTTACTACAATCTCATTGTGACACTGGCTTTGATAAATATGGAGAACTTCCCTTAGAGTGTGTGTTGTGAGGAAGATAGATTATACTGGTCAGGTCTCTCTGAATAATCACTCATCCAATAATTATATTTCTTTTGACCCAGTGAGTTCAACAGTTAGGCCAGTACTATAACGGGTATTGTTAACCAACTCACAGAAACATCAGCGGTTGCATAGAATTCCTGCATGTAATTTTTAAAAATTAATTAATTTATTTATTGGTTGTATTGAGTCTTCATTGCTGCACACGGGCTTTCTCTAGTTGCGGCAAGCGGGGGCTCCTCATTGTGGTGGCTTCTCGTTGCGGAACACGGGCTCTAGGCATGTGGGCTTCAGTAGTTGCAGCACATGGGCTCAATAGTTGTGACTCATGGGCTCTAGAACGCAGGCTCAATAGTTGTGGCACACAGACTTAGTTGTTCCACGGCATGTGATATCTTCCTGGGGCAGGGATCGAACCTGTGTCCCCTGCATTGGCAGGCAGTTTCTTAACCACTGCGCCACCTAGGAAGTCCTTCCTGCATGTAATTTTGAAAAACAACTTTTTAATTGTTTAGGATCTAGCTGGGACAAGTAAGGGTCATTTCAACCAGCAAGATTTTTTTTTTTCTTTTGAAACAGACCTGACTCTTTATTGGAGCTGACCATATTTAGTTAACACCCAGTGAGGCACTTTAGGCCCAGGAGGCATTGAGTTACTATGCTAGGTGCTTCAACTCCCCTGCCCTGTCTCCCCCCCGCCCCGCCCCCATCTTGATGCATGTCTTGTTGCTCCCAGAGTCACTAAAATTAATTGAGAAATTGCTTCATTTTAAGTTCATCCCCAAGGCCCTGTATTATTAAATTTCTTCAATGTATTTTTCATCTCAAATTAGGCGTAATCCTATTGTCCTACTGAACTTATCACATAGGATTGTAAGAAGTTCTCTAGACACCAGTATATGCCAGAATTATAACACTTTGCTCTTAAAGTCTATGGTCAGATTCTCGTATGAGAGAACAAAATAAATCTTTGTTGTTCCAGGTCATTAATTAGATGTTAAAATCTTAAATCATATACAAAAAAGTATCTCCATCTATATTTTTATTCTGTACCATCTCAAACAGGGATGTTGTTCAGTTTAATTGGATCCTGGGTCTGTTCAGTAGCTACAGTCTGGATGTCTTCCCCTGGAACTCATGTTCTTTCAGTACTTCAACAGTTTTAATGTCTCCACTCTCAAACCCAATGTATTTCATTCTCAAAGTTCCAGCAGACTATCAAGATACCCCAAATTATTGTAGTACTGCAGCCCAAAGGTTAGAACAGTCAAATCCCTGACCTATTTGTGACAGTTGTAGTGACTTATAAACAAAACCAAATTCCTGGCATTATCTGTGCAAAATAAAGTTGGTGTTCCAGGATCATTTTTATATTTTATACTCCAGATCTATATCTGTCTTACTTGTCACAGATAATGGCAGAAATTTATTAGGAGAAGGAGCTGATAGAAAAAAGAAACAGGACATTTAATGGTTTTCACTTCTTTAAGGCATCAGTAAATTGTGACAGTAGATCAGAATTGCATTCCTAACCTTAAAACTCAACAATAACACCCAGCAACTATGAAGATTGTTTCTTTTCTTGAACAATGGCTTCTGAAAACTCCATAGCAATTAGCATATTTTAGAAATTCATAGTGGTCACATCTCTAGTCTCCAGGTTTTTCCTAATCTTTCTCCTTGATCTTTTGGTGCACTTATATATATTTAAAATATCTTTATTTTCTTTTTAGAATTTCTGATATAATGCATTATAATCTATCCTCTGAGTCTCTTGTTTCTGGCATACCAATATATTGTGGGTTTTGAATTTATTTTGAGTTTTGACCAAGCACCATGGTTTATCGCTATAAATCTCTGATCTTTCTGTAGTTTTCTGTTCTAGCAGGATCCCAGGGGATCTCTTGGGCTATTAATCTTATCAGTTTTGGAATTCTCCAGTTATAGCTCCTGACTTCTAAGTGCATCTCCACTGACTGAAAGGTAGCATGAAAAGATTTCCAAATTGGAATTGCTTCCAAAAGTATTTCCTGTGGTCAAATTAGCATTTTCATTTAATCATTTTCCATTCCTGGTCCACTGTTAGTAGCTGGAGAAATCCCCTCCAAAGATAACTGAACTAGAACATCTACTAGGTATATTTTCAAACCTGTTTTTAGTAGGTTGATAATGTAAAGTGCCTTTCATCACTTTTTGTTGTTGTTATTACAACCTAAACTTTTGAAATAGTGATCTTCCTTTTCTTATCATTTTGTACTGTAACAAAGTCTGGATCTATTTTTTTTCTGGGACTCCAATTTCTTAGTGTACCATGTCCTGGACATTATACTAAGTCCTAGGGGATATAATGGTGAGCAAAACAAATGAAGACTTTGCCTTTATGGAACTTATTGGCATTTAGGAGAAAAAGACATAATTGTATAGTAAATATAATTATAAAATAAGTGCTGGGAAAGAAAAGTACACATAGGGAAACTGTCGGTTTTTAAAGCAGGAGTATCAGCTCTTATTTCAGAGTTGGATTTGGGAATAGTGATGTTAAGTGAGGGCTTCCCTGAAGAAATCAGCTGAGATTTGAAACCTGAATATGGGAGTAAAATGGGTATAGAGGGTGAGCAGATAGGTGATTCTCGATAAGGGGAATACATAATAATATACATAACATTAATTGAGGCCAGAGTAGCTGACTAGAGAGAGCAAGGAGAGTGATATTTGTTGAGGCTAGACCAGATGGCCATGACCAGATAATGCAGAGCCTTGTAGACTATTTAAGGATGTTGGTCTTTATCCTAAGAAACCCATAAATTAATTTAAATAAATGTATTGCATTAATGGTGTTACCCTAGCCACCTCTTTTGTAGATTTAGCTGCATTTTTAAAACTTGAAGCTGCTTCTTAAGTTGATTGTATGTCTTTACCACCATAATGAGATCTGATGTCTTCTTCCCCTTTCTCTTTTTTAAACAGTTCTGTCTTGGTGTGAGCTTTGAAGTTGTTTTCAAATCGGCATCTTTTCAGACTTAAGTTTTAGTTGTTCCTTTTTCAGAATCTGAGCCATAAATTTATTTGTACATACCTACTCCTGAAGATGCCTTATCATTCACCACTGAACATATATGATTCTTAAAATCTAAGTATTTAAGAACACATTTTTTTCCCCCAAAACAATCATATCTTTATTGACTTTTTTTTTTCCTGAATGCAGTGGCTGTTTTTTTACTCTTAAAGAGAATAAACATCTTTTAGAAACAGCTTGATACACACAGTCTTCAGTGTGAAGCGATATACTAGTAAGAACACGTCTTAACATTTACAGTCTTAATATATATTATGCATATGTATGTGTACATATATATACACACACACACACTATTTAATGAGGCCAGATATAATGAGGCCAGATGGGAACAAATTTTTTAAATGTTACTTCTTGTATAATCTTTGGCTTCACAATAATTCCTTTATGTTTTGTCTACAGTACTTCTGGGAGGTGATTTGTTTATATGTAATGGATTCCCACTCCTCATTCAACTTTATCTTCTCACTACAAAGTGTTCTCATCCTTAGGTCAGAACCTGGAAAGAGACACTGGATTCCAGAATAATGGGCTTGATGCAGTTACCAATTCCTTAGCTTTACACATCATAGCAGTAACGCTATAGATGCCAAATAGCTTATCATCACACTTGGCCTGTTTTGAGGTGATACAGCCATGACCCTAGAAATGAAGCCTTAAACCTGCCACTATCAGATTAATGTGTACAAATTCAAGGCACTAATCTTGGTTTCTTTCCTGTGTAAAAATGTCGGTCCTTCTGTGGGATCTGGCTATTCTTAAAATTTGAGTTTCCTAAATGAATCTCATCTCAAAATGTTAGTCCCTTATGAATTTAACTTAACCTTATTCTGTCAGATACTTGTGCTTAAAATCTTATCCCCAAATTTCATATCCCCCCTCTAGTTTCCTATTGCCATATTGCTTGCTTCTTAAAAGAAACAGGGAACGCATCACAAAGATGAACCAAATCCTTATCTGATACATTATCCTTGATCATCTGTGCTAGATCCTGTGCTGCCTAAAACTGAATAGACCAGACCAGTCCCTTCTTCTGATCCAGTTTAACCAACTCAGATGTGGACACAGTAGCCACAAGAGAGGGAAGAGGGTAAATCAGAAAGGGAAAGAAAACGGCCCTTTTTCCTTAGACTAAGCTACCCATGAAAGGGATCAAGTAGGCCTCATTGTTACATTTTATTCTAGGTACATATCAAGAGTGTTTATTTTTAGGAGGGGAAGGAGGAGGGGAAATTGTGCATAGCAAATCACATTCCCAAGTTTATTTATTTTTATTTATTTATTTAAAGAAAACTATTGTTTTTTGGCTGCATTGGGTGATTATTGCTACACACGGGCTTTCTCTAGTTGTGGCAAGTGGGGGCTACTCTTCATTGCGGTGTGTGGGCTTCTCATTATGGTAGCTTCTCCTATTGTGGAGCACAGGCTCTAGGCACACGGGCTTCAGTAGTTGCGGCACATAGGCTCAGTATTTGTGGCGCATGGGCTTACTTGCTCTGCGGCATATGGGATCTTCCTGGACCAGAGATCTGACCCGTGTCCCCCACATTGGCAGGCAGATTCTTAACCACTGTGCCACCAGGCAAGTCCCCTAAGTTTATTTTTTATGTTGGTTAATTGAAATTCGGAATTCCTTTTCTCAAAGAAACAGTGTTTGGTGGCTGAATGTGCTTGCCATCTCATTTAACTTATAGTGTACCATTTAAAATGTGTCTCAGACCATCCTGTGGTGACCTTTCTGTTTTTTAATTTCCAGTCTTTTGTAGATGGATTTTATTTATTTAATTTATGGCTGTGTTGGGTCTTTGTTTGCTGCATGTGGGCTTTCTCTGGTTGTGAAGCGGGTGGGGGGGGCTACTCTTCACTGTGATGGCTTCTCTTGTTGCGGAGCACAGGGTCTAGGCGTGGTGCACAGGCTTAGTTGCTCCGTGGCATGTGGGATCTTCCCGACCCAGGGATTGAACCTGTGTCCCCTGCATTGGCAGGCAGATTCTTAACGACTGCGCCACCAGGGAAGTCCGTGTAGATGGATATTTTTGTAAATATACTGATACATACTTGGATGTTACAGCAATGTTAAATTTTTATAAAAGTGGTTGAAATCTTATGCTCAATTTCTTGCTTTGTTGTGGAATTGGTAACAGTTTTCCCAGTGACCTCAGTTTGCAGACCATATTTTGAATAACACTAATTTAAAATATTTTCTGGGGTAGATCAATACAAGTTATTTCTGTGATTTCACAGATGAAACTTAGAATTGCATTGCCTATAAAAACAGTATAAATAATATTATAAGTACTACAGTATAATGGGTCCTGATCCCTGACCTTAAAAATCTTATTACTCTAGGGAGGACATCATTATCCTTTTGAAAACCATTTGTGGAGTGCCTTTCTGTAAAACACTGCTAGGTGCTAAGGACACTGGTATGTCAGAAGAGAATGTGTGTGGAAAAAATTGTGACAAAAAAGTGGTAAATACAAGTGCTTATAAATGAAATTAAGCTCTGGGATGGTTGGGGATGGGTCTTTGTAGAAGAGGGAGAGAGTATTTTGATGGATTCTTTAGTATTTTATCCAAGCCTCACAATCTTGAGAGAGGTTATCTCATTTTATAGATATCAGGTCACGGTTAATAACTGGAGCCAGAATTCAAACTTGGATTTTCTGTCTCTCTCATTCTATTCTACTTTCCTACATAAGGCTTTAGTAGAGGCAAGAAGAAACGGGAACCGTATTACAGACAGCAGTTAGACAAAAGATTTGGCAGTTGGGGACCCATTAGCAAATTGGAGAAAGGAATGATTCATACAAAATGGTATTTTAAAATTAACCTTGCCTTAGTATGTAGGTTTAACTGAAGCAACTAAGAATAGGATAGACTGGTTGTGACTAATGGGTTATCTTCTAACATGTGGAACTGTAGAATATTTCTGTCTTTCAGTTTTGTTTTGGAGTTTCACCAGTTCTGCATTGTAAGGCTACATTTATGGAACAGTTTTTATAGGAAAATGCTAGTTATCTTTTAGTAAAATGGCATGTAGATTATATAGATAGTGGATATACTTTTTAAAAATCAACTTTAAGTATAATTAACATTCAATAAAATACACTCACCCTAAGTATATACTTTGAGTTTTGACAAATGTATACATTCGCATAACCATAACCAGAATTAAGATACAGAACATTTAAATTACCCGAAAAAGACCTTTGAGCTCCTTTATAGTTGATCCCCTTAATGTACTTTGTTTTTGAGATATGAATTATATGCAGTCAGATTCACTCTTTTTGGTATAGTTCTGATGCATACAGGCAGGTAACAACCACTGCAATTAAGATAAACCCTACAGTTTCCCCGGTGGTGCAGTGGTTAAGAACCCACCTGCAAATGCAGGGGACACAGGTTCGATCCCTGGTCCAGGAAGATCCCACATGCTACAGAGTAACTAAGCCCGTGCACCACAACTACTGAAGCCTGTGTACCTAGAGCCTGTGCTCCACAACAAGAGAAGCCACCGCAATGAGAAGCCCGTGTATCTCAACAAAGAGTAGCCTCCACTTGCCACAACTAGAGAAAGCCGCATGTAACAACGAAGACCCAACAGCGCAACCAATAAATAAATTAATTAATTAATTAATTAATTAATTATTTTAAAAAGAGAGAGACTCTATAGATTCCCTCATGGCCCCTTTATAGTCAACCCTCCCCTTCCCCACTCTCTTATGTTTTTTTTTTTTTAAATAAATTTGATTCGTGTCAGAAAGTAATATACGTGAATTACCTGTTTTCAAGAATTCCATTTTATTTTCTTGATACTTAAGTTATAGTTGTTATTTTAGTTTTTCCTTTATGTTTATGCTTGCTAACTCTGCTTGGACCCTTACACTTCTACTCCTCCATAGTCATTTTGTTCTCTACTGATATCCTAACATACTTTTCTTAGTACTGTTCTGGAAATGCCCTTCAGGACCCCTACCCTGTAATTTTTTTAGCATATACTTTCATATATTACCTCACTAAGGAAATAGAGGCATCCTCACATCTTTTGTTGAAATATCTCACTTATCTCCTATTTCTCTAAACAGGCAAAGTTGCAAAGCTAACCTCTCTATAATATGTCCTCATTTCCAGTCATTACTTGTTCCTTAATGCTCTCTTTCCTCAAAGTCTTTATATAACTCTTCCTCTCTGATTATAAGAATGCCTAGATTGTCACCATCATTTAAAAAAAAAACAAAAACATACCCTTTATTGGTATGTTTATTGCCCTTTATTGCCCTTTTACTGCTATTTTCTTTGATTCTTTACACTAGTAGATTTCTTGAGTAAAGATTCTGTTCTCTGTAGTCCTCTATAATCTGGTTTCTGTATCACACAATAGAAACTATGTTCTGGAAAGTTATGAATGGCTCCTGATCATGAGATAGGTTGCTCTTTTCCAGTTTAAAGGTACTACGAAAAGTCTGTTGATGTTTTTGTTTATTCTGTCCCAAATTAATAGTTTTCCCATTGTTAGTAGATACTTTTCAAAACAAAAATCATTATAGTTTATGCTTCATTTTCATTGCAGTGAAAATGACATGTTGAAACAGTAAATTACAAATTTATAACAGGTTTGTGATTGTGTATTTCATCCCTAATTGAAGTAGAAAGTGATGGTTCTGCATCATTTGTTAGGAGGTTGAAATTTCGTAGCTTGAAAATATTCAAACACTTTTGCATGGATTCAGCTACCGTTTTGAGGGGTGGGAAGGGAAACCTGTCCCATTTTATGGGTAGAACACTAAAGCACAGTAAGTTATCTTGCCTCTTATTTGGTGGTCTGTTTTTTTCTGCCTTGCTTCTTTAGTGTTTTTGTTTTTATTTGTGTGTGTGTGTGTGTTAATGTGTATAGACATGTCATACTTAACGGGGAAAGCATAGAGTCATGGGCTTGAATAGAGTTAAGAATTAAACAGCCAAATATTTATAAATTAGCTGAAGTAGCTTTGATTTCAGTATTATATTTTAAAGTCTAGGTTATTTTTATTATAGAATATTAAAGTGATGAAATTTTTTATTTGTTCTTCTTAGCTTGTCAGCTCATCTGCAGCTTACATTTACTGGTTTCTTCCACAAAAATGGTATGTACTTAAAACTAAACATTGGCATTCTAACAACAAAACACCTTTGTGACTGAAAAAAAAAATTCACATGTAAATTTTATAAAATTATATTTAATGGAAAAGATGTTGATTCTGATGATTTTCTCTTTAGTGGATTTCTCCAGCAATTTCAATTGCTTTATGTGGTCAATGATGGGATATGGAGGATGTAATTTGCAACTCATTAAACTTTAAAAGTAGTAGTTCCTAAATTTTAGTGTGTGTAGAAACATTTTGACAATTTGTTTGAAATACATATACCTGAACCCTACAAGGACTCAGATCTAGTAGGATTTTGGTGGAGCTTAGGAGTCTGCATTTTGATAAAGCACCAAAACAAGGTAATTCAGAAGTAGGTTGTCTGAGGAACGAGTTTTAAGAAACTCTGCCTTTAAAAAAAGAATGTATTAATATATATGTGTATAACTGAGTCACTTTGGTATACAGCAGAGGTTGGCACAATGTTGTGTAAATCAACTATACTTCAATAAAAATAAACAAACAAACAAGAAAGTCTGCCTTAAAAGTTTTTAAAGATTTTAGGTAGACCTTATATGTAAGATTGTGCTCATAGCCTGGTTTTCTTATTGCTTTCTTGCTGTTCATTTAAGTTTTAAGTAGATTTTTTAATAGTTAAAATAATCAGTGCTGTTTGGGATCATCCTTTTTTTTAATATTTATTTATTTATTTATTTTTATTATTTTTTTGGGGGGTACACCAGGTTCAATCATCTGTTTTTATACACATATCCCCGTATTCCCTCCCTTCCTTGACTCCCCCCCCTCGAGTCCCCCCCACCCTCCCCGCCCCAGTCCTCTAAGGCATCTTCCATGGGATCATTCTTGAAGGTAAACATTAGCCTCATCTAGCTCATATCTAAGTAGGTGAAATTCTGACTCTTATTGCTCAGCCATACCTTTTAGGGCTCTAAGTATTGCAGTTTAAAAAAGCTGTATAACATTATCTTACCCAACTCTGAGCCATCATCTTCCCAAAGATCATAAGTAGAAAATAATGGAAAAGGCTTTGAATATATTTCTTAGATTTTTGTCATTTTTTATTTCCAACATTTTTCAAACTTTAAATTATAAAAACTAATAATGAGAATTTTAATTAATTGCTTTGGAACCTGGAATAGGTGAAGAGTCTCCTGAATAGAATCCTTTCTGCATAAACATTTTGAGAATTTTTTTAATACAGTAATAAAACAACTGAAACAACCACTGCTACCAGTGGAATATATCAATATGTTAGGTATTATACAAAGAAAATTATATAGCCTTAAATGTTACTTCATTAAAAGCAGTGAAAGCGTACCGGGGAAAGTTTCAGTTGATTTCAAAATGGATAAAATGCCTCTTGGCTTGTCCATCTTAAATTTGTATGTGTATCCTTTAATAATCATGTAATGGAATAAAACCTTTATAAGAAACAGGTCAAGTTGGTCATCCTTGGTATTGTTTAGTAAGAGACAGAGTTTAATAATAAACTAGTTTGATAACTAGTCAGGTTTTTAATGTAAGAAATTTGAAGTCTGGCCATATCTGTATTAAAAGCTAATGTAACTTTACTTCTAGTTTTGCCTTCGGTTTGTTCTATTATTTTATATAGAAGTAACCTAAGTAGCATTTTCATGGTTTTTTTTTCCTCCTAAATCATTTATAATCATCTTGTAGAGTTCATATTTCTAATCATTCATCATACTTGGTCTTCTGTGGTGCTTAAAAAGTACATGAACTCTAATACTTCAGAAGCTTATGATTTGAATTTTATAGGTTTGTTAGCCCTTTGTTCTCAGGGACTTCTATAAAACATACAAATCAGTCATCACTGAAATTGATGGATGTTAATTGAATAATATTTACTAATTAATATTGTTTGATTAATAGTAATTGAATTTACTTGAATTAATTAGTTGAAATTAACTGGAACATGGTATGATAAACTTTTTCCCTGTCTACAGGACAGAAAAGTTCAGAAATTGCTCAAATTCACTTGAAGTTTTTTTTTTTTCTTGATATTACTGAAGTAAATGAGAAAGGAAACTCCGCCAATACTTCTATTTCCAGAAAATAGTTTCCCATTATAACTTTGAAATTAATGGAAGTTGGAAAGAAGCAGATAGATTGCCTCTCTTTTCTATATTCAAGGTATATTTGTAGCTTTTTTTTTTAAGAAATAGTATTTTTAAGAAACTAGGATAGAAAAGCAACATCAAGATCCCTAAAATATGATTTTCTTTTGTTTTTAAATGAAGACTTTTGTTTAGCATTTACTGCTTGAAACTGCTTAGAATGAATACACAAAATTATTAGGGTACTATTTTCATGGCGAGTATTGTTCAGAGAGTATTTTTGGTACTTCATTTTAGACATTCAGTTATTTTTTGGTATATTAAATAATTTTTTATCCTGGATGCAACTTTCAAGATACTGATTTAAATATATTTGATGTATACACCCTGAGTAAGAAGAATGTTTTGGTAGAAAAAGTATTGTCCAAAATCTCAGAACAAAAATTGCTTTCTCTGTATGTTTTTGGATTCATCTATAGTATATATAGAACTATATAGAAGTACATGGTAGTTCTAAAGTACATGGTAGTTTTATATATTATTGAAACTTAATGATGAATGAATAATTAAATATTTAGAGTTTTGGACTGTTAATACCTTTGAGATTAAAGACAAGTTATAGAGAAGTATTCTGGAACTTTAATTTGCAGAAGTCTTGTTAGTTCATTGATGTAGAGAATATAGACTATGATTTTAATGTTAAAATTCCTAAACGTTATAAACCAAGAGGTTTCCCTAGGTAGTAAATATCTTGATTTCTTGCTATACCATTTAGGCATATAACTTTTATGTTTCATATTTTTTGAAAACTTTTTAAAATCCCTTTGGTTACAAGTTTTGGTCAACTTAGCCTTTTAGTTTAAACATCTGAGCATTTAAAATGAAATTAAATATGTAAAATAGTAACCAATTCATTTTTTTTTAATGTATTTTTGGGGGGGGGGGTACACCGAGTTCAATCATCTGTTTTTATACACATCTCCTCATATTCCCTCCCACCAATTCAGTTTTAAGTGTATCTTAAACTAAGTAATTTTTCTAATAGATTTTGGAAGAAGAAAAATTAATATTTATTTTGTGTGTTACCTCTCCTGAACTATTTCATTCATGCTTTCTACTAAGATGCTTTAACTGTATTTGTCAAATTTGGAACTAATTTTGGGGAAAAGGAATGAGTAAACTGAGAAGACTTCATTATGGGAAGTCTTTTTTGTTTGAAATTATCAGATTTATTAGGAAAATGAGTACTATTTTTTAAAAATAGATTTTAAAGTATTGATTTTCTATTTAGATAAGCCATCACAGAATTCAGAAAATGAACAAAATTCTGTTACCCTGGAAGTCCTGCTTGTGAAAGTTTGCCACAAAAAAAGAAAGGTAATGTATAAAATGATACTGGTAGATAAAATGGAATAATTTTTTTCATTGAATATGTTTATGCATGTGTATTGTATTTTTAAACCTTAAAAGCTTTTAAGTATGTTGATGGCTGAATTGTAAAACTGATAACCTCTTTTGCCAACCTCTCATATCTTCATGTATTTTTCTAATCTGGCTATAGGTATCTGCATAAAACTTTCTGTTATAGGACTATGACAGTGAAGGGGAGAAGCTATCTTTTAGCATATTAGGACATAAATTCAGTTGCTTCCTGACACTCCAGTGTCTTAGCATTTTTATTTTTTAGCTATTTGTACACATTGATATTTTAAATAAGGGCTAAGAAAGAATTTTTCCCAAGAGGATTATCTTGTAATACTGCTCTCAGAGAAATTCTGTTGCTAGCATTATCAGCCATTAACTTATTAATATATTGCTTCAAATTTTTATTTATAAGGTGAAATCATTTCACCATAGAAACAGGTATTATGGTGGTTAAATTTCCTGGGCAACCCACCAAAGCCAACAGATACACTTTTAGTAGCCTGAAGTCCTTGGATATTTTAAGAATAGGAGGGAATTCCCTGGCGGTTTAATGGTTAAGACTCCACGCTTCCATTGCAGGAGGCACAGATTTGATCCCTAGTTGGGGAACTAAGATTCTGTGTGTCACTCGGCGCAGCCAAAAAATAAAAATTAAAAAAATTTTAAAAAGATAGGAATGATCTACTGGGAATTCCCTGGCAGTGCAGTGGTTAGGACTTGGAGTTTTCACTGCTGGGGGCACGCGTTCCATCCCTGGTCAGGGAACTAAATTTAAGCCCACAAGCTGTGTGGTGCAGCCAAAAAAAAAAAAGAATAGGAATGACCTCTATAGAGTTTCTGATGCTGATGCTCTTCCAAAATCATAGTAAGGTGATATGGTGAAAACTGTGCTAGGGCATTGGTATGGAGTAGACCAAGGTGATGGGAGACAATGTAAGTATGTATTAAAAACACTATAAAGTTAATTATTAATACTCCCTGCTCCCTCCCAACCCACATACATAACAAGTGATGTGAAAATTCTTCAAGATATATTATTATTTAGGCAAAAAAAATGTGGCTATAACTATAGTATGATCCTTTTTGTGTTAAAAAAAAATAGGCATAAATATTTTCTTCAAAAAATATATACAGCCAATTGATAATATTAGTCTTCTCTGCAGTGTAAAACCTGGTGGGGGGGTGGAGACTTTTACTTTTCTCATTCTGTACTCCTGTAGAGTAGAATTTTAAGACCATAGGCATGTGTTCTGTTTCTTTTTAAAAAAGCTACCTAAAATATGTACTATATTTTCTTGTGATAAAGATCTTCTGCATCTTGAAGTTTTTCAGCTTTGCCTTTTAGCATGACTCAAGTTACATAATTATAGAACACTGCTCATAAGATGATTAATATTCCTTCTTATAAACAACATATTTAAATATATGGATTTACTATTTTTAATATTGTTGACAGTGGGGTTATTGTAATCATCTTTTTTCATTTTAATGGTCCTGTTATTTCATTAAAATAGAATATTTAAGGGAAAAGGTTAATTTACATGAGTTGTAATATTTTAAGCATGGTTTTAGTTCTATATTTCTGATTTAAAACTTTCAGATGACCATCAGCTAAATACTGGATATACTATTATATCATTCTCATTATATTGAGGAAATCCTCAACTGTGTTAATATTTGAAAGATAGTTGATCCAAATTTTCTTTTTGCTTCATCACCATTTTCAGACGTATGGTTAGAATTTTAGCATGCCATTTGGAAATCATGGCCTATACCATTATTTCCTATAGCTGTGATTAGAAGTTTTATTGTAATCCTTATAATTGAATATACATAAATAAATATAATAATCTTTGCCTTTGCAGGATGTAAGTTGTCCAATAAGGCAAGTTCCTACAGGTAAAAAGCAGGTGCCTTTGAATCCTGACCTCAATCAAACAAAACCTGGAAATTTCCCGTCCCTTGCAGTTTCCAGCAATGAATTTGAACCTAGTAACAGCCATATGGTGAAGTCTTACTCATTGCTATTTAGAGTGACTCGTCCAGGAAGAAGAGAGTTTAATGGAATGATTAATGGAGAAACCAATGAAAATATTGGTAATCTTTATTTTAATAATTTTACTAGATTTCGTTGTTGGAGGTTAAGGTGATCAGTGAAAATGACTGAACTAGTACATCTTCATAGTATTCATAATTGTGTACAAAATGTTTCTTTTTTAGTTATTTTTGTAATTATTTAGAGGAAAAAATGGTGCAGAACTAGAAATAAATGTATGTGTTTTAATAGCATGGCCTTTATTTGTAAATCTTCTATAGTCTAATGAGAAAATTAATTTTATGGTAGATTGGCCTGGCTCTTAGATTGTTGGCTATTGTGCTGTGCTAGGTGTTTAATCTGTAACATTCTCATTATTGTATGATGAAACATTTCATGTAGTAAAAAAATATATATATATATTTACTGGATGGAAAACACTGGTATTTAAATTTGTCTCTCAGCAAACAGTGAATTCATTCCCCCCTCAACATTTTATTGTGAAAAATTTCATACATACAGAACAGACAAAAGGATTTAGTAGTGAACACCTGTCTACCCACCACTTAGATTCTACAGTTAACATTTTATTATACTTACCATATATCTATCCTTGTATCCTCCCAACAGTTCTGAATCCACCTTTGAGGTAATCATTCAAACAACATATAGGTGCTGGGGACACAACGATGATTAAAAAATCCAGTCCCATCTTCCAAAGGCCAACCTACAGTATGGAGATAAACATAAAATATAATTGTAGCTAAATGATATTTGGTATCATAGAGGTATTTGTGAAGTTCAGTGGAGAATCACCTTAGAAGAAAGAATCTTTGAATCTTGAAGTATCCTTTGAAGTTCTTGGAAAGTAATCATGAATGAAGAGGGTTTTTTCTCCTTGTCTAGTAGGGAAGATCATTCTGAACAGAAATAACATTTGCAAAAATGTGGGGTTAATAATGTCAGTGAGTATCAGAAAGTAGGGACATGCACATAAGGTAAAAACAAAGTGGAAGAGTATAAGTCTGGATATTATTATATTGCAACTTACGTTTATTTGTACCTCATATGGCATAAATGTAGTGTGTTATGTGAAGGGACTGTATGTCATAAATAAGATGTTTTTGCTTGAATATTTGATTCATGAGAAATGTTTGTTAAATTCAGATGTCAATGAAGAACTTCCAGCTAGAAGAAAACGAAATCGTGAAGATGGGGAAAAAACATTTGTTGCACAAATGACAGTATTTGATAAAAACAGGTAATGTTGATGGACAAGCAAGCCTCCCATAATGTTTTAAAATGTTTTTATTTTGAAGCAGAATATAGTGGTGGTACTATTTCTTTCCCTTTGTCTCTCTTTATTCCAATGGATGAAAAACAAATTTGCAAATACTGAACTTTTCTCTTTCTCACATAGAAAGCAGCAAACACAGATGAGGAACTATTTGCATGGGTCAGTTAAGATTGTTTATTCAGCAAACATTTTCTGAGTGTCTACTCTTTGTCAGACACTGTTTTAGGTGGTGAGAAGGAACAAAACCCCTGCCCTCATGGAGCTTAACTTCTAGTGGAGGAAGCAGACACCACCCCCCAAAATTATATCAACTAATGTCACTTAGTAGGAATGCTGTAAAGAAAAATAGAGTAAATGGTGGTTTTATAGAGAAAACCTCTGAGAGAAAGTCATATTTGAGCAGAGACCTGAATGAAGTGGGCCCCATGCAAATCTTGAGGTTATGTATTTACCTAGAGTTCAGGAAGAAAATTGTGTGTAATCATCATTGTGTGGATCTGTGTGCATTTGGCACAGGGTAGCAAGGAACAGTTGGATTTATAATCATTTCTGCAGTTTTCATTTGGGAATGAAAGCATCTTAGTGCCAGTAAAAGAGCCTCTGGGAAGTGAGTGCAGCATTCTTTTTAGATAGGGTTGGAGGATGAAGCCTATAATATGCCATGATTTCTTATCCTAAACTGCTCATTGGTAGTTAACACAGTTCACTGTCAGTTACGTATAGGAGAAAGAGCCAAGAAAAGCAACTAGTGTGTTTCTCTGCTCTTTAAAAAGTAGATCTTTGCTTTAATGTCATATACTTAGCCACCAGAGTAAAAAAGGGTACGGGGCTTTTAATTGGAAAGCAAAGGTGATTAGAAATAGTGCCATGGGTTTTGCTACCATATTGTGTTAGACTATATCACTTAATGTTACTGGCAGAAACCAATGTAGTGTTTTTTTGTGAAGTCGGAAATTGGAATGTGGATCAAAAATTTAAATGGCAACAACAGAAACAAATATAAGAGAGGGGTTGTGTCTGTGGGAGAAGCAATTAGGGTGTTGCACACTGGGCTTCATCAGTGTTGGTAAATGTTCTATATGTTTTAGGCAGCATTGGGGTAGGGTACATTATATTCTTTTAAGAATTCTTTCTACCTTCATTAATATCTTCCTTGTACTTTAACAAAAAAACAAAACACTGCTTCTTAAAGTACTACCAAGAGAAAGTCATGAGAGAATTTTCCCCAAACTTATTTTGAAAATTTCCAAATCTATAAAAAAGTTGAAAGAACAATACAGGTAATTAATACCCACATACCCTTCACCTAGATTTATTATTAACATTTTACCACATTTGCTTTATTTGTGTGTATTTTTGTGACAAACCATTTGAGGGTTAGATTGATTCTCACACTTGATTTATTTCATTCCTTAAACACTTCAGCATGTATCTCCTGAGAGCAAGTACCTTTCCCTCCATAACCATAATACACCTATCATACTTAGGAAATTTAACATGAAACCAAAAAATACAATACTTTTTCCCCAGTTGCCTTGATAGTGTCCTTTTTTGTTCCCTGCTCACCCCCCAGTCAAGGATTGTGATCTGTAGCTTGTTGTCAGTTGCCATATGTATTCAGCCTCCTTCAATTTGGAATATTTTTCCAGCCTGTTTTTTTTGTTTTGTTTTGTTTTGTTTTGTTTTGCATTTTGTAATGACACTTTAAATACAGGCCTGTAGTTTTGCAGAGTGTCTTTCAGTTTGGACTTCTGTGATTGTTTCCTTGTGTTTAGATTCAGGTTAAATATCTTGGGCAGGAACACTAATTGGTTACGTGTTCTTTGTGCATGTCACAGACAGCTGATACTAGGTTTGATCACTTGGCTAAGGTTTACCGTATTTCTCCATTGTAACTGTCCCTTTTCAATTAATTAAAAAAAATTTTTTTTTAAATTTCTTTTATTTTTTGGCTGCGTTGGGTCTTCGTTGCTGCGCAAGAGCTATCTCTAGTTGTGGCGAGCAGGGGCTACTCTTCGTTGCAGTGCACCGGCTTCTCATTTTGGTGGCTCCTCTTGCTGCGGAGCTATGGGCTCTAGGCTGTCGGGCTTTAGTAGTTGCGGCACACGGGCTTCAGTAGTTGTGGCTCGCGGGCTCTAGAATGCGGGCTCAGTAGTTGTGGCACGTGGGCTTAGTTTCTTCACGACATGTGGGATCTTCCTGGACAGGGGATTGAATTCGTGTCCCCTACATTGGCAGGCAGATTTAACCACTGTGCCACCAGGGAAGTCCTTCCTTTAATTAATATGTAACCTCTGTAATAATTAATACATGAAACTAGGTAAATGTTCTTTTTCTCCCGACAGCCTTTTTTTTTTAAACTCAATAGTTTAGCATCCATTGATGATTCTTGCTTGAATAAATTATTCTGTGGCATTGCTACATGGTAACTTTCTATCAGTTCTTCCATGTTTGTTGGCATTTTTCTGTGAAGAAGAGCATTCCTTCTCTCTCTTTTTTTTTAATCAGTATGGATTAACGAATTCCACTTTTATTCAGTCTATTTTAATCTATTCATGTTGCTATTTTAATGTTTAAACTGTCCCAAATTTGGTCAGGAGTCCCTCCAAGAGGGCTCCTGAGTCCTTTTGACTTACTTTTATTTATTTCTTTCCTTGTTTTCTGGAATATTTAGAATATTCCAGACTTTATATTCTCCCTTTCCTACCTCTGCTCTGGAATTGGCTATTTCTTCAAAGGGTTGTGGTTCCTTTTAATAGAGAAGTATTTGCCAGCCAGGATCTGAGGAGTTAGATGTGTAATAAAAATTCTTTTTATAATCTCCGAGAAGTTAGTCTCCTTAAAGAATGACAAAAATTCAAAAGCCATATTGAAAAAGTATGAAATATGGAGCAAAATAAAAAACTTCTGAAAACAAAAATGCCATCATAAGCCAGGTCAAAATGAAAATGACAAGTTAGGAGAAAATTAATTTCAACTAATAGTATGCAGACAGGTGCCTTATTGCTCTAATATGAAAAAAAATCATACTAAGTAAGAACAAAAACACCACAGACCAATAGAAGAATGAGGAAGGGATATTATGAAAATGTTTACAAGAAAAGAAAACATATATCGTTTTTAAACAACTAATAGGTAAAACATCTGAATATAAAAGTACACTGAGATGTCATTTTTTTCACTTACCAGTTTGACAGATATCAAAAAACTTGATAAAGCACTGTTGATGAGGCTGTGGGGGAAAAGGGCCTCTTCATACATTTAAGGTAGGAGAGTAAATTGGATTGTAGCTATCAAATGTACAACCATAAAGTAGAATATTATGTAGCCATGTAAACATGCATTAGGAAAACTCCTTTTCATTTTAGAAATATACTAATATATTACCTATTCAAATTAATAAATAAAATTAGCTTTTAAAAATACTAAGTTGAATAGCTTTGCTGATGTATTATTGAAGTAGAATAAACTCAAGTAGCACAGCATAGAGACAAAAATTCTTAAGGCTCAAAATCATTTGGTGTTAAGAGTCAGACTTTGGAGACAGACTACCTGAATTCTGTTGCTAGCTCTGTCTACTTACTATGTCATTTTAAGGCAAGTTATTTAACCCTCTCTGTGCCTCAGTTTCCTCTTTTGAACAATGGAGTAATAGCATCTACTTCATAGAGGTGTTGGGAAGATTAAATGAACCATGTAAAGTCTTTAAAATAGTGCCTGGCACATAGTAAGCACTCAATAAATGTCAGCTAATACCACCTAACAATTTCTCTAAGACTGATGAAGAGATGCCAGATTGTTGATATACAATTAATTATTTAGTATGTTTGAAGAATGATATTTAGGTTAGTAGTGTTACCAGTATTTAAGTGTATGGGAAAAAAAAACACATAAACTATATATACACACACAAATATGTACAAACACATTAAAACTGTACTGTGAGTATGGGTATAATTTAATTGATTCTTTGATTCAACCAGTATTCCATTTACTCATTCACCTGTGAAATGTTTATTGAGCACCTATATGTGCCAGGTGCCCCCCCACCAAGAATCTTATAGTTATCAGAGTTGTCATTATAATCATCAGTTAGTTTACTGGTCAAGTATAAAAGTCAAGAATTCTAGTTCAAATATTTACAATAGTTAAAGATAACAGAGAATTCTTAGTGGTTCCCTAAGGCAAGTATTATAACACTGTTGTTACCTCGTTTTTAAAAGTATAAAGCCTGCACACATGCTTTATACTTAATGTTTAAAACTTACCAAGTTTTAAGACCTTAGGCATATTTTACTTTAAATGTTTAAAGTTATATCTGAGTAGCTACAGAAATGAAATAATTCTCTAGTAATAATTATTAGTGCAAATCATTAAAATTTCTTTTGTCAGGAATGGAGTGTAGGTATATTTTTAAAACTTGTTGGATATGTAAGCTAGTTTATAAATTTAATAAATGTTTTTTAGTATAAATCTAAAGATGTAGAATTTGTGTACTTACAATAATACTCAGGTTACTTTAAAGTGTATGTGTTTGTCTAACAGGCGCTTACAGCTTTTAGATGGGGAATATGAAGTAGCCATGCAGGAAATGGAAGAATGTCCAATAAGCAAGAAAAGAGCAACATGGGAGACTATTCTTGATGGGAAGGTATGGACTACTTAGAAGATTGAGCACGTTATAGTTATGAACTCCCATTTTTGATTGATGTTTTCTTCCCCAAATGCAAGTTCACGTTGGAAGGAATTCATGTTGGAAGGAAGAGTCCTTTTTTTTTTAAATACTTGGAAAAACACAGATGAAAATTATCTAGTCAGAGTATTTAATGGAAGGCATCATCCTTGGAGCCAGACTGCCAGGTTCATATCTCCAGTCCTAGCTAGGTGGCATCTGGCAAGTTACTTAATCCCCTGCGTGTCTCGGTTTTCCCATTTGTAAAACGAGGCATAGAATTGATGGATTAAATGAAATAATTAATGAAAGATGCTTAGCACCGTGCCTGGCATAAAATAAGTGCTCAATAAATGTTAACTGATGTTTTAAATTCCATTCATACTAACAGCAGGTAACATATGACTAATAAATTTATTAAGAAATCTTTAAATCTTAGATGAAGCAAGCTTAAAATAACTTCTAAGAAAGTTAAAAAAATAAATAGGCATACATACATTTCTTGAATAGGCAGACTCAACAGAATACTAATGTCCTTTATTTCTAAATATATTAGATCAGTGTATCAGCACAAGCAAAATCCTGAAAGGATTTTTTTTAAGCCTTAAAAAATTAGTCTCAAGTTAACCTAGAACAATATGTGATAAAACTAAGGAATAGTATGGAAAAGTTTTCTGAGAACCTTTACTTAATGAGATAATAGAACATACTATGAAGTTAAAAGGACTTAAATTTATGGTAAAAGCATAGGAATAGGGAAGCACATCACTGATGCATAGTCTTGAAGTAGTTTCCTGTATATTTTGAATTTAATCTGTGATAAAATTGGTGTGAGATCTGTGTGGGAAAGATAGATAAATGGACATTTTATGTGACAGAATTGGTATCTAGCCATCTGGAAATAAACTTTGCCCTAATAAATTCCAGAAGGCTTATAAATGCAAATGTAAAAATTAACACTATATAACTTCAAAAAAAAAGTAGGTGAATATTCATATAATCTTGCTATGAGGAAAGCCCTTCTAGGTATGATACAAAAGCTAGAAAGCATAAAATAAAAATGTCTAAACTGAATCATTTCTGTACTGCAAAAATCGAAAGTTAAAAGCAAATTATAGACTGGGGCAAATATTTGTAACATGCAAAAGGCTAATATGAACATGCAGTTAATAAGAATAAGCAATCTAATTAGAAAAAATGGGTAAAAAACAGTCTGACAGTTCTTAAAGCAACAAATATAGATGACCAGTAAGCTTTTAAAAAGATATTCAACCTACTAGTATTTAAAGATAGGCAAACAAAATCGGAGATATTACTTTTGATTACTAGTTGGACAATAGTTAAAAAGTGTTGATAGTTTTTAGTTGGAGACATGGAGGACACATATTCTCAAATAATGCAGAATAAGTTGATATAACCTTACTGAAGGCAGACTGGCAATATGAACAAAAGTTTTAATTGTGTGTATAGTTATTAATTTTGTATGACAGTTAATTTCCCTTCTACAGTTTTGTCACAAGGTAGTAACTGGTTAACCTAAAAGATGTAGGTAACAGGTCTTCCCTGAAAATTTTAAATAGTGAAAAATTGGTTAACACCGTAACTCTAAAAAGGTAGTCATTAAAAAGAACAATACTTTGACAAGATTTCCATGATATTTAATTTTTCCATGATAATACACCCACCTTTTCTAAAATTAATCATAATAGTGGTTACCTCTAGGGGATGGGATTTTTTAAGTAATTTTTTTTCTTTATACATATCTACAGTGCTTGAATTTTCTGCAGATATTTATTATCTTTTTGTCTTAAATTTCTTTTTTAAAGTTTGTTAAGTTTATCCATGAGAAAATAAGGATTATTACATATGAGATGTTGGGTTTTCCCAAGAAATTGAGGCAATATGAAATGGGTATCCTTTTAAGTCAGGTCACATAGATTTGCTTCTTTTTAACAGCTCTGTATTACTCTCTTAAACAAATGACCCATAATTTACTAAACCAATGTCACTTCAAAGGATAATTTGATTATTGTAATTTTTTTTGCATTTTGAGAACTGTTATAGTGAGTATATGAGTATCAGTACATGTGTCTTTTTTGCATTGCAAGTGTTTTATATGGATTCACTGTGTCCAAATTGGTTTAAATGATTACATTTTCATTTAATTCTAGTCTAAAATTATAGTTTTAAGAGGATTATTGATGTAGAGGAAGGTTAGACTTGTGTGGCAGTAAAATAAATAGGAGCCCATTGAAGGTTTCTATAAAAGGGAATAGCATGAAAGCAGTCTTTGAGAAGATTATTTCGTTTCCTGGGTATGGATTGGGAAGTAAAACTTAGAAGCTGGGAGAGCAGTTGAGATACTGTAGTAATAAGATAGTAAGGATCTATATTTTATACTTGGTGATTATATAAGAAAAGCAAAAGCAAGAATAGGGGTCAAATGTA
Source organism: Hippopotamus amphibius kiboko (assembly GCF_030028045.1). NCBI lineage: Eukaryota > Metazoa > Chordata > Mammalia > Artiodactyla > Hippopotamidae > Hippopotamus > Hippopotamus amphibius. Next base: position 17,795,773 of record NC_080202.1, read on the forward strand.
ACTCTGAAATTTTTAGTTTAGGGTCACTAGTAGAATGATAATACTTGGAACAAAAATAATTGTACCTGAGAAGGAAAGAAAAGATAATAGATTCACCTCTGAACATAGTTTAGTTCAGGGTAACCTTGATATCCAAATGGCATTATTTAGAGCTTAGGTATAAAGAATGGAGAACCAATTTGGGATCACCTAATAGGTAAATCCTTGAGGATGGGTGAGAAATCGGGGCATATGGCTAAATGTTAGCTAGGAATTAAGGTGACCAAGAGAAGAGTGGTTTTATAAGTGATTAGAGGTGGAGGAGAAAAGCCAAGATAGTTCAGTGTCCTAAAATTGAAGAGAAGCAAGGGCAGTGGTCAGTGAAGCCGAGAGAAGTCAAGAAAAATTACTAATTGTTATAACCATTCAGTTTACACAGAAATAAGTAATTGGTAATCTAAGAGAGGCTTTGCGTACCACAGTTTTTTGTTTTGGGTTTTTATTTTTTTTTTTAATTTGTTAATTACCAACAAATAAAAATTGGAATATTTCTCATGGGAACTTGAAAGAAGATCTGAAAATCTGGCTGTGTTGGGCCAGTGTTTGTATGGGGCAACAATTCAGCAATTGCCAGTAAGTAGCTGTAGACAATGAGCCCTCCAGTACTACAGTCTCTACTGCATCATACATTTACTTTATTTGCCTAGCCATCCATGTAGGCATTTGGGGTTATTAAGGAAACATCTGTTGATTTAAGTCAAATCCACATTAACATGTCATGATAAATATTTTCTTTTTACTCCTACAATTTCTTTCAGTTCATTATTTGGAATCTTCACTGTTTTCATGTTTTTTCTTTTTTTAGAGGCTGCCTCCATTTGAAACATTTTCTCAGGGACCTACGTTGCAGTTCACTCTTCGTTGGACAGGAGACACCAATGATAAATCGACAGCTCCTATTGCCAAACCTCTTGCCACTAGAAATTCAGAGAGTCTCCATCAAGAAAACAAGCCTGGTTCAGTTAAACCTACTCAAACTATTGGTACGAGAAATTTGCTGTCAAAATAATGCTTTGCAGAGCTAAGACTTAGGCTTTAGATTAATTCGTTTGTCTCTTGCTCCAGTAACCTTTGGGAAATATTTGACTTATTAGACACATTATGAATAAATTAGGGTCCTCCCAAATTAAAGTTTTGTGTTGAAGTGGTAACCAACAATCCTTTAGTCAAAACCTTTGTGCCAGATGTACGTGGGAATTTGGTGGGGAGGAGTGGGGGTGGTTTTTTTAATTTTAGAAGTGTGGTATATTATATAGGATGTATGCCATATATTATTTAACACCTCCAAATGAGGTTTATAGATATCCTTATGTCAATTTAGGATAAGTTTTTCCATTAAATAAACTTGTCTCAAACTCATGAGAAAATGATTGGTTTTCAGAGCTTTTTAGATTTTAGAATTGCAGCTATAAAGGGCTTTGGAACTATATGCTTTTCAAAATTCACAAAAATGTGTTTATGTTATGGAACTGACTTCACTATTGCAGAGTGTTTGTACAGCTTTGGGGGTGGAAGAGAAGCATCATAACCTGAATTTTACCAGGTTAAATTTTGCAGTAAATTTTTTTTTTTTTTTACTTTTTTTATTTTTTTTTGGGGGGGGGGTTTGCAGTAAATTTTTAAAGAGGAAAAACATTTACAAATTGTAGCAGTTCGCTTTGCTGAGTTAAGGTCCAAGCTTCAGTATTCTTTCATTTTATATCTGCCTGATAAGAACACTGTCCTTGACCTGCGAGCATCCATGTTTTTTTATCTAAGACTGTTAAAGAAGGCAGAAGGCTTAAGACAGCTGTCTTTGACGTATACCACTCAAGTCCATTAATTGTGTGCAGGTCCCTGTAAGAGTAGATTCAAGAGATATTAGAAATGACCCATGTCAGAGGAAAGATTTCCCAAGTAAATTGTGATGTGGGCACTTCTCAAAGTATTTTGTGGCCAGATAGGTAAAAGAGTTTCAAAGAAACTGAGAAGAAGAGTTTTATACAAAATTGTATGTATGAAATGATTACTTATGTCGGGAAATAAAATTTATTTTTAAGTCCGTAAAGTAATACACCAAAATTATTAGCAATGATTTTTTTTTTTGGATTTGGAATGATATTAATACAATCATTTTAATTTAGTTTCTGTTAAACCAGCATTTAGTGGATATCTGCTTACTGCTGTGCACTGGGAATACAAAGTCCAATCAAAATCATACTCAGACCTCAAAGTGCTTAAAACATTACAGTGACTACATATAATTACTTGGCGTTATTTTTATGTTTTAGGACATTATAGGTGGTTTCTAAAGGAAAAAAATGGCTCCTGCCAATAAAGACCTTAATATCTGATTAGCGTTGCTGATTAAGGGGATTGTTCCCCTGAACATCAGTTGAGGGTGAGAGCAAATATTGTATTAAATACCACAAGAAGAATTTTGTGAAATCTTTACTGTTTAATTATTTTCACAAGATATGTTACTTCACTTTTTAGAAGCAAGTATTTTCATTAAATATAAAAGTATATGTTTTCAGCTGTTAAAGAATCATTGACTACAGATCTGCAGACAAGAAAAGAAAAAGATACTTCAAATGAAAACCGACAAAAATTAAGAATATTTTATCAGGTAAGCATGGCTGATCCTTCTTTTTTAAGTAATCAGGAGATGCATTTGTTTTGTATGTTATATCTGAAATATTTTGGCGTATTTAAATAAAAAGAATTGCCTCTGACTTGATTTTCCTTTTAAATTGTTTTAACTATTTTTAAAGGTGATACTGAAACAAAATATCTTGAGATATGTAAGTTGGAGATTTGCTGTTCTTTTTGTTTTTTGTTATTTTTAAAGTTCCTTTATAACAACAATACAAGACAACAAACTGAAGCAAGAGATGACCTGCATTGCCCTTGGTGCACTCTGAACTGCCGCAAACTTTATAGCTTACTCAAACATCTGAAACTCTGCCATAGCAGGTTTATCTTCAATTATGTTGTAAGTAACTTTTCATTCTTTCTTACTAATAGTACATTATACATTACAATTTAATTTGACTTTCAGAGATTGTATTTTGTGCAAAATAGCAAAAGTTCTACATTTGATGGCTTGCTTACGCATGAGTTACAGTGGATGATTCAGAGTTTATGTATATTTGCACAGGACACCTATAGTGGCTCACATCCTCCTCACACCAGCTCTTCAGACAAGAAGTAATTTGTACAAAGTTACCAAGCCAGTAAATGGCACAGGCAGGATTTTAACACAAATCTTTTTGACTCCAGGTCTTCTGACTTCCTGTTCACCATGCTGGTATGCCTGGCTTAGTTTAGTTTTCAAAACATTAAGAACCCACAAGTACTTTTTAATTAATTAAGTTGGAGGAATAGGTATTTAAGGCAGGATAATTAATATTTTCTTTTCCCCAACACCTTGCCATTTTTGTTACAGTATCATCCAAAAGGTGCTAGGATAGATGTTTCTATCAACGAGTGTTATGATGGCTCCTATGCAGGAAATCCTCAGGATATTCATCGCCAGCCTGGATTTGCTTTTAGTCGCAATGGACCAGTAAAGAGAACACCTATCACACACATTCTTGTGTGCAGGTAGGTAAAAAAGGTCATAAAACAAAAGTTTATTCTGTGACTTTTATTGATGTTGGAGGAATAAAGGGAAGCCAGACAAAGCTACTGTTCAGGTGGGAATCCTTATTTCAGTATTAGCTAAGCCTCTGGGGTGGTATACTGCTGTATGTAACCCTCCCTGGCTCCTGTTTCTACAGAGGCTTTCTCACTTCCCCCTTACAGCTTTTTCCTGTGTTGTTAATGTCACTACTGCTCTAGTGGTTATAGGGGGATTAAAGTGCCTCCCAGTGGAAGTTTCTGTGTGCATACCTAGGTGGAAACCTGTAAGAATGGAATGTACTCTATTTGGGGGGTGTGAGCCCTCTCTGTGTTACTTCAGCATTTCTTTTCATTAGGCCAAAACGAACAAAAGCAAGCATGTCTGAATTTCTTGAATCCGAAGATGGAGAAGTAGAACAGCAACGAACATACAGTAGTGGACACAACCGCCTGTATTTCCATAGTGATACTTGTTTACCTCTCCGTCCACAAGAAATGGAAGTAGATAGTGAAGATGAAAAAGATCCCGAATGGCTAAGAGAAAAAACCATCACCGTAATTATTATTACTGTTGTTGTTGTTGTTGTTGCTGCTGCTGCCATCATCATCATCGACAGTGATTTTAAAATTTTAGGATTAAATGATTTTCGTTTGGAAACTAATAATTATTTAATATGAATTAAACTTTTGATTTAGTGTAAAGGAGCTTTTTCTAAATTAAGGAATTCAGGAATCTACAATTTTTATAATTTTAACAGTTACCAGCTGAAGGAAATACAGATTTTCTTCTTGTGATTCTGTATTGTGTTTTTTCATTTTATTTAAAGATAACTATTTCATAACTTAGAATTTCCCCTTTAAAATTATTACTTAAGTAGACATTTTTAAGACACATTGCCACTCTGCTGTATAAGTTGTGCTATTTTTAGTTACAAAAAATTTTATTTTTGACATTCTCACAGTTTTTTCCTAGAAATACCAATTATATTTATTCCGTATCTAAAAGGTATTTTTTCTTTTTTTTTTCTTTTTTTTTTTTAAGCAAATTGAGGAATTTTCTGATGTTAATGAAGGAGAGAAAGAAGTGATGAAACTATGGAACCTCCATGTCATGAAGCATGGGTAGGGTATTTCTAAATTTAAATATTCCATTTCCCTTATGTTCTTTTTGTTGCTTCACATTCTATAAATCTGTGTTAGAATATTACTTAAAATTCTGTTAATTTAGATATAATCTGTCCTAAATATCCTAATTCAAGTATTATAAAGAAAAGTGGGTATCCTCAAAGAATGTTTAAGGAAGGTGCTAGCTCCATCTCACAGTAGGTTAAACAGCTTTTCCAATTTCTTATTAGCATTTCATAAAGCTCAAGGTAGAACAGTCCTTATTTCTTGTGCCTTTCTGGCTGAAGCACTGTTTTTCTTGCAGATCTGCTTCCTTCCCTGTGTGCACTATTTACCTGTCAGTACATATATGTTTCTTCTCTACCTTCATTAGTATTAGATCCTCATATAAGGCTTTCTTGTGTAGCACAAGCATGTAAGGTTTTTTCATTTATAGTTAAGAGAAATAATTGGGAGGGGGCACTTTTCTTTCTTTACTCCTGGGGAGTGAAGAGAAGTTGGTGCATAAGCTCTAGTCCAGATGTCTGGGTGCGTGGCCTATAGCCTTTTTTTTGTAAACTGCCTTGGGCTAAGAATAGTCTTCACATTTTTAGTGGATTGTAAAAAATTAAAAAGAGGAAGACAGCAGAGATCACATATGGCTTGCAAAGTCTAAAATATTTACTGTCTAGCCTTTTACAGAAATGTTTGCCTGATCCCTGGTCTAGTATTAAAACTCAGTTATGTGTAAGAAGCTTGGCTGAAATCTGTTTTTCCTTTTGTCTTCATACGCCAGTTTCAAGATAGAACTTCAGTCAGATTACTTGAGTTCTGTTTTAATTCCTGATCCAAATTTGTTAGCATAACAACTACTGGGTTCATTATATACTGACATTACAAACTGGCAGGTAGTTGGTAAACTATTTGGATTTTATCAGATCTGCAGGCAGGCTTTTACAGAGTATTAGAGGCTCAGTTTCAGTGGGTAATGGAGCAGCCTTCTATTTGGTTTAATTTGGTTCTCAACTTAAACCACATTCATTCATTGCTTTCTGCCAAAACAATCACAGTGTACCACATTTGTTGTGACATCTTCACATTTTCAAAGGTTTACCATGAACTGAAAATGTGGAGACACTGCTTCTGAAATAGGAAACTGAGAGAATAGTTAGTATTACATAGTTAATGAAAGTGGTGCTGGCAAGAGAAAATATTTTATACTTTTAACTGCTAACTTCCTAATTTCTTTAGGAAAAACAGAAATGACATCTATTTAAGCTCTGATTAAACCAGACCTCTAAATTTCTAAAATTGTAAGCTCATTCAGGTGATTGAATCTCAGATTCACTATAGTTTTACTACTTGTTAAATCATCACTTACTGGATTTGGATATAGTCTTACTGTTCTATAATGGTTATCACTGCAGCATTTGACAAATTCTTTGTATTGCTATTGATGTTTTATGTTGTTTTTATTAAATAGGTTTATTGCTGACAATCAAATGAATCATGCCTGTATGCTGTTTGTAGAAAACTATGGACAGAAAATAATTAAGAAGAATTTATGTCGAAACTTCATGCTTCATCTAGTCAGCATGCATGACTTTAATCTTATTAGCATAATGTCAATAGATAAAGCTGTTACCAAGCTCCGTGAAATGCAACAAAAATTAGAAAAAGGAGAATCTGCTTCGCCTGCAAATGAAGAAATCACTGAAGAACAAAATGGGACAGCAAATGGATTTAGTGAAATTAACTCAAAAGAGAAAGCTTTGGAAACAGATGGTGTCTCAGGGGTTTCAAAACAGAGCAAAAAACAAAAACTCTGAAAAGGAAAGGCCTAACCCCATGTTATGGACAAACACTGAAATTTCATTCTAAGGAATTCAGCCTCTAGGAAGAGTTTTGTTTTTGTTTATAATCATAGGTTCCAAACAGGCACTGTCAGATGAAGTAAATGATTTCAACAAGGATATTTTTATCAGGGTTCTACTTCACTTCATTATGCAGCATTACATATATATCAGTTTTATTGATGTCATTAAAACATTCTCAAATTTGAGCATGAAAAGCAATACTTCAAAGAAAGTATTTTTAACTTCAACAACTGTCTTATGAAATATATTGACGATAATTAGAAATTATTTCATATATTTAAATTATAATGTTTTTTTGCATTTGTGACTGGCTGTTTTTCTACTTTGTAATTGTGAGACATTTTCTTGGGGAGGGAAAATTGGAATGTGATTCCCTTTTTTTAGAAATTGAAGATTTTTGTGAAGTTATGTTGCATTACTATCTACAATCAGACCTTGATCCTTGATTTTGAAATCATTTATCAATTTGGAATGAAAAATTATATGATACTTTACATTATGTAAGTTCATTTTACAATTTAAAAATAGCACTTCTTCATCTTATGCCTGTTTGAGAACATGTTAATTTTTCACATTGTCGACGGTGAAATGTCATGTTGGCTTATAAGATTACTGACCACCTGTTTGTTTTTATGTGGATAATTTTAGTGTATTGCTCACCCAGTATATTTTTTTAAACTTGAACATTTTGCTGTTTGTTTTTTGTTTCTTTCCCAATTAGGTAATAATCACATGGAAAATTCAGCTGTCCCTGTCTCTTCATTAGGATTGTAAACCAAGGGAAGAATGAGTTTGAGATGTTTAAGATGCCACTTTTGAGGGAGGAAATGTTCTATAAAAATGAACCAGAAAATGTTATAACTTTTTTGTTTGCAAGGATGTCTTTGTAATGTATTTCACGATTAGAATATCCAGTACAGATAAGCTGACTTGAATTGTTTTGAGCAATTTTGCCCTGTGTTATATGTGTCTTATGCACATATTTGCAGTTGGATTTTCTCCAACAGAAAGTGGTTTCACTACTGGCACATTAACAAGCACCAATAGATTTTTTAGTCCAACTCCAAGCACTGTGGTTGAGTAACATCACCTCAATTTTTTATTATCCTTAAAGATAATTGCATTTTCATATTCTTTATTTATAAAGGATCAATGCTGCTGTAAATACAGGTATTTTTAATTTTTTATTTCATTCCACCACCATCAGATGCAGTTCCCTATTTTGTTTAATGAAGGGATATATAAGCTTTCTCATGGTGTCTTCAGAAATTTATAAAATGTAAATACTGATTTGATTGGTCTTTGAGATGTGTTTAACTGTGAGGCTATTTAACTGATAGTGTGGATGTGATTTGTCATCCAGTATTAAGTTCCTTAGTCATTGATTTTTGTGCTAAAAAAAAATAGGAAAGAGGGAAACTGCAGCTTTCATTACAGACTCCTTGATTGGTAAGCTCTCCAAATGATGAGCTACAGTAAACTCTGATTATGCCTCTGGATAGTGGATTTCGAGCATTTCTCTTGGGCTTTAATTTGCTAAAGCTGTGCACATATGTAAAAAAAATAGATTATTTTAGGGGAGATGTAGGTGTAGAATTATTGCTTATGTCATTTCTTAAGCAGTTATGCTCTTAATGCTTAAAAGAAGGCTAGCATTGTTTGCACAAAAAGTTGGTGATTCCCTCCCCCAAATAGTAATGAAATTACTTCTGTTGAGTAAACTTTTTATGTCATCTTATAATAAAAGCTGAAAAAGTCCCTTTGTTTCTATTTATAAAAAAAAAAAAAGCTTTTCTATATGTACCCTTGGTAAGAGATTTTGAAGAAATCATGTAAGATGATAAAGCATTTGAATGGTACAGTAGATGTAAAAAAAAATCAGTTTAAAGAACGTTTGTTTTTACATTAAATGTTTATTTGAAATCAAATGATTTTGTACATAAAGTTCAATAATATAAAAGCTGTGTTTTGTTTTTTTTATTATTATGCATGGTTAATACATGCACCAAGATTTTGTCTTGGTAGTAAGGATCCAAAAAAATTATACCCATCAGTCAGAGCTACTAAGAAATTAAGAGGAAAATTAATGTGAAATCCTGCTTTCAGTTCTAGTAACATCAGTTGCAACTAGTATGTTATAGTATTACATAAGAAATATTTTAAAATTTGTAGTCAGGAGTAATGTCAGTATTAGTTAACAATGCTAATCCATCTTTGGTTTTTTCATTTTCCTTTGAGAAAAAATTTATCTTTTGGCCTTCAGAAAGCCCATAGATTAGAGTGGGATACAAATGATAAAACAGTATATAATAAAGTTGTATACTACATTCCATGAGGTCAATAGTTTGTTGAAATTAACTTAGAAGAGCTGAGGGAAACTTCACAGAAATGGTGACAGTTCCACTGTGCTTGCTTTATTTACAAGTAATAGCTCACCTGTATACATGTTGTTGTGTATTCTTTGAGCTGAGCACCCCTTTCCTTCCAGAGCTCATGGTGTTTCTTTTGAGCACCTGTTTCCTTTTCATTAGACTGCTAAGTCAGTCTCACCGGCCTTAGTACTGCCTCATGGCTTAGTTGGTGTTCAGATGTTTGTCACAAGAACTGAAGGCTTTATGTAGCTACGCTAAGCATTCGGATTTCTGGCAGTAGGGAGTATTCGGAAATTTACTGCACAGACATGACACAAACCCAGTTGTGTTACAGGTGAGCCATGGTTGCAAGAATTTGGGAGGGGAGAAGCTCTACACAGAATCACTAGGATGCTATTGTAGTCCTCCAGGTGAAATATCCAGCTACTAGAACACTCCCCATCATGAAGTAAGGGCTCAAGAAGTAGTCACTGAGTGGTGTTTCATTGTGAAGGGATGAAAATGAACTAATGAGCAGTGACAAAAGCCAAGGGAGGAGATTTTCAAAAAGGAAACCGTCCTGTAACACAGAAAATGAGTAGGATAGCACCGTCAAAAGTTTAGTGATAGAAAACAGGTTTAATGAGTTTAGTAAATGGAAAATGAGTTGGAGAAGTTTATCATGAAGAATACATGAAAAATGGGGCCATAGGAACAGGGAGGAGAGCAATCTGGTGCTTTCCATTAAAATCACAATGCACTTATGCTCCAACAAGTTCACCTTAAGGAATTTAATCCTACAGATAAACTGGAACACGTTAACTGACAAATTGTGACCCACTGTTGAAAAGAGCAGACACACATCAGTAGGAGACTGGTTAAGTTATAATTCATAAAAGTAGAACACTATATAGCTATTAAAAGGGGGATTGGGAAGGTTTGTTGTGAACCAATGTGGAACAAATGCCAGGATAGAAGTTAAAAGGTACAGAATAGTTTCTAGTATGTTTCCTTTTTTAATTTGAAAAATTAATACATGCCCATATTTGCTTGGCTTATAGAATATGACTAAAAGGATACGCAAAAGCAACTGCTTTCAGAAAAGATGGCTGACAAACGGACAGATAGGAAGGAGGCTTTTCACTGTGCCATTTTTGAAATCTCAATATACTGTTTTCTATAGTTCTTATGTTTTAGAAATCTAAAAGAATAGAAAAGGGAGTTCAAGAAGAAGGATGATTTCTCACTGGGAACTGGGTATAATGGATAAGTGATTAGCACAGAATTGGAACACAGTAAGTTTGTATTGAGTTAAACAAGAAGTTTACTGTCAAAAAATAGTTTGTAAACATTCAATTTATACTTTAACCTAAATAGTATGCTGATCCTAGAAAAGCAGAAATACATGTCTTATTTACTATATACCAAGTACCATATTAAAACAGATCATTGATGGTTCCCAATTGTTGACAGCGTAAAAATCATACTCTTCCTCCCTGATCTGAATTCACCATCTTTTCAGTTTCTCTCGTGTATGCAGTTTACCCTCCATCCAGGTGGGACACCAGAGGACAGCACAGTGTGCACCACGACTGTGGTGTTCTCCACACAGTCTACAGTCCAGTTTCTGGAGCATCTTCTATTCCTATATGCTATTTGTACAAGTGTAAGGTTGATTTTTATACAAAGGTAAACATTCACTCAAGTACATTCTTAGGCAAACAAGATTGTTACTTAAATGTCACATGGTTGAGTCACGCTATAAAGCTGGTTCTAGAGAACAGGGTGGATATCTCCTGGACTACTGTATTCAATCTGTTGTCTTTTCCCATTTCTGACTACCATCCTATCCACATGGCAAAGCCTCAACCAGGGGCCACCTGCAGGTGAACCATCTCCTGGAATCCTATTTCTGTCCATGGTACTCCATCCTTTTTCAGAACCCAAATAGTTTCCACCTGCTCTTGCAGCATGCTACCATTAGTAGCCATTCTGTCAATCATCTGTGAATGTGTGCGAGCACTGGTCCCAAGCACTGGGAACAAGAAGTTGAGTAAGACTCAGATCCTGTTTCAAGAATTCTCCCAGTCCTCATGGATCAAAATTATAGTCACTTCTCCTGCCTCTAAACAATCATGTACCTCTTTGCTAGATTGATTGCTCATTACTCCAGAGGAGGGATGAAGTTATACAGATACCAGAATAAAAGCTTTTCATATTTTGAGACAAATTTATGAATCACCTAGTACAAGTACCTAGAACGTAACAGGGATCCAACAAAGCTTAGCTGCTTCTTCATTAATTCAACTAAGATTTTCTTCTGAATGGATTCTGTCTATCCCTATTTCACTTCTTATTTGGGGGGCTGGTTCTTCTGTGCAGCCCTGTAGGGAAAGGACTACGGTTGCCATGTGGGTAACTGGGCTCAAGAGCCTTACCCATTCATTTAATACTTCCTGGGCACCAACTATGGCCTTTGCCTTAAGCTAACCATGAGGATACAAAGATGAGTAAGTCAGATGTCGTTCCTGCCCTCATGAATCTTGGATTCCAGAAAGGGAGACATTCACTCATGTTTTAGTAAGCCACGCTCCCAAGTGTCTAATCTCCAGTCGGTGCCCTGGGACATTAGGTAGTGTGGACATAGGGTAGAACTGATATTTCTTGGTAGAACTGATATTTCTTGGATTTGAATGCCAACTTTGGTGCAGTTGCAGCTTCAAAACTCATAGAGTTACTGTATGACACTGAGTTTGTTTCTTCAACTGTAAAATGGGATTAAATGCCCCCTTCAACAAGGGATCTAGCACAGTAACCTGCTCTCGGTTAGCGTCACTCTTTCCTTCCTTACAACCATACGGTTTTGCGAACTTCAATCCTCAGCTCCCACCGTTGAAGAAAAATTACATGCTTGCTCCTTCCACAAGCTATTTTAAGAACATGGTGGTCCAGTGGTTAAGAATCCACCTTCCAATGCAGGGCACGCGGGTTCAGTCCCTGGTCAGGGAACTAAGAGGCGCCACAACTAGAGAGCCCATGTGCCTCAGCAGAGGGTCCCGCAGACCACAACGAAGATTCCGCATGCCGCAACTAAGACCCGATGCAGCCAAGAAAAAATATTAAACAAAACAAAACATGGAGAAGCATCCTGAGATTACATGAACAAAGTCTAATTCTCTACAAAACTTCAAGTTTTCTAACATTGACTTAGGTAAGATTAATGAATAGAAGTGACATAGAAAGGTCACTTTTCATTTAATCACATTAAATTCCATGAGAGAAAGGCTTTTGTGAGAGATGTTTTATTTTGCTGAATATGGTTTTTGTTTTTTAAAAAGTACTGTCTTAGTTCAAAAGTATTTATCAGATGCCCACATATCAGGAAATGTAGGGTGGTAAGTAGATCCCAGACATTCGAAATTTGACTTTTTCTCAGTTAAGATTTACGGAACAAAACAAGCAAACCTGACATCTACTGTCACTTTCATGTTATAGAAGGACACAGTGCAAAAAGAGCCAAAAGGATAATTTCAGAATAAAGGGTAGTCTTTCAAAGAGAATAAATTTAGATTTACTTTTAGTTACTTTGGAGCAGTTACTCCCAAATCTGCCTTCATAATAGAATTTCATTTCTTTAAAAATAAAAGCACCAGTAATACCAATTAAATCAGAATTTTTGATATTTTTAAAAGCTCTCCAGGAAATTCTAATGTGCAAACAGGGTTGAGAATAATTGCCATAGAAGATACAAAAGCTCAAGGAATTTATAATCTAGTGGGTTTAAAGCAGGTGTCAGAAACTCACATACTCATAGGGTTAGCCGTTAAATGAGCTATGCAGCTGAGTGTTATACCAACCTAGGAAGAGAGAACAAAGAGAAGATACCACAGCCTTCCAAAGAGAACAAACATACAAATGCACGGGCATCAGAACGGCACCAACTTTTCCTAGGAGACAATAGAGCAATGCATTCAAATTCTGAGGGGAAACGATCTCCAACCTAGAATTCTTAATGAATCACTGTCAAATGCAGGAGAGAATAAAGAGATTTTCAGACTTCTATCTCTCAAAAAATTTACGTCTTGGGCACCCTTTCTCAGGAAATGGAGGAAGTGCTCCACTAAAGGAATAACACAAGAAAGAGGAAGACATGCAACACAGGAAACAAGAAATGCAACGGTGGATTTGAGCTGAGCAAACTATCCAACCCAGCACTGGTTGGTGCACATACAAATGGGAACGTGCTGAACCAGTTCAGGAGATACCTAAGTGAGTGTGTTAGTGTCAATCACAGTTGTCACGATAGTTTGTTTTCAGTAACTGAATAAATCTCACTTCTTGAACTAAATCCTTCATATTTAACAGAAGAGCTGGATGCTGACTCTGTTCCCCTCTACAGGAAAACCCCTCATAAGAGATGTATTTACCTTTCATCTCTTACTTACTCTTCTATTTTTGTTTTGATATTAAAATCTATTATTATAGCTTCAGAATTTATGCTTCTGAGAGATGGAGTAGCATAATTTCCCTATTCCTCCTGCTAAGTACCACTAAAAACACTGGGGAAAAAACATAAACATAAGAAGACTCTGACAGATAGCCGAGGGACTCCAAAACTCTAGGAACTCAATACTGTGCGTTCCTAGGGTTCTCTTCTTGTTTTGTGTATCCCAGATTTGGGGCTGAAGAAGCCAGCAACACGGAAATGCCAACAGACAGACAAAAAAGCCCCAACAAAAGCCTGCTCTCTGTAGCCATAGGACCAGGAAAGGGGCAGCTGGCAAGACAGAAACTTACAGCCAACCACCACTCCACTCCAGCCAAACCCCATCGTCAGGCTTGAATGGTGGTGGCCCACAAAAAGATATGTCCACACCAGAACTTGTGACAGTGATTTTATCTGGAGAAAGTGTCTTTGCAGATATAAATTAAGGACCTTGAGATGAGATCATCCTGGATTATGTGAGTGGGTTCTAAATCCAGGGCAAGTGTCCTTATAAGAGACCAAAGGAGGGAATTCCCTGGTAGTCCAGAGGTTAGGCCTCAGTGCTTTCACTGCTGTGGCCATAGGTTCAATCCCTGGTCAAGGAACTAAGATCCCACAAGCTGTGCGGTGCAGCTGAGAAAAAAAAAAAAAGACCAAAGGAAAAGGCCCATGGGAAGACAGAGGCAGAGACTGGAGTTATGCAGCAACAAGTCAAGGAATGCCTGCAGCCACCGGAAGCTTCCAGAGACAAGGATTCTCCCCTGGACCCTTTGGAGGGAGTACAGTCTTGCCAATATATATGTTATGTATGTATATATAACATTCATTTTATATATATATATGGATCCTTCCACTTAAAAGTGAAGATGACTTTTCTCCCTCTACTTAAAAGATTAAATCTGAATTAAATCTCATGAAAGAAAAAAATACACACATATACCTTTTAGTTTTTTATTTTGTTTCAGACAGTTGGACGAGGCATCTCCATTCTAGCACATCTTAACAACACTAACCAAGTGAAAAACAGCTTACTTATATATAAAAAGGCAAGGGGAAAAGGTCATGATTGTCGAATAGGGAACTGGAATCCCCAAATAAATTATCTTACAAAAATATCAAACTTGCTTTTCCACTTTTCTACTGTTAAAAATGAAAAAAACAATTCACATTAAAGAAAAAAGATCTTAGGCTGGTATATAGCAAGTTGAGATAAACATTTTTACATATTAAGTCCTTCAAATAAATATTTTAAACAAATTTAAGTTTTCAAAAAAAAACAAGTCAAGTATTTACCCTACATTTGTTTGGTCCACTAAAAGACCATTTATGAAACTGACATGAAACTGGACCGCAGCTCAGACCCTGCAAAGAGCGACATGCACGTCACTGAGGCTGGATACGCACCTGTGCATAGTTCATACGTGGAACACAGCTAACACTGCTGTGCCCACTACTTCCATAAGCAGTTTTACCCTGTAAAAACCCTCTAGCCTACTGCGAATTGAACTGCAAGGAAAGCACAAAAGAAAACACTTTGCCTACTGTAGCCATTTGCTCAGTAATTTTAAAAAATGCAAAAATTATCATTCTTTTGGGACTTAAAGATTACTGAACATGAGATAAAATTCAATACTGCTTACAAATCCCTGCATATGAAGAGCATATTCAACACTCCCGCAGAGAACACACAGGAGGGTGTATATTACAGCATACATGGTAGCACATTCTACCTGGTCTGTTCTTGCCTTTTCATTCTAAAGTCTTAAACGGCCTTGGATCTTTAAAAGATGGAAATTTAAGAAAAATAATGTTAAGTTACATTTTTGTGTTCTTACAACCAACTTTAAAAGTAAGTACAGTGGAAGGGTAGAGGGCTTCCTATATCTCCTCATACTTTTAAGAGCCAATTTGATTTTTATTGTGATGTGATATCCCAAATTAATACTATGCTAAAAATAAAACAGACTGCATTACGGTTTTGTTCACAATATGCATGCCTCTTTTTGCTACGATATTCCAAAATAAATCCAGTAAATAATTTCTGTTTCCAATGACTTAACTGAGAGATGAATCTAACCATTTTTCAAACCAATGACACCTGAACTGGACTGGGGAAAGCTACGTGAAACCCCTGTGAGCCTAAAGCCAATCATCTGAAAATCTAGAATACCAACACTTTCCACCCAGGGTAGAAAAACGAGCATCCAAAGTAAAGAGAACCACAAGACTGATCGAGCAACCAATCAAACACCACTTCTCTGTTATCTGAGCTAATAGTTACGCGAAGCTTGAAGTTTCCGCCTTCGTTAGTACTGGTGGACCCTAGAGCCACAGCTTCAACGTCAAATGTGACAGTGGACCCAGAGGTAACTGCGGGCAACTGATTAGTCATTTCTTTTCCATTTACAAAAACTGCACCTAAAATGTTAAGGTAAAGAGTCATTCATATGTGAGCAATAACTAAGAACGGAAGCAAGATTCTAGATTATTGGTAACAACTAATTTCCTAATTCAGATAAAGAAAACATTTTGGAATGCCAACCGGTCAAAGGTAATGCAGTTAAATATGTTAATTAACCCCCATACCCGAGGCAAAAGAAAAAGTTAAAGCTTTAATAACATCTTAAAGCTCTGGTTCAGGGTTCCGCTCTTTTAAAATAGAGACCATGAGTTTCCCATATGGATGGTGTCAAAAGAAACTTGACTCCATTATAAAATTACATCCTATGGAACAACAAGATGGTTTCACATGGAATAAACAAGAATCTTGTCCTACCTACTGTTTGACCCACACCATAAAATATAAATACATCTTGGTAGTGATTTTTAAAAGTGTGATTACTGTGAAATAAAGAACCAAAGAACACTACAGATATAAACTCTCTCCCCATTTCCCTAATCTATGCTGAATTTATGTTCTCTAACCTATGCTGAATTCAGATGACCCAGGCACACTGAACCCAGGGGTAAACTGCCTGGTGAAGATCCCAGCTCAACCACCTTCAAGCTTTGTGAGTTTAAGCCAGCTACTTAACCTCTCTGCGGCTGTTTTTATCAACTACAAAATGGATATAATGCTACTCCTCACTTCAAAAAGCTGTTAAAAGGATTAAATAATGTATTCTTTTTAAAGGGTACAGCATAATGCCTGGTACACAGCAGCCACACAGATATGTCATTAAGACCTAAACTCTTTCATCTTCTGCTATAAATGTGTGATACTAAAACTCAGATCTTACTACAGTAAATCATACATTTCAGAGAGAATGGCCGTTATTGCCCTCTTACCGTTTGTACTAACGCACACTGCTTGATCCCGCTGCAGGGAGTCATATCCACCCTGTTTTTCTGCACACACGCCTATACTGTCTCTTCTGTCTGGTTGTCCCACAGTTTCAACTCTGTCAATGAGGTAGAAAGGTCATTTAATCTTTTTTTTTTTTTTTTTTTAACAACGTGGTATCTAGTGCTTAAAAAGAGCCATCTCATCACCATTATTCTTAAGAATAGCTAACAATGATTCAGCACTTCTTAAATTCCAGGCACTGTTCTAAAAACTTTGTGTCTATTTATCATAAATCATCTCATTCGATTCACACAACCACCCATGATGGAGGTGCTATTATTATCACACCCAAGTTATACATGAGGAAACTGAGGCAGGAAAGAAAAAATAAGGTTAAAAAAAAAGGCTAAATACACGGATGCCTATCACCCAGCTGAGTGGTGGAACTAAGATACAAACTCAGGCATTCTGACTGCAGAGTCTATGTTAACTACTTATAACTACAACAGCACATTTCTATTCTATGTTCTGGCTCTAGACATATAGAAAATGTGTCTTATTTGCCATTACAATGAATGTGACCATTACTGCCATCACCTAAACCTTCAATATGCAAATCTATGCAATGATTAGATTACTATTTATTAAGAAATTAAAAATAGACATTATCCTCTTTTTTAAAAAGAGGATAATGTGGTTATGGACATATTTTGGTTGGAAAACTTCATACATAGAAAGTTTAAGCGTTTCCTTTTGTGTTTTAGTCTCAAGTAATACACCATCATGTACTCTAGAAATAGGAAGCTTAGATACAAAGGTCAATCTACATCCCTATTATCAGGGTCATTTTCCCCTGCACTCCAGAAAGCGAGACTTTGCAAGGTCAGAAAAAGAAAAATTAGGAAGGAGAAGAATGTAGCTTTACCAAGGGAAGATGTGATTATTTATACTCAATGTGGCCTCAAAATGTCGTTCTTTGTAAAGTGGCAAACATGCAGGTTCATAATAAACATGTGGGTGCGTTTCTGAAGTCATTTCACTTTGAAACCAGCAGCATAAAGAAGTACACAGAGGAGGAGGAGAATGATGTCAGCAATATGACAGAATCTTGTGTCCTAGGACTCATTCTATCACAGAAACAACACTTTCAAAATGATATACAGACCAAAATACCTTTATGAGATTCCCAGAATCCAGTTAAAAAGTCCCAAAGGAGCACAAAGCTGAAAATAGCTACACTGAAATGGGTAAGAAGAGCAATTTCACTTGCCCCATGTCACCCCTCTTCCAAGCCACCACAGCTCAGTGCCAGGCAAGAACAGTCCAGCTCCTGACTTTTCCTTTAGAAAGGAGACAAAGGAGTGGAGTGTGCCTCCAGCATTCTAGCTCTTTGGAGGGCTGCCCAAAGGACCGGTTTCTGTCATGCCTCATTTAGAGCACTGACGGAACTGGCATAGCATGGATGCCTGAATGCTGCAAAGACCAAAGAAAAGTGAGGGGTGGCATCCTGCAGCCAGTGCAATTTGGCGTGGGAGGGAAGGAGAAGAGGAAAACTTGCTTCTGGTGTGCTAGCTTTTCACAGCGCTGCTCAAGGGAATGGTATCTGTCTCACCTGATGGAGAGCCAGCACACTCTGGATACCTGGTGGCCACTGATTCCAAGAGAGAGCAAAGGTGCCCTGCTGCTGTAGCACCAGAGAATGTGCAGTGCCACAAAGGGGCACCAGAGGGAGCAAGAGATTATGAGCTCTTTAAAAAACCATCAAGCCTCTCTAACTGAGAAACTGCACATACAAACCCAGAGAAGTCACATCCTGTCAGAAAAGGTTTCAGTGGCCCCCCACATCTTTAGCTGGGCTTATTTGTGAGGGTCTTCTCCTGTACGAAGCAAGCCATAAAGATTGGGAAAGGTGGTTTTTTTTCCATATGTGCAGATGCCAACACAAAATTACAAAACATAAAGAAACAGGGAAACCTGGCCCAGACTAAAAAAAAAAAAAAAAAAAAAAATCTTCAGAAAATTATCCTAATGAAATAGGGGTATATGAATTATCTGACAATTCAAAATATCCATCATAAAGACGTTCTACAGGCTCAAGAAAATGAGGCATGAACAAAATCAGAATACCTACAAAGGCAGAAAATTTAAAAAATAACAACACATTTTCAAACTAAAGAATATATTAACTGAAAAGTTCATGAGAGGAATTCAGTGTCACACTTAAACAGAAGAAAGAAACATCAAACTTGAAGACAGGTTGTTTGAAATAACCCAATCAGAAGAACAAAAGGAGAAAAGAATGAAAAAGAGTGAAGAAAGTCAAAGAGACTTATGAGAGAAGAGAGAGGAAAAGGGGCAAAATGTTTAAAGAAATAATGGCTGAAAACTCCCTAAATTTGGGAAAGGAAATGGACACTCAGATTCAAGAAGCCGAAAGAACTCCAAATAGGATGAACCCAAGGAATCACACTGAAACTCATTATAATCAAATTGTCAACAGTAAAAGACTGAGAATTTCAAAAACAGCAAGAGAAAAGTGACTTGTCATGTATAATAAGACTATCAGTATATTTCTTTTTTTTTTTTAAAGCTCTTTATTGGAATATAATTGCTTTACACTGTTGTGCCAATTTTTGAGGTACACCAAAGTGAATCAGCTCTATTTACACATACATCCCCACATGCCCATCCTCCCATGACTCCCTCCCACTCTCCCTATTCTGGCCCTGTAAGTTATCAGTGTATTTCTAAGCAGAAATCTTGCAGGCCAGAAAGGAGTGAGATGATATATTCAAAGTGCTTAAAGAAAAAAAACCTACCAAGAATACAACATTCAGCAAAATTGTCCCTTTAAAAATGAGAAAAAAATAAAGACATTCCCACATAAACAAAAGCTGAGGGAGTTCATCACCACTATACTTGCATTATAAGAAATGCCAGAAGGGGTTCTTCAAGTTAAAACAACAAGACACTAAACACAACATGAAAGTATGTGAAAGTATAAAGTAAATATGTAGGCAAATAAATACTGTAATACTTTAACAGTGGTGCATAAATCACTTTTAATTTTGGTATAGAAATTAAGAGACAAAAGTATAAAAATATAACTATAAAAATATGTTAATGAATACATAATATAAAAACTATGTTATCTGTGACATCAATAACAACTGTGGAGGAGGAAGAAGTAAAAGTGTAGAGTATATGTATGCAATTGAAGCTAAAATGGATGGTTATAACTACAAGATGTTTTATGTAAGCCCTAGGATAACTACAAAAGAAATACTCATAGAAGATACACTAAAGAAAACGAGAAAGGAATAAAAGCACATCATTACAAAAAATCAATGAAACACAAAGGAAGAAAGCAAGAGAAAAAAAGAGGGACAAAAAAGCTGTAAGACAGAAAACAATGAACAGAACGGCAATACTGAATCCTTCCCTATCAATAAAGACTTTAAACTGATTAAACTCTCCAATTAAAAGAGTGGCTGATGAATATAAAAGATCCAACTATATGCTGTCTACCACAGATTCAGTTTAGATTTAAGGACACCCATAGGCTGAAAGTGAAAGGATAGAAAAGATATTCTATACAAATGGTAAGCAAAAGAAAGCAGAGGTGGCCATACTTATATCAGACAAAATAGACTTTTAAGTCAAAAACTGATAAAAGAGGCAAAGGACATTATATAATAATGAAAGGGTCAATTTATCAGGAAGACATAACAATTAAAAATAAATATGCACCCAACATCAGAGCACTCTAATATATGAAGCAAAAATTGACAGAACTGACAGGAAAAATAGACAGTTACACAATAACAGTAGGATATTTCAATACCCCACTATCAATAGTCGATAGGACATCCAGGGAGAAGATCAATAAGGAATAGAGGATTTGAACAACACTATAAATCAAATGGACAGCTCGCCCAAAAGATGCAGAATACACATTCTTCTCAAGCGCACAAGGAATATTCTCCAGGATACATCACATGTTAGGTCACAAAACAAGTCACACCAAATTTAAGAAGACTGAAATGGCACCATGTTTATTTTCTGATCATGATGGAAGGAAACTGCAAATTAATGGCAAAAGGAAAACTAGACAGCTCATGAATATGTGGAAATTAATCAACTTTTGAACAACTAATGGGTCAAAGGTGAAATCAAAAGGAAAATTAGAAAATTTATTGAGACAAATGAAAGCAAAACCAAAACATACCAAAACTTCTGGGATGCAGCAAAAGCACTGAAGGGGGAAGTTTATAGAGACAAACAAACATATACTTCAAGGAACAAAAAAGAAGAACAACCTAAGCCCAAAGTTAGGAGAAGGAATGAAATAATAATTAACATTAGAGCAGAAATAAACAAAATAGAGACTAGAAAAACAATATAAAAAAATCAACCAAACTAGGTTGGCTTTGTTGGCTTTTTTAAATGATAAACAAAACTGACAGACTTAGCTAGATTAACTAAGAAAAAGAAAGATAAAAATAAAGTCAGAAATGAAAGAGGAGACATTACAATCGATGCCACAGAAATAAAAAGGATTATAAGAGACTCATGAATAATATACTAAAAAATTGGATAGTCTAGAAGAAATGGATAGATTTCTACAAATATACACCCTACCAAGACTGAATCGTAAAGAAACAGCAAATCTGAACAGACTTATTAACTAGAAAGTAGACTGGATTAGTAATCAAAAACATCCCAGGACCAAGTGGCCTTGCTGGTGAATTCTACCAAACAATTAAAGAAGAACAAATAACAATCCTTCTCAAACTCTTCAAAAAAACCAAAAAGGAGGAAATACTTCCAAACTTATTTTATGGGGCTAATATTATCCTGAAACCAAAGTCAGAAAACGACAAAGACACTACAAGAAAACAAAACTATAGGCCAACAACTCGGCTGAAAATAGATGTAAAAGTCCTAAACAAAGAACCAGCACCGCTGGTGAAAATGCAAATTTGTTCAGCCACTATGTAAAACAGCATGGAGGTTCCTCACAAAACTTAAAAATAGAGCCACCACATGACCCAGCAATCCCACTTCTGGGTATATATCCAAAAGAATTCGAGGCACTGAGAAGACCTTCTATAATATTCCTGCCAAAGATAAATAACCCAAATCTAACCATCAGGAAACATCAGAAAAACCCAAATTGAGGGGTATCCTATGAAATAATTGACCTGTACTCTTAAAAAATGCCAATATTATAAAATTTAAGAGAGACAGAGAGGGACTTCCTAGGTTGCGCAGTGGTTAAGAATCTGCCTGCCAATGCAGGGGACCTGGGTTCGAGCCCTGCTCCAGGAAGATCCCACACGCCATGGAGCAACTAAGCCCGTGAGCCACAACTACTGAGCTCTCGTGCCACAAGTACTGAGCCTGAGCACCTACAGCCCGTGCTCCGCAACAAGAGAAGCCACCGCAATGAGAAGCCCAAGCACCACAATGAAGAACAGCCCCCGCGTGACACAACTACAGAAAGCGTGCACAGCAACGAAGACCCAATGCAGCCAAAAAATAAATAAAATTATTAAGAGAAAAAAAATGAAGTGCTTTCTTAAGTTCTGTGAGTCATCCTAGCAAATTATAAAACCTGAGGGTGGGCCCTGGAGACCCCTGAACTTGCAGCTGCTGTCTGGAGTGAAGGCGATCTTTTGGAGGGCTGTGCTCTCAACCTTGAGCTTGGCCTACTCATTGCAAGTGTACATTTTTCTCTGTGATTAAACTTTTTAAACGAATAATTAAATAAAATTTCTTGAAATTAACTAAAAGTTAAAACTCAAAGTGGTGAAGAAAAAAAAGAAATCCTGGGAAGAATGAAAAAAACTCCTTATTTGAATAAATCACAAAATTGTTCCTAAAAGCATCCTGCATGAAAACAACATTTGATAAAAAAGACAAACCTGGCATTAAAAGCTTACAAAAGTTTCTCTAAATATAAAATGAACCACGAAAGTAAAGAGCCAATTTACCTGAAACACAGAATTATTTTCATAGCTAAGAAAAAGAATGGAAGTTTAAAATCTTTGAATATATTTTTTCCCTTTGGCCATGCCACATGGCTTGTGGGATCTTAGTTCCCTGACTAGGGATTGAATCCGGGGCTCTGGCAGCGAAAGCGTCAAGTCCTAAACACTGGACCACCAGGAAAGTCCCTAAAATCTTTGAAATTTTAAATTGCAAGACAAGCAGTCAGGACATTATATCCTAAAAAAACTACTCTAGTGGTTCTCTCACATAAACAAGTCCTGTAAGAAACTCTGCTATAAATCATCCAAATACAAAAACTATATAAAAAAGAAAAATGGTATACAAAATAATTTATGGTAGGGTACAATGACCTTGGAGATACAATTAATTTAAAAAAATCAATTTATGCACAAGTTAGTAGGAACGCATCCATTGCATAGAGTCATATAGAAAGTTCTAGGGCATAATTTTTCTCAAAGGTAAAGTATTCTGAAAAAGAACATGATTCAGAACAAAAAGGAGCAATTTCAATGGCAAAAGGAAAGATAATCTATTCCTATTAATTTGCTATCAGTTTGTACTTTGGCTAACTGGTTGGATTTCAGTGGCAAATCCTCATTACCATGTAATCTCAAAATTCCTTCTTCCCACACTGAACACCTGGAGCAAAGATCCAAAAATTCAGTTATTTCACTAATATATCATAATATATTATAAAAAAATCCAACTTTATGATAAATATAAGAAAGAAAATGAGAATATTATTATGGCCTACAGTACAGATCAGGTAAAACCAGTAATACGTAATATTGACAAAGATGCAGTGACATCAGTCAGGACCCTTACACACTGCTGGGAAGATTGCAAGTGCTTCCAGGAACATAGCCAGTGGCCTGTGTGTCACTAACAGGAAACTAGCCCAAGGAATAAAGAATAAGCCATATGTCAACAAAAAGGGTCACGGCACGGACTAACTTGTCAGGAGAAAGAAAGAGAAGGAAGGGATGTCTTATCAAGTCATGGTAAACAAAGATTTTTGATATAGAAATATATTCCCTACTACACAAATCCTGAAATAGCTTTTATACTCTCTTAAAATGAAACTGAAAGTCATATCTATTATAGAAATTGAAAATCTTCCAACAAAGAAAATTCTAGCATGGCAGATTTGGTTCTGAGAAATAAAAGAGGAAGAAACACTTCCCACCTCACTTTATGAGGCTAGCAATTACCCTGATACCAAAGACATCATAAGAAAAAAGACAGATATCTCCCTTGTGAAGAGACGTAAAAATCTTCTGTCTATATAAAAGCTACATTTAGCAATATATATAAAGAGTAATACACAGTCAAGTGGGGTTTCTCATGGGAATGCAAAGCTGATCCAATGTTAAAAAATCTATCATTGTAATCATACTGACAGAAGAAAAACCATATGATTATCTTAATAGATATATAAAAATAATTTGACAAAATTAAACATCCACTTATAGATAAAACTCTCAGCAAACTAAGAATAGAAGGGAACTTCCTTAACCTAATAGAGGGTATGTACAAAAAACCTACAGCTAGCATCATACTTAATGTGAAAGACTGAATATATTCCTGCTAAGATCTGGAATAAGAAAAGGATGTCTACTTTCAACAATGCTATTCAGAATTATACTTCCTAGCCAGTGTAATAAGACAAGAAAAAAATTACAAAATTACGACGGAAGGCATTTTCTAAAAAAACTAAAAGAAGATGGAAATTTCCCTGGTGGTCCATTGGTTAGGACTTGGCTTTTTCACTGCTACGGGCCCAGGTTCGATCCCTGGTTGGGGAACCAAGATCCCACAGACCACTCGGTGTGGCTGGAAGAAAACAAAACCCAAAAAACGAAAAACAGAAACTAAATGAAGGGCGACTTTTGGATTTACAGCTCTACAGCCTGTCCCCAATTGCTATAGGAAGGTGCTACCTTATAATATGGCTCTTCTGTGAAGCCATGTCTCCTCTGACACTCAAAACCTAATCTGGTTCCAAAGAGCTTCTATTGCCAGACCTGAGTTCTCTTCAAAGCTGCTTATAGGACTTCCTAGGTGGTGCTGGTTGAGAATCTGCCTGCCAATGCAGGGGACATGGGTTCAATCCCTGCTCCAGGAAGATCCCACATGCCGTGGAGCAACTAAGCCCATGAGCCACAACTACTGAGCCCGTGTGCTGCAACTACTGAAGCCCACGTGCCTAGAGCCCGTGCTCTGCAACAAGAGAAGCCACAGCGATGAGGAGCCCGTGCACCACAATGAAGAGTAGCCCCCACTCGCCGCAACTAGAGAAAGCCTGTGTGCAGCAACGAAGACCCGATAAATTTTTTTTTTTGAAAAGGTGCTTATAGATCACTGTCCACTGTCACCAAGGGACACAGCCCTTGCTTCCTAAGATGAAGCACTCTGACTTCCCTGGACATTTTCCACACCTGTTCTCTCTGCTTCCTCAAGATCATTCAAGCACTGTTTAGTCCTGGCCCTGTTTGTAGTCTTAGAGTCTTCTCCTTCTGGGATTGAATATTTGGCGATTTTTGAGACTGGCCAGCAACTGTCACGATTTCCAGCCTAGTTTTGTCTTAGGAAGCCTTTACAGCTAATTTGGGATTTGAGTTTTCTGTATTTCTTAGTTCTATTGAAAAAGCACTTATGGGCCCCTACCCCCTCACCTCTTTATTTTTCTAAAAAGTTTCCAGTAGTGGAAAAATTCACAACTATGGTGCCACTATGCATATACTGGTCCCAAAAGATCTCATCTCTCTTTTGAACCCACTCTAATCAAGCTTCCCTCCCCCACAACTCCCCCGAAACTGTTCATGTCAGGGTCACCAATCCATGTCCAAGCTGCAAACCTAAAGGTCAATTTTTGGTCCTTTTCTTATCTGTTGGGTCAGCAGCACTTGACATAATTGATCACTGCTTCCTCCTGGAAACACTTCCTTTGCTTGGCTTCAAGGACACCACATCCCCCCACTTTTCCTGTCTACCTCACTTGCTATTCCTCCTCAGAATTCTTTGCTGGTTCTTTCCTCCCCAAAAGCTAAATGCTAGAGTTCTCCAATGCCCTCTTCCTACAATCATTCCCTGGCTAATCGCATGCAGTCTCATGGCTCTAAATACCCATCTACAGGCTAAAAACTCTCAAATCAATATCTCCAGTCTGGTCTTCTCCACTGAACTCCAGATTTGTATATCTGTCTATTCCACATTTTCACTTATACGTTTAATAAGGAACTCAAATTAATTTGTGATAGAACAAATTGATATACACCCAGAAATAGGCTCCTCATACGGCCTTACCTACCTCAGTAAATGACAATTCTACCTTATGTTACTAAGTCCAAAAACCCTGAGGTTACACCTGACTCCTTTCTCACATCCCACAACCAGCCTATCAATAAATCCTGTCAGTTCTTCCTTCAAAATAAATTCAGATTCTGACCACTTATCACTTCCTCCACTGCTCCATCCTGGTCCAAACTGCCATTAGCTGTCACCAAGATTAATACTGGAATGCTGAATACAGCTTTCTCTTCATTTCTGGCAATATTTTTGCTCCTCCTCTCCAGCCTCCTAACTGGTCTCCTCCCAGCCTGTACCGCTGTACAGACTATTCTCCACCCAGCAGCCAAAATGACTTGCAAAACATACTATGTCAGATCACATCATTCATTTGCTCAATGCCCTCCAATGGCCTCCTATTTCACTCTAAGTTCAAGCAGAGTCCTTCAGGGCTAGCCTGCCAGGATTTGAATCTCAGCATCACTATTAAGAATCTGTACAACCTCAGGCAGGTGGTTTAATCTTTTTACATCTCAGTTTCCTCATCTATAAAGTGTGTCTACCTCCTGGGCATGTAATGAGGATCTGTAGACATTAACTCATTTAATACTTAAGGACTAACACACAGTAGGGCTCGACAAATGTGAGCTGGTTGTTATTATTTTGTAGTTTAGCTCAACTCGTGTATTCACAAAGAGTCAAATGTAGAGCATGACCCCAAGACTATGAAATGTGAACCTGACTTGGCTTTACTTGAAGAATTTTGTTGCAAAAAGGGAAAGAGAAAAAGATCTCTGCCTGTGTTATCAAATGTCCTCCTTATAAATGGGTGCAAGTGAGCTCCAAAGGGACATGTCTTTGAAGAATTAGAGAAGAAATATACACAGCCTGTCCACAAGAATGTCACACTTTTCTGGGGTTCTGACTACACTCCCATCTCTATTAACCCCACGTGCACTCATTACTTCCTGTTCTTTACATTTTTTTCTCCTCCATATCTTTGGTACTTGCTTTGTTTCCCTACCTGAACTGTCTTTTCCAGCTCTACCTGAGATAAAGCCTTCACCAACCCCTCCTCTAGAAGTAAATGTTCCTTCCTCTATATTCTACAGCAGTCAGGATCTTTCCTATACTTTATAATTTATAGGCTTTATAATTTATAAGCCAAGAACCAGAATCAATTCACCAGCCGCGTGAGTCATCTTGGGAGCGATCCACCATCCCTAGTCAAACTACCCCAGATAACTCTACGTAAGCAGAGTGAGCTGTCCTTGCCAAACTCTGAGAACTGCAGTTTCCGAAGCTAAGTAAATGGTGACTGTTGTTTTAAGCCTCTAAAGTTTTGTGGTGGTTTGTTACATAGCAATAGATTACTGGAATAATACTTTTTGATGTTCTTGAAAGGAAAAAATAATAAAAATTAGCTAGCCTATTGCCCCTTGATTTACCTGTGAAAGGCAGGGTTGAACAGTGGTTAAGAGCACAAACCCTGGGGCTAGATGGCCAGGATTTGAATACTGACAAGTCACTTAATTTCTCTGTGCTCTTGTTTCTTCATGTGTAAAAGAAGACAGTAACCTCCTAGGCTATCAGGATTAAGGCAGGCTGTTAGAAAGGAAGCTGTTTATTTTTTTAATAAATACAAATTTAATAGAGAGCAAAAATCAATCACTATTATTCACATGGCAACATAGTCAAGTGTTGCAAAAATATTCACATTCCAAGGTCAACTTTAACTCTAGCCACGCTTCCCTCCAAACTGAGAAAGCCCAGTGTGGAGGAGAACATACAAGATTAACACCACCACCTCCTCTCCAAATACTATCAGAGCTCAGAAAGCCTGTTATTATAGGTAATAAATGCAAAAAAATAGAAATCAAAAAAATAAAGCACATCTCAATATATACACAGCAACAGAGGAAGACTACTCTCCCTCTGGGCTTCCTTGTCATCAGGCAAAGCAAGGCTATTTGCAAATAACAGTGCCTGAGCTGACTACGGCAAGGCGCACAAGAGAAATAAGGATTACAAAGTTCCTTTATTCACAGGTAACCAAGGATTAGAAAATAATTTCCTGAACAGTCTCACCTTCAAAGAAAACTTTCTTCTTGTCTGAGATGCTTTTACAAATGAGATTTCACAATATCCCAGATTCTTTACTTAATATTAAACTATCAATGCACAGAGGACACCCTCAGAGCTCAAATATGAGTAATAGAAATATTCTCAGATATCTCCACACTTTACAGATTGGCAAATATGCTATCAGACTAAGGGAAGCTGTTTTAAAGAAAGGAGGTGGTTGGAGGAGAGAAAGTAAAAATACCGTTTAAAAAATAGTAAGATTGGGAAATCTTGGAAGCAAAGAAAGGGAAAGCAGGAACGTGTAAGACAGGAAATCGGGGAGAGGCCTGGAAGGAGGAGGTTGCTAGTTGACCCAGGCTCCACATGAGACTGAGCGCGAGACACTGTTCGGAGCCAGCCAGTAACAGGTTTCTTTGACGTCAGCAGCTCTAAGCATTCCAGAAACCTCAGCAGGGATAGATCGGGCTGAGCAACAGGGCAGGGCCTGCAGGGGTGTAACCTTCCCTTCTGACGATGAGGCCCCCAAACAGCTGAATATAGTTTATCTTTATTCGAGTAGCCTCTCTGCCCCCACCCCTACGTGTGAAGGTGCCACCACACAAACACACCATTCACATCTTCTGTCTGAACTGCTGATGCCTGAAATTCCTTTAAACAAGGAAAGAAAAAATTTTCAATCCACATTCCAAGGAAAAATGAGAAAAATGCTAAGGTCTGGCTAAGATAACACTGAGCTTAACTAAGTTTCAGTTAATCACCCTACCAAGGATGGCCCAGTCAGGTACCTTTGGAGGAGGAGGGAGGAATTAGTGGTTATTGAGGCCGACTAAGTGTCAGGCCACAGTCCACAGACAGTACATGGGTTTAAATCAATGTGTAATTTCCAATGTCGTAATCTATAAACATTTATTGAATGACTTAAGAAACAAACTTAAGTAGGTCATCTGTCGTCCCTTCCCCTGTGTTCACAGAAGAAGTTAAAAGTGAAAAGAGCATCAGATCACCATCACCAGGGGATAAAAATCACAGAAGAGGGAAAAGGAAGAGAGCTAAAGATACAGTAGCAGAGAAACTATACATTCCCACACTAACTCAAATCACCTTTACTCTCCCATGAGAAAGACAAACAAGAAACGATATAGACCAGTGGTTAAAATCACTGGAGCCAGACTGGGTTTGAATCTTAGCTTTGCCATTTACTAGTTATGTGACACTAGGTAAGCTACTTCACTTCTCTGTGCCTCAGTATCTCCATCCCTATAAAGGGTACCTACACCTATTTCATTGGGTTATTGTAAAAATCAAAGGCGTGAATGTAAGTAAAGTGCTTAGAACAGTACCTGACACATAGTAAATGCAATTTAAATATTAACTGCAATTAATATTACTATGATTATTATTCTTATTATGATCTGAGATGTCTGGCCTGAATCTATTAACTCAGGAAGCCTTGTCATTATACAGAAGTAGCTTATTCTCAGGAGACTAACTAATGGGAGTATTTCTATAAACAAGGGACGTAAGAGAAGAGGTTTGTTAGCACAGAAAAGTCCTGATTTCCTGGGGAATAATTAAATAGACGTTAGGTACCAGGCTCCTTATTTCTCTCTCTTTGTTGGTATTTTCTGGTTATTAAGCCATTCTTTCTCCATAACATAAGGGGTGAGAGGAGGTGTCAAAAATAAGACAAAGCATAAACTAGTGTATTCTGATCAGACTGACAGTTCAGATGACTTAGAGGGTGGAGAACACGGCAACATTAGCTTAGATAAAACTTTCAGATACTCTCCATGCCTTACACAACGAGGGACTGAGAACAAGGGGAACCTGGAACAAGCATTCAGAATAAAATCCCATGATCTCATGACTTAAAACTTAGAGGAGACTTTGCTACACTGAGGTGTGTATAGTGAACATCAGACAAGCTTTACTTTTCTTTTTTTTTTAAATAAATTTATTTATTTATTTTTTAGGCTGTATTGGGTCTTCATTGCTACACAGGCTTTCTCTAGTTGCGGCGAGTGGGGGCTACTCTTCGTTGCGGTGCACAGGCTTCTCATTGCGGTGGCTTCTCTTGTTGTGAAGCACGGGCTCTAGGCCCGTAGGCTTCAACAGCTGTGGCACTCAGGCTCAGTAACTGTGGCTCGAGGGCTCTAGAGCACAGGCTCAGTAGTTGTGGCACACAGGCTTAGTTGCTCTGCGGTACGTGGAACCTTCTCGGACCAGGGATCAAACCCGTGTACCCTGAACTGGCAGGCAGGTTCTTACCCACTGCACCACCAGGGAAGTCCAAGCTTTACTTTTCTAAATCAAAACTGGGCTTTGGTTTTTAGAAAAAGTTATTTAGAAATAGGACCACAGAGAATACATCTCAGACAACATGAAAATAAGAAAAAGGAAATTCTTCTAATACAGGAAGAAATGGATGAAGAAATATAAAATTAATTGGTGGCAGGAGAGGCTTGCTTTCAATTTTATTTTACAGAGACTGTATATATAATATGTTTACCCTGATAAATTGTCTCTCACAGACACCTGCTCTTATTGATTCACAAAGAAAAAAAATGGGGGCAGGGGGTATGTTTAAGATTGACTTTGAGAGAGATTCTATATACCTCTACCTACCAAGAAGAAAGAAGACCTAAACACAGCGAATACACACTATGTATTAGGCAGAAGCAGGGCATTTTATACACATTATCACAGTTCATGCTCATAACAACCCTATGGATACATATGAGAAAAGTGAGGCAAAGAGAAGGAAATTGCTATGAAGTAACACTGCCCAGAAATGATGGAATAAACTCAGGACTGTCCTGATCCGAAGCTCATGGGTGCTCTGTGCACTCCAGTCTACTGCCTAAGGCATGGCAGACAGATCTTTTCATATCCACTTGCCTGAATGTTAACGTCTGTCCACAGAAGTAAGTGGGCGCACTGGAGTAGAGAACCCCGGACGACTCGGCATCATTCCGAAGCGCTATGTTTCTTCGACTGCTCAGGCTGTACCCCTCAAAGCCAGCTGTCCACTCTTTTTAAAAAGCAAAGATATGGAAAACTGTTAGACTCTTTTGGGGAATATCTTTATCGCAGACATGTTAAATAAAACTTGGAAGTGGAAGATGCTACTCTTAGGGGTCATGGGCAAGTTCAATAAAAGGAAAAATTCAGTGACAGGGTGTCGTAGTCAATCCTACAAATCACAAAAAGAGATTTTAGTCCCTTCCTGCACATTTTTTGGCAAGGAAGATCAAATAAGTGTTATCTCTTACCTAATAAAATCACGTTTGAGCTTATTCCAACCTGAGTAAGCAATGAGTCCAAATCTTCTTGAAAAGTTATAGGAGAGGTCAATTTTGGATCGTAAGACTTTTAAGGAAAAGCCTCTACCAAGAAATACATTGAAGGTTTGGATCAAATATTACAGTCTTCTAATGCAATATTTAAACGTTTTGGTTTTAGGGATGCTTATAATCCAGTCTGGCACTATGTGGGAACTCTTGAGATAAGAACTAATGAAAATTTCTCAAAATTCACACGACGTAATTTGAGCAGGAAGTAAAAGACATGTTCCATGTTATTCTCCATCAGTTCGGGGTTTATCCTCAGGAAAAAGGATTGTCAGTTTCAGGAGTAAGAAAGCGACAGCATACCATGAGGCACCAGCGTGGAATGACCTATCTGGGGGACGCTCCAAGGACTCCACTCCTGCCGGCCATCTCCTCGGGCACAGACTCTGAACTGATAGTCAACATTGGGGTCTATGTGCAGTACTATGAATTCAGTTTCAGAGCCTACATACACGTCCTCAAAATGACTGGAAGTACATTTACGGAACTGGAGCCTGTAATCTTGGGCAGTAAAGTCATCGTCCACCTGAGGAGAAAGGCTTTGTGTTAGGTGAAAGGCAGAGGATAACGTCTCTCGGCAACACTACTTAGGAACTTTGAATGGGGGGCATTTGGGGAGAAGCATACAGGCCCACATGCTGCATATGGACTATTCTCAGAAGGTCACAGGAAACATGCCATCATTATTTCCCTTCTTTTCCTTATTGAACCATGTGCTTTATAACGCCAGTCTGATATGAAAAAAGTCTGCTTTCTTTGATGTAATGGCATGTTTTCTGAACGATTAATGCCATACATAAGACATTCAAAACTCAAAGACAAGTATCCCACAACTACATCATTCATATAACCGAGAGTTAATATCTGAAATATAGAAAGGACTCCTTAAAATTAATAGATGACAAACCACCCCAAAAGGGAAATGGGCAAAAGACATGAATTAGTGTTCTACAGAATAAGAAATGTAAGCAGTCAAAAACATATAAAAATATTCAACATAATGTGTAGTATGAAAAATGCAATCAAAAACCATGAGATACTATATCAGCAAAGACATAAAGTCTAACAACATCAAGTGTTGATCAGGATGCAGAGTAAGAGGAATGCATACACTACTGGTAGAAGGATCTTCCGGGACAATCACTTTGCAAAGAGTTTGGTATTTCCTAGTAGATTATAGATCCAACACTCTAAGGTCTCATAGTTTTATGGCTAGGTATATACTTTGGAAAATCTTAAATGTGTAATACAAGGAAACAGAGCAAAAAAACTGGAAACTGTAGGTCCACTGACAGGCAAAAGAATAGAAATGGAATAAGAGTTTTTATTTTGAACCAACAAAAGCATCTCTATTTCTTTCTTCTGTACCAAGGCTTCGTTTTTTAAAATCCCATTTAAAAAGCAACAAATTTAAAAAATTAATTAAAAAAACAAGCAACGAAATTAAAAAATTTAAAAAAAAATCCCATTTAAGGAAATAATTTCCAGAAGCAGACTACCCACCTCTGAATGATGTATCTGTCAATAGCCAAAACATTATGACTCATCTGGACACAGTTTTATCTAAAATATGGTTACATAATACGATTTAATACACAAAATTCTTGGCAATGCTGAGAATGTGAGAAAACCATACTTTAGAACTTTATGTCAGAGCTATTAGTTCAGTGTTGAACAGAAAAATATCCAACACCCAATATTCACTATCACCTCCTGAATTTCCTAATAAATAGAAATGGGCGCAATCCTCAACTCACCAAGAGTTAACTTTGGGATACATGTGACGGGTAATAACGTTTTGATACGGAGATTTTGTAAAGTACCTTCAAAACTGTTTATCTCAAACTGGAAGAGCTACCTCAGTTCAACGTCCCTGTGACCTAAGTTGTAAAGCAAAAGGGATTTTTGTTTTTGAAGAGAAGAAAGTATTCAAAGATAATTTAAAAAGTTGTGAGATCAGTTCGATGCTTTGTGATGACCTAGGGGGTGGGATAGGGAGGGTGGGAGGGAGGGGCTATGGGCATCTATGTCTACATGTGGCTGATTCACTCTGTGTTAGCAGAAGCTAACACAGCGCTGTAAAGCAATTATAAGCCAATAAAGATGAAAATAAATAAAATAAAAATAATTTTGACACTAAAAAAAAAAAAAAAGGTGTAAATGCCTCCAAATCTCAAATCCAAATTTTGCTGAAGCCACTTCTACAATCTTGAATTACGTACCTTACACCATCGTACGATGATGCCTCCTGGTTTCTCTATCAATTCTTCTATCTGTACTGGTGGGCGAGATGCTACCGTTCCATGCTTGAAAATATGGTCTTTCACTATGTTAAGAATTGAGTCATCCAACTGAGCAGATAAGCAAGGCACATCAACCAGTAAAGGCACTTCTGGTAAGCTGTGGACACAAAGTTCACGTGTTTATGAGGCTTTTAGCTGAGAGTTAAAAATACAAGGCAGTATAGCCTTTAAAAACTGCGAATCACTGTGTTGTACACCCGAAATGTATACAACACTGTAAACCAACTACACCTTAATTTTTAAAAAATAACAAGGACGTTCCCCAGCCCCACCACGCACTGCGCAGCTTGTGGGATTTTAGTTCCCCAACCAGGGATCGAACCCCGGCCCTCAGCAGGGAGAGCACGGAGTCCTAACCACTGGACCGCCAGAGAATTCCCCAACAAGAAATATTTTAGATCAGTCACATACTGTAATGATGCAGAAGCCCCCAGTAAATGATGCAAATGGCAGTGGGGGCTTTGCAAGATGTTACATAAAAATTCTCTTCCTGGGACCTCCCTGGTGGTCAGTGGTTAAGACTCTGTGCTTGCACTGCAGGGGCGGGGGCACAGGTTTGATCCCTGACCGGGGAACTAAGATCCCACATGCTACACTGCGTGACCATAAAAAACAAAAACAAAAAAAATTCTCTTCCCAAATAAATAAAAAGAACAAGAGAAAATGGGTAGGATCACATTTGTTAAATTTACACCAGAAGATCTGGTTTCCTGAGCTATGACTCAGTTTTGTTCGTTTTAATTGAAGTACAGTTGATTTACAATGTTGTATTAATTTCTGCTACACAGCAAAGTGATTCAGTTATACATATACATACATTCTTTTTCGTATCCTTTTCCATTATGGTTTATCATAGGATATTGAATATAGCTCCCTATGCTATATAGTAGGACCTTGTTGTTTGAGCTATGACTCAGTTTTAATGATATGTTCAGAATTTTTAAAATTTAACAATTGTCTTACACATTAGGATTGAAGAAAATCTACAGTTGGTCTATACCAAAGATTAAATTCACAACTATTTCATACTAGTGATACTGGCAGTGGGCAGTGAAAACTTGAAAAATACATTCTCTATTTCCCTGAATCAGAATTTTTAACAGGGGGTAAAAAAGAGAAAAAAAAGAAAGAGAAGCAGTTTAAGCCCAAGAGACACTACTCTTTTACCTGTCCAACTGGATGTGTGAGGCCTTTTTGGTAAAGCTCCACAGTTTTTCATTCTGTTCTCCTACACCACCCAGAATGGCGATCTCACCTATAATCAGGAATAAGAGAACTAGTACAGGGAAAAATGGTCACATTATAAACTAACCAACACAACCCGTGTCTAGGTGGGTCTCTGGTTCTCTTGCAAACAATTCTTAAGTGATGTCACAAATTCCCCAAAAGTAAATGTAGAAACTATTTTAGAAATGACTTTGAGGTTAAACACCACAGAAAAGGGGTACACAGTGACAACGTTCTGCTAGAGATGAAAGATTCTGCTCTACAAATGGAAACCTGGTTTGTCGACCAATTTTATGCAAGGCAGAAGTCCCAGGGACCTCTTCCCATCTCCCCCACAGAATCTTCATCAACTTCAACAAGAGTCAGTGCAAATATTATCCTGACACAAGCAATAGGGTGTAGGGTCATATAAAGGAGATACTATATAAAGGCACAAAAAAATGATCAACATCTCTGTCCTTCCACAGCCCTAAAGAACACTGCCAGAACTGTTTTCCATCTCAATGTGCCCTGGAGTCACTCAAGTGTTTTGAGACCACATGACACGACCCGCCCCCTCACCGAAAGGAAAAGAGACACATTGAACACTGCCTCGAAATCCTAAAAATTTCATAAATAAGTTTTAAATCCCTAGGGAAGGGAGGGGAGAAAAAAGTTTGAAATTTAAAATATTTCTGAAGTATAAAAAGAAAAAAATCAGGTGCTGTAACAAACATGTATGTCTCTCAAAGGATTTATTTTCTAAAATAAAAACATTGGTCAGGCCTCATGGTGATGGGTATACACTCTTGACCTGTGCTGAACTGCTGCTGAGTTTGCTTCCAAATGCTAAGCCCCCAGGGAAAGACATTCTGCAGTCCTGCTAAAAAAGAATTTTCTCAAAGGCACTGTTACAGTCAGTGGCAAATAAACACTTCTCCGTCAAGATAAGACAAAAATGTATAATTAGCATGTAAAGATAACACTAATACTATATTCTAAGTGGGACCAAAAGGGCACTAACTTCCAGTTGGAGTGACAGACCTGGGAGCCATGCACAGTGTTTATCCTATGCCACTCACAGCAGTCAATGAAGAATCAACAGTGTTCAGTCTCCTTCCCTGGATCCTTTTTCCTCAACTGCCCTTTAAATATTGGCGTCCCTCAGAGCCTCACCTTCTGCAGCCTTCTCTTCTCATATTGTACACTATCTTTTGATGCTTTTACTCATTCCCATGGGTTCAGAGGTGACATACACACCATTCACTGCCATACTGACATCTCCAGGTAAGATCTCTCCCCTAAGCATCACACCCACATTGCCAACTCCTGGCATCTTCAGCACCTCAAACTCAACATAACCCAAACCAATTGTCTAACTACCCACCCTCCTTCACGTCCTGTGTCAGTCAATGGTACAATTTACCAGTCATCTAAAATCACACTGGGTTGGGTCATCCTAAATCCTTCTCTTTCTCCTCCATCCTACAACCAATCATCAATAATCAACACTTATGGCTCAGTAAAATCACCAATAATTCTATCTCCAAAAAAATCTTAAAACCAGCTCTGCTTCATCTT
Source organism: Hippopotamus amphibius kiboko (assembly GCF_030028045.1). NCBI lineage: Eukaryota > Metazoa > Chordata > Mammalia > Artiodactyla > Hippopotamidae > Hippopotamus > Hippopotamus amphibius. Next base: position 17,832,347 of record NC_080202.1, read on the forward strand.
CACCTGTCACTGCCTTCGTCATTTCCTATGTGGACTGCTGCCATAACTTTCTCATTGGTCTCTTTTACTTCCTTACAACCTCTAATACAGTCTCCAAAATGTGGGCAGTGTCATTTTTAAAAATGCAGGGCTTCCCTGGTGGCACAGTGGTTAAGAATCTGCCTGCCAATGCAGGGGACAAGGATTCGATCCTTGGTCTGAGAAGATGCCACATGCCATGGAGCAACTAAGCCCGTGCTCCACAACTACTGAGCCTGCGCTCTAGAGCCTGCGAGCCACAGTGAATGAGCCCACGTGCCGCAACTACTGATGCCCCCACGCCTAGAGCCCATGCTCCACAACAAGAGAAGCCACTGCAATAAGAAGCCTGTGCACCGCAACAAAGAGTAGCCCCTGCTCTCCACAGCTACAGAAAGACCCAATGCAGCCAATAAATAAAAATAAATAAATTTTTTAAAAATGCAAATCTGACTGTGTAACTCTGCTGCCTATAATACTTCATTCAATACCTCCCAGATATGCTATTCACTTTACTCTTGACGTTCCTTCTGCTTCCGATCATGCTATGACCTCCTTTTCTTCCTCTGCCTGCTTGATGAATTTCTTCAAGCCTGGGTGGAACTCCTCCTACAGAAAACTACCCTACACTCTTCCAGGGGTAGGAAGAGGAGGCATTTCCCTTTTCATGCTCCCATGAGGCCCTAGATCTCTCTCACCATGTGTTCACTGGGAGGTGAACCCCAAAGGGCAGAACTATTACCTTTTTATTTAATGTACCTGACAAAGACCTACAGGCGGGAAGGCAGGCAGGCAGGCAGACATGTACGCAGGAAGGTAGCAAGGCAAGAACTGGGCATCCTTTAACCAAAATAACTGATTAAAGACAGGAATACAACCACTGCAATTTCAGGCGTAAGCACCAATCCTCCTCCTCAACCTTCTAAAAAGAACAATGGAATTAAACTCTATAAACCATCAACACTCTGAAAAATATGTGAACAGACTCAAAAATGACCGTAAAATTGCTGTGTTAACAGTGAATGAGATACTATTATCATAGAACCATAAGAAAAATCATTTACTCCCTACTTTGTAAATGATCATAATTAGTACATTAGTTGTACGTGCCCTACGATACCTCACTGTACACCTGTCATCCTATATCACTAACTGTCCCAAGATTCACAAATAGCCTAAGTATTCCATAGATGGCAGGAAGCCTGCTGGCACCCTGGGAAACCAGCACAGTGTCAATCTGAATGCGCCACACTTAACGGGCTCCCTGGACTCCCACCTTCTTGGACTAAGTCCTCTGCAGTGTTAACTCCGTGCTCTATCAGCTTCTGGCAGTCTTCTAGTGGTTTAATGGTCTCCTGTTCGATGGTGTCCACCTCTTGCAAAAGGGTCACCAATCGCTCATCCAGGAGCTTCCCAAGGGTTCCTTTTAAATCATTAAAATGCTGTTTGAGGACATCTCTTGTCTGGGATGCACTTTCTTTGATCTGAAAAGAAATAACATAAAAACTTAGAATCAAAATCTCTAGAAGAGGCTAATCCACAGGCATCACCCTTAATAACCTCAAGGCACTCCACAACCATCACCTTCCACTCACTGATAAACCAAATGTGATGCATTTGTGCAAACGCGCAGAACTGCATAGAGCTGGCCTTCAGGTGAGACAGAATGGGCTCAAAGCCTGGTCCCATCATTCACAGACTAGGTCAAGTTGGTTAAGTTAATTAAACATACTATGCCTCAATTCCCTTATTTGTCAAATGAGTATTAAAATGCTCACCTCATGGAGTTGCTGCAAGGATTAGAAGAAAATAGCCTATGTATTGCACTTGGTAAAATACCTGGCACACTGTTGTTCTCAATAAATAAATGTTAGAAATAAATATTATCTGCACAAAGTAGTTCTTGGAAATAGTATGTTTAAGTACCAAGAACATTAAATTAGGAAGGGATTAAAATTCATTTTACTGAAAAGCTGTAAAGACATGGTAGATTAAAAAGCCACAGTACAGAAAAAAAAAATCACTTTGTGGGCAAAATGCCCTCATTATGGTAAAAGAAAACTAAGAAGTTATTTACAACCCAAAAGGTTCATAGGAGACAGAAGATGTTCAGGAAAAACACACCTCTAGGACAATGACTTCATCCTTTTTGAGTCACGGTCCTCTCTGTGAATCTCAATGAGAGGTTTACAGACCTTCTTCCCAGAAAAATGAATAATCCTTACCCAAAAGAAATTTATTCAGTTTCAGAGATTACAAATTCCCTCAACATCCCAACCATGGCTTGCCCAGAGCAGTAATTCTGAAACTTGGTTTGCAGAAGAATCACGGATTATACAATTGCAACCTGTTCAGTTTAGACGTCAAGGCTCCATCCCAGAACCGGCTTGGAGAAGGGGCTGAGGGGAGCGTATGGGCAGAGTTCTCCTTTTTCACAAGCACACTTGTGACTCTGCAGCCCTTGCATTGAGCAACACTACCCTAGGTCCACAGAGCCCAGATTAAGAACTGCTGTTCTAGGGGGTATGACAGGAAAATCTTTACATCTCACAGATATTTTGAAAACAAGTCAGCTTTCTATACAGACACCGGATTATTTTTTTAAGAATACAGATAACATACAATTCACTTTTTCTCACTTAACAGGAAAATTCTAACTCTAAGCCACTCAGCTGCATTAAAGCAAACTCATACTTTACTTTGCAGATACTATCATATTAGCTTCCTAAGACGTATTATATTCGCTACCCTAACCCTTTGCTAACTTGATCTTAGCAAAAGCATTTGACGTCCAAGAAAAACCCACCAAGAAAAGAACATATCAAAATGTGGTAAAGCACAATACTTCAACAGTTAATAAATTTAGAAAACTTCCTATTTATCCTCTAACACTAGAATTTAAAAGAATACAAAAATGTGGTCCAGAAAAGTTCACAACCATGTAAAAACAAAAGATGCCCACATCTAAGGACTACAAAGAAACATGGGGGAAAGAAATATGGTTTGATTGCCCAGGGTGGGGAGATGGCAGAAAAATTTTTCCCTCTTTGACATTAATGTAAGTTACAATGGTATTTGTGCAGTAAGTGAAAGAATTTCTTAAGTCATAAAGACAAAGAGAAATCCTAATTTAAGTTTAATTGTTAACTCATCTCTGTAAAGTTACCAGAGAACTTCTAAACCCACGTTGAAGTTTTAAAAAAAAAATCAGAGGGCGGGTATATTCAAAATGTCCTTGATTTGATGCATCACCCAACTGTGGGGTCCTTGAGAATCAGGCTCCAACATACACAGCACCTAGCAAATAAATGCTGTTCAATACAATTAAGTTAATCAGGTATGTTTTTAAGACTTTTTAAAAAGAACCAGGTAAAGAATGCCTTATGATTTTGATACACCTCACCTGGAACATTGTTAGACATGCAAAATCTCAGGCTCCGCCCAGAATTACTGGATCAGAAGCTGCATTGGTAACAAGATCCCCAGGTGATTCATACAAGCCCTACAGATACCAGAATAAATGAAGCCAACATGCTGGAACACTTAAATACAGTTTGCACCCCCACCACCGGGAGGAAATTCTGCAGTCTAGCGCTATACCAATGAGGTCCTGTCTCCCTCTTTAACGGATACCGCACACACAGGAAGTGCATTGGTTAGGTAAAGCCAATTTCCTCTTTAGAAAGAATTCAAAAGCTCCTTCAGCTGCTGCAAAGCCCCACTATGTTTTGTTTTTGTTTCAGAACCTCAGAAAAAAAGGAAGTGTGTGAACACAAAGCAGTGAGAAGGCCAGCAAAGGGAGAATCCATTTCCAAATCCACCTCCCGCAATTTCATTGTAAATCTGACTCCTTTTTTGTTTGTGGATTCCTGGCCACTGCTGTTTCAAACTTGACACTACCTTGGCATCATTTTCTTCTCCCTGAAATAGTTCGTAATTCAAACTCACAGCCACCATTAATCAAAGCATGTAACTAATCAAGTTTTTAAAAAGCTCAGCTTTTATTTTAAAATGCAGACTTTGCTGCTGAGTGAATTTCTTCGTATTTGATGTGGTACCATGGTCCAGTGTGCTCACTGCTAGCTCACCAAGAACTCTGAGAGGTAGGTCTGCATTGTCTATGTTGAAGAAAGTAAAACTCAAGGAAGCCAAATAACTTCCCCAAGGCTTCCCAGTGCCAGAAACAATGCCACTGACTCCAAAGACCACGGTCTGTCCACTGCACCAAGCTGGTTAGTGCTTAGAGATCCCATTTGAAAGCATTCGGGGAAACCGGTAAATTACGTATTGGCTGAAGACCTTTACTGCTGCAATGTATATTTCCTGTCCTTGCATAAAGAATCATGTGGTAGACAACCCCTCAGAACAAAACAATTGTGATGGTTTGTAACAAGGTAAATTTAAGAAGACTACAAAGAATACACAACTCAAGGTCTCAAAAAGGAAACTACAATATACACTGTTTACGTTGATTAACAATATTTAGAACCAATTTTCTACTAAAACCTCTACTGTAACAGACCATTAAAACTTATTTACAAAGTTTCTACTGCAGATGACTAATTTCAAAGCAACTGTACTTTTTTAAAGTTCTAACATGAGGATGGTCTCAAAATGCCAAAAAGTCATCAAGCTTATACATCAATATTAAGTCATGCAAACGCCTAGTAAATATATACTTCACAGCCCTCCAAGACAACAGTGACTGGTACATTTTCCTCTAGAGTTTAGCTACTAAAATGTCATAAAACCTACGTAGAATCTGATTTAAGACTCCTCTGGTCTTAAGTGGCAATATACAGTTGCTCTATCTATAACATAACATAACGTGTGTTCCAGGAAATTAAGTAACTAGACTCTCCTATACCTCCTCTAAAACATGCATTTTCATGACTTATAGGAAAGAATTTTTATCCTCCACGTTTAATCTAAGAGTTTATTTTCCTAGTTGTTTTACTTACAGGAAACCAAAACTCTTTTTAAATTAGACACTGGCTTTAAACACTATTAGCTAACAAGAACATAGGGATTGGGCTTCCCTGGTGGCGCAGTGGTTAAGAATCTGCCTGCCAATGCTGGGGACACCCGCACACCTGCACCCCGAGCTCTGCAACAAGAGAAGCCACCGCAATGAGAAGCCCACACACCACAACGCAGAGTAGCCCCTGCTCACTGCAACTAGAGAAAGCCTGCGCACAGCAACAAAGACCCAACACAGCCAATAAAAAATAAATAAATAAATAAGAAAATCTTTGTTTAAAAAAAGAAGAAGAACATAGGGATCAAAAATAAAAGACAGGGGCTTCCCTGGTGGCACAGTGGTTAAGAATCTGCCTGCCAAGACAGGGGACATGGGTTTGATCCGTGGGCCAGGAGGATCGCACATACCTCTAGAGCAACTAAGCCTGAGTGCCACAACTATGGAGCCTGCACTTTAGAGCCTGCAAACCACAACTACTGAGCCCCCATGCCGCAACTATTGAAGCCCTCATGCCTAGAGCCCATGCTCCACAAGAGAAGCCACCACACTGAGAAGCCCACACACTGCAATTAAGAGGAGCTCCCACTCTCCACAACTAGAGAAAGCCCATGCACAGCAACAAAGACCCAACGCAGCCAAAAAGAAATACATAAATAATAAAATATTAAAAAAAATAAAATAAAGGACAAAGTAAAGATACAAAATAGTCAACTGAAATTGAAGAAGCTAACCAAAACGTTTCCTCTCAGTTCATATGAAATGTACTGCATTAGCCATTTGTCTTTACACTGACATCAAGACATTAGTCATTATTATAGCAATAAAGGAAACAATAACAACACTGCAGCTTGCACCTACTGAACACCAGGTATTTACCCCCATGGTCTCATTTTTTAAAAAATTAATTAATTTATTTTTTATTTATTGGCTGTGTGTGTCTTCATTGCTGCACTCGGGCTTTCTGTATTTGTGGAGAGTGGGGGCTATTCTTCATTGCAGTGCAAGGGCTTCTTATTGCAGTGGCTTCTCTTGTTGCAGAGCATGGGCTCTAGGTCTGTGGGCTTCAGTAGTTGTAGCTCGAGGGCTCTAGAGCACAAGCTCAGTAGTTGTGGCATGTGGGCTTAGTTGCTGCGAGGCATGTGGGATCTGCCCGGACCAGGGATCAAACCCGTGTCCCCAGCATTGGCAAGCGAATTTTTAACCACTGAGCCACCAGGGAAGCCACCGTGGTCTCACTTAAATTCTACCACAACCCTATGAAGAAACCATCTGTAGATGAGTGACATATAGGAGTCAGTGAGATGAACTTGCCCACATCACAAAGCTAGTCAAGTGGCAGAAAATCTGAACTGTCTGCTTCATAAGCTCGGCTACATTTCCTTCTTCTCTCTCTTACAGTTAGGCTTTTTTAAAAAAATGCTTATTAAAACTTTCAAAAAGAAAATCTTTACTATATGATTTGGTAGTCTGTTACATTAATGGCCCGAGTAGACCACGAACCATGCCTTGTTGATACTCATATCCTTATACAGACCTCTTCCCTAGAATACAGGCTGGGCTGGTGACTAGCAAGGCAGTCACATGTGCATCGTTACACAGTGGAACTGAGTTGTGCCAGCTCCAGGCCTCAGCCTCAAGACGACCTGGCAACTTCTGCTTTTGCACTTTGGGGGGTCCTGAGCCACCGTTTAGGAAGCATGGCAATCTTTCTTGAGAGAACAAGTGGAAGGAGGAGAGTGGGAGGGGTGGGAGGAAAAGTCAGAGAGCTCGGCACACAGGCCCAGCCATGCCAGCATTCCAACTGAGTTCTGCTACCACTTAAGGCTCCAAACAGGTAAGTAAATGTTCTGTCTTGAACATTCCAGCCTCAGCTGCCATCTGACTGCAATTACATGAGAGCTCCCAGCAAAATCAGGAGAACTGCCCAGCTGAGCCCTGGTTAATCCCCAGAATACTAAGCAAATGAATGCCTTTTAAGCCATCATGCTTTGGCATAGTTTATTATGTAGCAACAAATAAACAAATCATGATGAAACAAATGTCTAATCCTTGATTATCTGCATTAGTGAATAGGGTGCGTATAATCAAGACCACAAACAATCTAAGAAGAATGTCTGTAAAACTACACCCACAACATTCATAAAGGGACTCATTCAATATTTACTGAGGTCTGGTATGTGCCAGGAATTGGGGTTATAAAGATGCATGAGGCATGATCCTGACCTCAAAAAACAGTCATTCTAGTAAAGGAGACAGTTGCATGCACACGTAACTATAGTAAAAAGTATCAAGTTTCTTATGTAAGTGGGACAGCCACAAACTGCCACCAGAGCTCAAAAAGACCATTCTGCTGGGAAAGAGTTGGAGACGTTTGAAGAATAAGTAATAAGTGGCCAGTTGGAGAAGTCAGGGAGGTCCCCTTGAACTGTAATAATATTTGATGGTATTATTTCTATGGCTAATATTTATTAAGCAGTTCACACGTACCAGGTCTTGTGCTAAACATTTTAAATACATTTTTCATTTTAATCCCCACATTGGCCAAGTAAAGTAGGTCCTATACTTATCCTCATTGTACAGATAGGAAAGTGAGGGGTTAGGAAAGTTAAGTTTCTCAAGGTCTCATGACTACATAGGGGCAAATGCAAAAAAGTAAAATAACTGCAAATATAAACGATTCATGGATACCCTCAATAATAAAAGCTTGTCGTGGGACTTCCCTGGAGGTCCAGTGGTTAGGACTAGGTGCTTTCACTGCCAGGGCCGGGGTCTGATCCCTGGCTGGGGAGCTAAGATCCCACAAGCCACGAGGTAAGACCAAAAAAAGAAGAAAAAAAAAAAAAAAAGCCTGTCCTACAGTAGTTTGGCTTTTTAGATCACCATATTAGTTACCACATTTCTAGTAATAAGAACAATTCCCTATTAAAATTAAATTTACATTACACTCTATTTGGAAAAAAACCATTCTACACAGAGAGAAACTGGGCTCCTCTGTGACACTCACACACTTTTTAATTAATATCCCTGAGTTTAACACTATTGATTCTGGACGCTTGCTTAAATTCTCATTTGTATCCTACTATATTTCAAGTGAGGTTCGGACTCAACAAGCAGCTTTCAGAGTGTCGTGTTTAAAGATAATTTGTAAAAAGACTTGTTTGAGAAAAGATGACTGAAAAGCCAATGTAAATATGTGGTCTTATGCACACAAATATATGTGCAGCTTTTTTTCCCTTGGTGGTTGAATATTTAGTTTTGCTTCCAGTATTTTGACACATCTGAGTCAATACTTTTTAGCCTACCACCAACAAATGCCCCATAAGTACGCAGGTAATTTTAATTCACGTCTGCGTTAAAAATTAGACTGTACGTGGGAAATTTTTCATAATAAATGCTTATGATATAATGCCAACCCAAAGATAAAAACAGATATAAAGCTGCATATACAGTAGTCTTTCAATTTGGCAAAATAATACATCTAGAAGGATACACCAAAATGTTAACAGTGGTTGTTTGTAAGTAGCAGAATCATGGGTTATTTTCAAATTATTTCATCTGTTCTTGGTTTTCCCCAGCTCTAGATTTAACCTTTTCTTAGGACACTGTAATAGGGACATTTTAAGTACTACTGCAGTAACAAATTATTTTCAAACAGATTTTTGGACTGTTTTGAAAACGGGTAACAGAAGGGGAAGTGGGAGATAAAAGAAGCAATAATAGCTTTCTTTTCTTCGCTGAGCTACTAATACTTCCTGCCCTCGTTTTCTGAAATAACTTTTTCCCCCCACTGAGTTCTCTATCTGTTCTAGTCTTTAACTAGTATGCTACATGTTTTCAAATCCTGTAGGAATAATGATCTATGGAGAACCTGGTACTGTACATTAGAAATAGCAAAGTTCCCAATGAGATCTTCAAAAAATTACCTGAAATCGACTATGAAAAAATTGAAAACAAAGTACCATGAGAGACAAATGGTCACATTACAGATGTTGAGACATGCTAAGACAAGCACTGGCTTGAGATCGTCAATTACTCACTTGTCTGTCATTGCATAATTATTTAACAAACCCCTGCTGTGTTTTAATCTTGAGGACAAACCACAGCAATTTACAACAACACATCTGTAGTTTAACCTGGTTTAGGTTAAACTACAGAGATGGGTAGCGAGCTGATGAAGTGTTAATGGTATACTCCAAGGCACTGTGCCTCAATTTCTTTTTTCTTAAAGATTCTTTTATTAGTAAATTCTCTCCCCCTCCAAACTTTTTCCCCAAAATAAACACCTCCTCGTTTCAGGGGTTGGAGGGGCAGTGTCTTAGGGCCAGCCCCTTAGTGTTAGGAACAGATCCCCAGCCCCCCAGGCTGAGACCCTGTAGTGGAATTTCAGTTCATCTGAGTGGATGGGGCCTGGTGTTGTGTCTGTCCATCAGGTCAGCCTGGCCCCCAGACCGTGGTGGGGGTGGGGGGACACTTGTTGTGCCTCAATTTTTAATGCACATACACATCACACCTGATGATACAACAGGTCTGGATGTGACCTGATTCCTGCATTCTTCACAAGCTCTCAGGTCAGGATGTCCCTGCTGTGGTCTACTTGTAGTAGCTATGATCAAAGGGACACCACCGGCCAGAGCTAGGCAGGGTCCTCACCCAACAGTGTCTTAATTATGCACCAGGATCTGGCCCTTTACTCTGAAAGAGCAAAGACTTGCTTTTGTCAACACCCTGAGAGAGAGGCTTAATCACACTAATTAAAGGCACATGAATGCCAACACTTCATCCTATAGAGTGAATTATAACTGTACACTGACTAGAATATTGGTATTTCTCACTGCCGGCACCTCCAGTACCTCAAACTAATCCCCCTTTGATATAATGTACAAAGATGGACCTGCAAAGCTTAAAGAGTAGGCCCTGGACAATGAAAATGTCATCAAACTAGTGTCACTCTGTGAGTGAAGCATATCTGACTGGCCAGCTGACATCACTATGTGACATCCTGATCAGCTATCTCTACTCACACCAAGCAGGAAAGTCAACCCCGTAGAAATAAACAAGGTATGAAAAACACAATGGAAGCGAAATCTAAAAATGAATACACAGGAATTTAGATTTTTCCTATTTGCTTTGTTTTTAGGCAGAAGAATCTAATGATTAGGCACCAAAGGAAAGAGTAAATCTGTGAGAGCAGTGCTCTGTTTCCCTAACCACAGTATTTCTAGGACCTAGAAGTATCTCTGACCCACAGTAGGCACCAATACATATTTATTGAGTAAATGAACAAATGAGTATTTAAGGAGGGTGGGAGTTAATTTCTTTGGTATTTACATCTTAATACAAAGGATTCCAGGGAGCTACACAGAACTATTCTCAACGATTTCAACATCAGTTAGACCAGGCTGACAAAATATTATCTGATTTCCTGAAGACAAAAAACCATCTCTCTAGCCTTTAACTTATTCAAACAGTAAGAGCTACAGACTAACCTTCATTCCTACACAGAACTTCCTTTTCTCTGAAGACAGAGGGTAGGGCTTAAACTTAACCACAAGAAGAGAAACTGTTACATACTGGCAGTTGTTTTTGACACTAAGAGATTGACAGTAAAAGACTGTTACTCTTGTTCCTTCTAAACCTTCATAGACATGATTTCCTAATTTCAGGAGGCAAATTTCAGGAAAGATTTTTAAAGGGTTAGAAACAAAAGCAAAGATAAAAAGCATGCCAAGAGTTCTTGACAAGGTTAAACAAAGTTACCACATGGCCCAGTAATTCCTAAGTATATACTAAAAGAACTGAAAACATGCCTACACGAAAACTTGTACGTGAATGTTCACAGCAACATTATTCGTAATCACCAAAAAGTGAAAATAACCCAAATGTCTATCGACTGATGCACGGAAAAATAAAATGTGGTATATCCACACAACTTTTATTCAGCCACAAAAAGGACGAAAGTACCGATACATGCTACCGCATGGATGAACCTTGAAAACATCATGCCTAAGTCAAAGGAGCCAGTTACAAGGGACCACAGACAGTATGGTTCCATTTATGTGACATGTCCAAAAGAGGCAAATCCAAATAGACACAGAAAGTAGTTTAGTGGTTATCAGGGGCTGGGAGAGTGACAGCTAACAGGTATGGGATTTCTTTTTTGGAGTGATGAAAATGTTCCGGAATTCGACAGTGGTGATGGTTGCACAACTTCTCAGAAACTGCTGAAGTGTACATTTTAAGGTATGAATTTTACAGTGTGTAAATTATATGTCAATAAAAAAAATCCTATGCCAAAAGGAAATAAAACTGGCAAGAAAAAATATGCACAAGGGGAGGCATCTTTCCTCTCTGCTCTCTCATCCTTCCCTGATGCAAAATGTTTGACTGAAAAGCCATATATTTTATGTAGTTATTCTGAAAATGACTGGAACCCTAAAAATATCCTAACCACTAAACAAAAGCAGCTGCTTATTTTGATAACATTTTTGTAACACCGATCTTCCTTAAAATGCAAGTTGACAGAGGAGTTATTCTACAAACCCAAAAGCGTACGTACAACCCACTAGAACTAGCTTTGAGGAAGAATTAAAGCTTTTAGAACTAGAAGCTGTTGTAACTGGCACAAAACACATTTCAGTTCACAAAAGAGAACTACGATATTAGTCTAGTCAGAAGGCAGTGTCATTAAGAACCTAAGCGTAATGGATGTTCTCTTAGTGTTTTCTGTTTCAAGCCCAAGACAATGGGCCTCGAAAACAAAACCAAACCCCATACCAAACTCCACTAAATTATAGGAAAGTATGTCCTATCTTTAAATTTTTGGACACAGAATTTAAAAGAATGTAACTTTGGAAACTGAATACGAAGCCATTCAAGATGAGATCATACTAAATTGTTTTAATGTGTTCAATATCACACAAGAAAGTAGTAAGTACTACTCCCAGGTGCTAAGCCCATTCATTTAGTATCAATTCTGTTTCTTAATTGTTGATGCAGTTAAACAATAGTCTGGTTCATATAAAACATCTTAACTGGCTGAAGCATTAATCATATAATAAGAGATACTTTAATCTCTTTTTAAACATGTGCTGGATTTAGAACCTCTATTTCAAAACAGCAGAAGGAATAATGCAGATGTTTTCAAGTGGAAATCAAGATGAATGTATTGGAAGGCCTTATTAAAAAGTATCTGTCAAATCAGGATCACCGTATCTAAATCTTGCTCCCAGATTTGCTACTAGACTACAAATGATGCCTGGCCTACATTTAAAATCTACAAGAATTTTTAAATGTATAAAACCTAAAGCATGTTGAGTATCCTTAATGATGCGAATATCCAAAGGGCACTGTTATCACAGCACTGTTCTACCTGTGTAATTTCCAGATTTACAGCCTGGGAGTTACTAGGAGGACAATATAGATTAATAACAAGTGTGATGTTGAAAAATCCCACTCACTCAAATGATTCCACTCAGGTGGAATCCCACTGACTCAAAAAGCACTTACTAAGCACCTGAATTAAGAGTAGCCTGAGGATTATCTATCCTGCTACACATTGGCAGCAGGTTATATCTTTTTCTGTATATGTTACAGGGTGTAGAGTAACCATGTGGCTTTCCTTTATCTTTGATAACCAGGTCCCCATGGAGCAGATAACTGCTGTCACTTGAAAGTATATTTAGCTTCTCCTTTCAACACTTCTCTCTTTAAATCTGTTTTTCCATTTCCCTACACTTTTGTATCCCATCCCCCAGGGGTTTCATTTTCGTTCTTTTGCCCTTCCAACACAGCTTCACCCTAAAATCTAAACTCTCTAGAATGGGATCACGCTAGGTGATTTTTTAATGCATTCAAGATCACATGAGATATTAAGTACTACTCTGACACTAATTCCATTCATTTAGTGTTAACTCTACTTAATCCTCCACGCCTCTCTGTCTCTCCTGAGTCCTTCCCTTCCACTGTCCATTTCGCCTCCACCTTAGCTCTCCCCAAGTCACTGCCCCACATTTTCCTCAAGCTCTCTAAAATCACGCCCCATCCACAAGGCAGGTTTTCCGAAGATTCTCCACCTCCCCCAGCTCTCTCAATCTTCACCGCCCTCTGTGACGCCCTCGGGTTTTGCTCTGGTCCCTCACTCTCCCCAGCCTCGGACCCCATCGCATCCCCAACACCAACCCACCCAGTTTAGGGAGCGCCCCTCACATTCGCCCTCGATCCCCCAAACTCGTCTCTTCCTCTGAAGACCCCCTCCCCCCTCCCGCCCCGCAGAACCCACCTCCCCACCCCCAGACCTTGCCAGGTCCCCCGCACCCTCGGAGCCGTTTCCCCCCCTCCCTGCAGAGTTTCCGGACGCTCCCGCCGCCCGCAGCCCTCCTCGCCCGCGCCCACCGCCGGGCAGCCCGCGCCCTCCCCGGGGCCCACAGCGCCCCCGCGGGCGCGGCCCTCCGACCTGCCTCCGCGCCTCCCGCAGCCCCTGCAGCCTGTGGCCCAGCTCCCGCCGGTAGCACTTCGCCGCCTCCACGCTCTCGCGGGCTTCCTGAAGCAGCAGCTCGGGCTCCAGCTCCATCGCCCCCTCGTCCGGCCGCGCGGCCAGCGGCAGCGGGCGCGGTTCCCGAGTGCGTCCCGGGCGCCGCCGAGCGGCCCGGCGGGGCCACGCGCAGGCGGAAGCCCCGCCCCGCCCCGCCCCCACGGCGGCCTTGATTGACAGCAGCGCGCTCTACTGCTGGCCCAGCGGGTCTTGTCTCTGCTCCCGCGCAGCGCCTGGCACGCGTGGAGCCACGGAAAGATGAATGCCTACACCTCGCGAAAAGCTTCCCACGTCTTTTCTCATTCTGGCCTCACTACCGGGCCTCCTTGCACCTCGGTCCCACAGAGGAGAAAACGGAGGGACAGAGAGGGGAATCAACGTTCTCAAGCCGCTGGGATCTCAACCCTGATGACTCCAAAGTCATCACTGTCCTACCTCCCTGGTAAACGAGCATCGCTGCAGCGGCCAGTGATTTAGGAGGTTGCTGTGAACCAGGTACCACGTTCACAGGGATCAGACAAGAGCCCCATCATCCAGAAGCTGGTAGTCAAATGAGGGAGCCATGACAGAGGCCTAAGCGTGGGCCCCGCGGCAGGCACCTCAATCCTGACAGAGTTCTAAGACGGATGTTATCCAGCTTTTTCCCTATGGACCAGGTAGTTGAAAATGTGGAGCTTGGCGGGCCATAAGGCCTCTGTTGCAGTACAGTAAGTAAATGGGCGTGACCGTGTGCAAATAAAACTTATGGACACAAATTTGAATTTCACATAATTGTCACGTGTCACAAAATAGTCTGCATCTTTTTCAACTACTTAGAAAGGTAAAAACCATTCTTCCTTCAGAGGCCATACAAAAACAGGTGGTGGGTCAGATTTGGCCCTGACCATAGTTTTCTGGGGTTTTTTTTGTTTTTATTGGAGTATAGTTGATGTACAATGTTGTGTTAGTCTCGGATGTACAGCAAAGTGCAACAGTTATACATATACGTATATCACTCTTGTTTAGATTCTTTTCCATATAGGCTATTACAGAGTATTGAGTAGAATTCCCTGTGCTATACAGTAAGGTCCTTATTAGTTATTTATTTTATATATAATAGTGTGTATAGGTCAATTCCAATCTTCCAATTTATTCCTCCCCCCATCTTCCCCCCTCTGGCCATAGTCTGCTGACCCCTGGGCCGAGGACGGTAGATTTGCCTCCCCAGGAAAGAGAAAGTGAACAATGATTGTCTCAAGGTTGTACAATGAATCTGTGCTAGAGGCTAGATTCTAGTTTTCCTGGACCAGACTCAAGCTCTTTCTACCACACTGTTTTGTGTTAAGTAAATGACACTTGAAATTAGAGAGGTTTTGAAAAGGAATGCTCTTCTGGAGAAAATGGGAGATTATCTTTATCCTGAAGTAGGCAGGCACTCAGTAGATTCCCAACAATTATCTGTGGCATGAATCAAGGTATTAACTAAATGAAAAGGAGTAAAGGAATAAAACTAAGTGGGAAAGCATACTTGTAGATAGGAATATAAGTGGATTGTGTAAGGAAGGAGGAGCAGACCACTTTGGAGAGGAAGGACTGAGTAATGTATTGGGAGATGAAGTTAAGAGAAGAGAAAGGGCCATGGAGTTCAGGTTAAGAAACTTTGACTTTAATGAATAGACAGTAAAGATTTTTGCATGTGCAGTGACATTTGCAAAACAATGTTTTAGGAAGATAAATAATAGAGAAGTGGGACTTGGGTTTGTCTTAAGGTAAGGCAGGGGTTGGCATATTGTAAATTCTCAATAAATACTTGTTCCGTGAAATGAATATGCATAGATAGCTGCAGGCGAGTAAATAGGAAAAACTAAATGGCGTTAGTCTAGTTTTGATGGAGCCTTGAATTAGAATATTGGCCTTTACGGAGGTTTGACAGTGAAAGTGGGAGGGAAAGAGGCAAATGGTTCAAGGGACCAGGAGGGTTTGGACACAGATTGAGTCGGTAAAAAACAGGATTTATATTCATTGTTCTTGAACATGATATGTTCTGTGTGCTCTCTAAAGCTAATTGAACAGAGTTGGCTCCCACTCCAGAAAGCTTTACTAAGTGAAATTTTAAAAAAAATTAAAAGGAAAACTTCCATAAAGTCAAGCTACCAATCTTAGTCTCATTCAACTTTATTTCCTTGACCTGCTAACTGATGGGAGGCAAGAAATATGTATCTACTATATCCACATTATACACAAAAATAACAGGAAAAAAACTGAAGAAAATCTGTAAAACTACTCCCCCAGGCTTGAAATTTTTTGATTTTTTTTTTAACTTTAGAAAGCACAGGTTTCTAAAGAATAAATACTCTGATCGATAACAGAGAGGAAGATTGACCTAGAGGTGGCAGTGACAGAAGCCAGCAGGCCATCAGACAGGGCTTTACAGAGTTTTTATCTCTGTGGCATCACAGTAGTCTAGAACTCACTTTTCAGGTGTACCCAGAGGTAAGCAGATTCAGAGGCACAGACTCCTCATGCTACAAGAAATAACTTGCTAATTTATTTACAATAAGAATATAATTGCCAAGAAAATTGCAACAGCTGGAAAATCAAGTTGTAACCAGAGAGTTGTTTGATAAACATGGATTCAGTCCAGGATACATTGATCATCTGGTCAGCAAACGCTTTCTCTCTCTTCTCTCCACTTTAGTCTCAGAAAGCTCCTAACAGTATGGGGCATATACTGACAATTTTTTGCTCTCTTGACTCCTCTTTTTGTACACTTAATACTATTAATACGTTCTTTAGAATCAGTTGCCTATGACTAAGTAAACCTTAGGGCCTAGTTTTTGAATAGCAACTCATATAAAGAAATACTTTCCAGCAATCAACAGTAATCAAGAGATCATTCTAATCTTGTCCCTTAAAATCTTTTTATTAATGTTATCTATTTTTTCGATTTTGAAAACTCAAATTTATAGAAATCTCAGAAATCAACAGAGAAACTGCAAATATAATGCAAAAAAAGTTTTTTTTCCTGAATAAACCATTGGAGAGTAAGTTGCTGACATCCTACAAGTACATTCTCCTATGAACCCACAATGCAACCATCAAAAAACAGAAATTTAACATTATACTTTATTACCATCTAATCCTCAGACCCCCCCATTCAAGTTTAACCAAGTGTCACAATGATGCCCTTTGTAGCAAATGGATCCAGTCTGGAATGATGTGTTACTCTGAATTGCCACATATCCTGACAGTCTCCAATTCATAAGTCATAGAAGCTTTTCTTAATATTCTCTTCTCCGCTCCCATTCTCTAATTCCTATTAGTGCTCTGGAATTTCTCCCTTAATCTCTTACCCCCTACTCAGTGTAACCCTCCCCATACCCAGCTTCCTCTTTCCCACCTGCCTCTTCAATTTCTCCCTATCTTTATCACAGAAGCTTGGGAACCAGTTGAACACAACCTGCAGGTGAGGAGGAAAAGGCAAAATTCCCCTTCGTTGGTGGACTGGGGGTATAAGAGCCAAAGCTGAGAGTATATACAATATATATAATACATTTTGTTTTTGTCAATCTTTCCTGAGTTTATCTCAATGGCCCCTTTCTTTCCAGTTTTATTGCGATACAATTGACATACAGCACTGTATAAGTTTAAGATGCATAGCATAAAGATTTGACTTACATACATCATGAAATGATCACAAGTTTACTGAACATCCATCATCTTATATGGATCCAACATGAGAGAGAGAGAAATAGAAAACATATATTTTTTCCTTGTGATGAGAACTCTTAGGATTTACTCTCTTTTCTTTTTCTTTCTTTCTTTCTTTTTTTTTTTTTTTTGGCCGTGCGTGGCTGCGGCTTGCAGGATCTTGGTTCCCCAACCCCAAGGGATTGCACCTCGGCAGTAAAGGCACGGAATTCTAACTGCTGGACTGCCAGGAAGTTCCCTTAACTTTCATGTGTAACATACAACAATGTTGACTATATTCACCATGTCGTACAGTACACCTCTGGTACTTATCTACCTTATAATTAGAAGTTAATGGTACCTTGATTTATTCAGAATGTTCCTAAATATCTTTAATATTTACTTACATCTTTTACATAGGTCAGTTACACCTTGAGTCTCCCTAGCTTTCCTGCCTAAGCCTTCTTTCATCTTTTATCCTTTGAGGTACCTTCAGTTGCAAGTTACAGAAAACTAAAACTGCCTTTAACAGTAAAGGTGATTTGCCGAGTAACATAATTGAAAAGGCTTTAGGGTTGGTTTGATTCAAAGGTCAGACTCCCCAATCTTTTTGGCATTTGTACCGTTACCTTATTTTAAGGCTGTTTAATGTTATACACCTTCTGGAAGGAGTGGAAGGCCTCCCTCCTGGGCCTGTCTCAGTAGTACCAAAATGCTTATCTCCTAGAGGCACCTAGAAGATCTCCAATGTTGTATGTCCCAAATGTTGGCCCAAAACAGGTCACATGCTTATCTATGAACCAATAACTGTGGCCAGGAGGTGGGATTATGCAGATTACTCTCCAAGGATCCAGAGCCAGAGGTGGAATTAGCTTTCCCCAAGTACATCAGCCAAGTGGGAGATGTATGTATACCAAAATAACAACAGTGATGGTTATCGAGAGAAGGCAATATAATATTGAGGAGAAAATGACATCTTCCACTTTCTCTCCATGTACTGGGTATGTGGAGAAAAAAAAAGCACTGAAGTGTAACTTAGGAGACATGGTGAAACATTGTAACTTTGGAAACATGTGAGCTACATTTCTATGAATTGACAATAATGTAAATGTCTTCCTCACAGGACTCATGCAAAGGCTGAATAATATGGCCAGGTAAAAGCACATCTTTATTTACAGAAACATTTAAAGAGTACAAGGTATGCGTCTGGCTCTGTGCTTAGGTGCTGGGAATCAAATCAGGAATGAGACCTAGGACTTGCCTTCATAGTCCAGTGGGGGATCACACACAAATAAGCGGGAATATATATGTATTGTGTTCTAATACATTGAATGCAGTGAGTAGAAGCACAGAGACGGCCACCTAATCCAGCTGAAGGTAAAGTGGAAGGAAGAAGGTATCAGGGAAAGTTTCTTGGACAAGGTAAATCCTGAGCTGAGTCTTAAGACTTTTCTTGGCTTGGCCACAGCTGTTTCTCTCCTCTCCCTTCCAAAACGCCTTCAAAATAACAATTAAGGTGTTTAAAACTGGATTAGGGACAAGTGGAACAGTAGAGAACATAAAAGAGCGCTAGAGAGTTCCATAAATATTTGGGAGATGGAAAGTGGAGGAGTAGTAATTGCCCAAGACAATTGCAGGAAGTCACATCCTAAACTGCAGAGGAGGAACCATTCCAAGTTGGGCTAACTCTCCCCAGTGACTGCTGAGAAACTCAGGCTATATATCCTTTTAAAACATTTAGTCACTTAAAAAATCGCAACCCCTATTCTGACATCCCTTTCCTTACTCTACTTCCTGCATTATTTTCTCCTCAGCATTTAGCCCTGTCATATCATATACTTCACTTATGAATAATTTTTATTACATGTCTCTTCCAACTAGGATATAAATTCTAAATGGATAGGCATTTTTGTCTGTTTTGTTTACAGCTGCTTTGTTCATAGCTGGCACATACCAGGCACTCATTCGTATTTATGGGATGGATGGAAGGAGGAATAGCAGCACATGACAATGAGGTATGGGACTGAAAAGGGGAGACATCAGTTAATATTAGTTAAATGTTTTAGGTCCATGCCCTATTCCATGCATTTAGGTGACCCCTCCCTATTGCTTCATTGAAACTGCATGAGATATAAACACCCCTGCCCCTAAATAGGTTGGAGGAGAAACCAACCCGTCCAGAGGAAGGACCTCTACCTGTTAACATTAGGAAGTTCCCCAGTGAAACTGCCAGTTCATCTCCTGATCATCCCACAGTAGAACCCACTCAGGAGTCCCACCTATGCTAAAAACCTTCAATCAGCTTTAACCATTTTTTAAACAGCTTTATTGAGTATAACTGATTTGCAATTAACTGCATATATTTAGAGTATATGATGTGATAAACTTTCTCATGAGTAGATACCCATGGAACCATCACCATAACCAAGATAACAAATATTTTCATCACTCCCCAAAGTTTCCATGTAACCCATTCCTTTGTAATCTATCCCTCCTTCAACCCTTGAATCCTGGCAGTGATGATCTGCTTTCTGTAATTGGAGATTAATTTGCATTTTTCTCAAAATTTAAATAAATGGAATCATACAGTACATACCCTTTTTTTTCATCTGGCTTCTTTTACTCAGCAGAAGGATTCTGAGATTCATCCATGTTGTTTCATGTATTGATAGTTCATTTCTTTTTATTGCTGAGTAGTATTCCATGATATGGATGTGTTTTTTAATTTACCTGTTGATAGGTTGTTCCCAGTTTTTTACTATTAAAAATAAAGCTGCAGGGGCTTCCTAGGTGGCGCAGTGGTTAAGAATCTGCCTGCCAATGCAGAGGTCACGGGTTCGATCCCAGTTCCAGGAAGATCCCACATGCCGCGGAGCAACTAAGCCCGTGTGCCAAAAAAAATAAATAAATAAATAAAGCTGCAGACTTCCTAGGTAGCACAGTGGTTAAGAATCCGCCTGCCAATGCAGGGGACACGGGTTCGAGCCCTGCTCTGGGAAGATTCCACATGCCACACAGCAACTCAGCCTGTGTGCCACAACTATTGAGCCTGCTCTGTAGAGCCCGTGAACCACAGCTATTGAGCCCATGTGCCACAACTACGGAAGCCCACACACCTAGAGCCCATGCTCTGCAACAAAGAGAAGCCACTACAATGAGGAGCCAGCACACCACAACGAAGAGTAGCCCCCGCTCGCCGCAGCTAGAGAAAGCCCGTGTGCAGCAACGAAGACCCAACACAGCCAATAAATAAATACATAAATTAAATTAAAAACAAAACAAAAACTAAAAAAAAAAAGCTGCTATGAGCATTTGTGTACAAGTGTACAAGTCTTTACAATATAACTATATTGGGAATGCAGGAGGAGAGAAAGTGTGGAAGGTGGTGTTACAAGAGAATTAAATCCTTAACCACCATAATAGGACAATAATGAATACTGTTTAAAATTGTTAGAAATATTGATATTGAATTATTTAAAGATTAGCAGATATTTATAATGCTAGAAGAATTTTGAAAGTGGCTGCCTTCAGGGAAATAGAACTGGGGGATGAAATAGAAATCAGCTGTTTTTTGTTGATAGGTTTTGTAATGCTCTTTGACATTTTTATGTCAAAATACATTAATACAGGCATCACTGCGATAACCATAAAAGTTAACAATCAGTTTTAAAAGTAGAGGTTAGCCAGAAGGGGAAAATAGCCAAAAGCAACCCAGGCACACTGTAAATGCTAAATTGCTATACAAATGTGACAGATCCTAAATACAAGTTGTGTAAAGTACTAACTACAGATCTAAAAAACTCAGCGCAAATGCTTAACAACCCATTTTAAATGCTTAGTTTTTTAGAAGAATAAAAAGCGCTAGAGACACACCCTATAACCCAGCAATTCCACGTGTAGGTGTGTATCCTGGAAAAGCAATACTTGTGTTCAAGGAGCCAAGAATGTGCATTGACTCACTGTTTGACTAATAGAAAATTGAAGACAGTTTAAATGATCATCACTAAGGAAATGGGTAAATAAAATGTTGTGCATAGTTGGGTGGAGTGCTCAGTAATGAAAGGGAACGAATCAGATCGACCTGTATCATGGATAGCTCTCGAAGACAATGATGAAAGAAAAAACCAAACTGCTGCGTTAAAAGTGCATTTTTATGTGCAGAAAAACACAATTAAAGGTTTTTCTACGGATACCTGTAAGTATGTAAAAGTATTAAGAAAGGCTGCAATGCTATCCACCAAATAGGTAATATTGGCTGCCATGGGGGCTAAGAGGAAGAGATCGAGTTTGGGTATGGAAGGCAAAGAGACGTTCAGTTTCTTCTGTAATTTTCTAGTTGATTTCTCCTTCTCCTCCCCCTCCCCGCTCTTGCTGTTTCTGCCTCTCCTCTTCCCAGTCATTCTCCTTGCGCAGTGTTCTTAGACGACGTGAGTTATAAACAAATTAAACCAAAACAACAAAACCGTTTATACTTAGAAGTGCAATCTCCCTTCCTGAAAAACCTTATCCGAGGTTAATAAGTTTCGAGGAGAAAGTAATTACCACTAATTTCATTGGAGAAATTGGTACCATTTATGTTGTCCAGACAATAGCAAACACCATAAAGATATACATAATTACGTCAACAGTTAAAATCAGTTTGGGTAACCCAACCGAACACGGTGGCTTCCCGTTATTATTATTTTTTTCCCGTTATTATTTGATAGGTCTATTTACATGACTGTTTCAGCTCTTACCTACCGTGCAGTTAAAACTGGCACTCAAATAAAATAAACATACTTTATATATTGCAAGTGTAATGTAAAAAATAAACATGTAAAGCTAAACATGTCTATGAAAACAATGCAAATGATGTATGAGATTAGCCTCACTACGAACTAGCAAACGACTGGTACCCAGCGACAACTCGAACACACGCCAGCCAGCTCAGGCGAAGACCTTGGGCTCCTAGCTGCTCGCGAGGACGAAATCCAAGGGAAGAAATGCTTCCTGAGCTCAGTTAGGGGTAAAAAGTCGAAATCTTGGACCCAAACGGACGCTTGCCAAAATAACACTGTATTCCGTGCGAGAGAAGTGGAATCAATTGTTATCCCCTTTTCTGTATTTGTCGAATTTCCACTTTTAGATAGAGGCTAGTCTGGGGCGTCAAAGTATAGGGTCTTAATTTTGCCACCAACAGACTTAGTCAAATTACATCCTCATCTGTGAACCTAGGCGTGAGAAGTTTGAATCTCCGAAATCCCCGCTGCTTTTAGATTCACGGTAAAATAATCGCACCTCCTGCAGGCTTGCCAGAGAAGTATTTTGGCCTTCTCGGCGCACCGTCCGCGCAGCCTCCGGAAGCAATCTAGGCTCCGCCCCTTGCACTCCGGACGGCGCGAAAACCCAATTGACAAGAACTCCCTCCGAAGCCCGCTGGTAGGGTCTGCGTTCAGCTTGCCTTCCCCGCGGGACCCCCCCAGTCCCGATCACTCAGAACTGGAGCGCCGGCCTCAGGGGCACCCCGCGCTCGCCGACCGCGCCCGAGGGTCCTTGCTGCTCGCGCTTTCTCGTCGCCCCTTCCCGCTTTCTACTTGGCTGAGCTGGGCCCAGCCTCTGCGACCACCCCGGGCGGTGGGCGCGGGGGAGTCCGAGGCGGACCCCGCGGCCCAGCTCCTCGCTCCTGCTGGAGCCGGCCGCCTCCATGGCCTCCCGACAGGCAGGGCCGGGCCGCGCAAGCTCCTAGGAACCGGGATTCCGGGAAGCGGGGAGCATGGTGGGGGTCTTGACCATGGCGGCGGCAGCTGCTTCCCCTCCGATGAAGCACTATGGGATTGAGGTGAGCTTGAGTATCTCCGTGTGTTGGGGGTGGGTGAAAGGTGATCCCGATTTAGGATCTGTGAAGGCAAAGGAGGGATCTGGTGAGGCCCCACAGTTCTGACATTGTATGAAACAACTGCTGGGGTGTGTCGTTTCTTAGAGACGTGATAGGTCCGGACAAACATTGGGCTTGTGAGATGTTTGCGGGGACATTAGGATGCCTAGTTAAGGACTAGTTCCCAGATCCTGAAATGTTGCTGGAACTTGATGTTTTGGACTTGTGAAAAGTCATGGAGGATCCCAGAGTCAAGTCTGGGTTCATGATAAGGAGTCACAGAACTTTAGCGTTGAAAAGAATCTTAAAGTTCTATTTGTCCAGCCATCCGCCTGCCATAAGGAATACCGCTTAGATTGTTATCACAGGAATCAAACAAGGTACTTCATTTAAAAAAATCACTATCTCATTGTTCTAGAGCTTAAGATATTGCAGTTAGAAGTCCCAGCTTGGCATGCTCTTATTTTCCTGTCTTCATCAAGATTCAGTGAAATGTACTAAGCAGTTGTTATTAAAAGATTCTAATGCCATGCAGTACTACGGGAGTAGCATCTAAAAGTAGACGGAATGAGTACTTTTGTCTGCTTGCTAATAGTTATTATGCTGATACTTGCTTGCTGAATCAAGGTAGTTGCTGTGCTTGTCTCAGATGTGAAGAGAGACTTTTGATATTTGAATTACACAGTTCTTGCTTTTGTTTGGTCAGTTACACAGTTCTTGCTTTTTGTTTGCTCAGTTTTCCAGTCTTTTCTGCTTTTGGTGCCCTGCTTAAAGTGCTGTTTCATAGTAACGATACTTACTGTTTAGTATTGTAAGGGTAAGGACCTTATGCACACTATTTTACCTAATATCAACCCTGTGATGAGGTGTTACTATCTGTAATCTACAGATGAGAGAAGGTTAAAAGTCATTAAAAGTAAGTTAAATTAGGTTAGAAAAAGTAAATTAGAAAATTAAAAGTAATTTGTTTAAGGTCCCACGCTAGTAGATGTCAGAGCCAGCACTTGAACTTAGATCTGCCTGACTCCAGAGCCTATGGAATAGTGCCTCTGATACCAGCTCAGGATAATAATAATACTAAGAACTCATTAGCATTTTCTTCTAATACATTTATCATTTCATTTTAAGATGTAAAATTTTAATGTCTGTGATTTATTTTGCCTCA
The DNA here is from genome assembly GCF_030028045.1 of Hippopotamus amphibius kiboko. Classification (NCBI taxonomy): domain Eukaryota; kingdom Metazoa; phylum Chordata; class Mammalia; order Artiodactyla; family Hippopotamidae; genus Hippopotamus; species Hippopotamus amphibius. Next base: position 17,856,564 of record NC_080202.1, read on the forward strand.
TACTTATCCTAAGGGTTAGAAATGTGTTCCAAATATTTACTAACTACTTCTTTGCCCACTAACTTGTGCTACTATGATTATGTCTTTTTCTGGTTTTCTGATCGGTTCTGTTAAGTTTCCTGCCTATTCATGCATCAGTGCTATGCTTTTGATCATGATAGCTTTGTAATACATTTCACTTTTCTAGAAGTATAATTCCTTTGTTACTTATCTTTTTTAAAAAAAGATTTTTTTGTTGTTCTGGCAAGTTTATTCTAACAAATGAGCTGAGGGAAGTTAAAAATAAAGGACTGATGGAGCCTTTTTTTTAAGGGTAATAAATTGTGTAAGAGGCAGGCAGTAACTTTTAATAACATATTAAAACACTGGAAAGTCTTATTTGTTTTTTTTTTTGTTTTTTATTATTGGGGTATAGTTGTTTTACAATGTTGTGTTAGTTTCTACTGTACAGCGAAGTGAGGTAGAGTTGCCCTTGCTACACAGCAGGTTCTAATTAGTTACCTGTTTTATACATCTTAGCGTATATATGTCAATCACAATATAATTTTTACTTAATTTTTAATTTAGTAAATTTTGGGATCCTAGGCTTTTTCACTGTGTGCGTGTTTCTTGGAAATAGTTAGAATAATTTATTTTTAACTAAAAAAGTATAAAGGGAATGGAAATAGTATTTATAGAGTTCCTACCATGCATCAGACTTCCCATGTTTGTATATAACACGTTCATTACAAATTCTGTGGGGTGGGTAGTACTATTCAAAGGTTATAGAGTAAACAGAGGCCCACAGTGATTAACATATTTGTACACAAGTATAGTAGCCTTGAGACTTTTTATTGAAGTATAATATATACATAGTAAAGTACACAACTTATAATTGTATAACTTGATGTGACATTGAGATTTGAATGTAGGTTCAACTTTAAAGCTCTTTTTCTTCCTAATATATAATGTTTATCAACTAAGGGCGCCTTCCTTTTTTTACCTCTTTACATAAAATAATAGATCCATGTTTAAAATTTATGTTTTGTAGTGTTTTGCTTGAAATAAATGCTTTTTTTTCTTCTTTTAAATTGATAGGCAAGCAAGAGGCGAAGGAAAGATGATGACAGTACTTCTTGCAAAACAATCACCAAATATTTATCACCAATGGGGAAGACTGGAGACAGGATTTTCTCTCCACCAAAATCCAGTAATATTCTGGATTATTTTAGAAAGACTTCATCCACAAATGAGAAGACTCAGACAGCAAAAAAGTACAAGATAAAGTCATCCACACCATCGCCTGCTGACAGTGGCAAAGACTGTAGAACACCTTTGGAAATAGCCTCAAATACAGAGAGTAAGAAGAGAGGAAAGAGACTTAATTTATCTCATCAGCTAAGCCATATTAAAACTGAAAATGAATCTCCAATGGAAATTCACAGTGATGATAGCAAAGAAGACTCCAGTTTAAATAACGATTTTGTGGAAAGTAGTACTTCTGCTTTACTCTGTAAGAAACGTGTCTCGGTACTTGCAGAAAGTATTCAAGGTATCAAAAAACAATCAAGCACTATGACCTCCAAAAAGACTTCTAAGAAAGTAAATCCTAAACAAGGGCCCTCAAAAAATTATCGCAGGAAATTGAGGAAAAGGAAGCACAGAGAGGTAATAGATCTATCTGAAAGTTTACCCTTAGCAGAAGTAAATCTTAAAAGAGATGGTAATGATAGTAAACAGATAATGCCTTCCCTAACTACTGAAATCGAAAGCACTGCAAATGAAGCAGAATCTAGAGATAATATAACTAAAACAGCCCAGTTAAATGATACCACAGTAACAGTCTCATATGAGGAATTTTTAAAAAGTCACAAGGAAAATAAAGTGGAACAGACACCAGACTCTACAGTGTCAATCTGTATTCCTTCTGAAACTGTTGAAGTCAAAAGTGGTTGTATGAGTGACCCGGAAACCTGTGAAATTTCCCAACAAGTCCGCTTTAAGACAGTCACTGTTCTTGCACAGGTACACCCCATCCCCCCGAAAAAGACAGGGAAAATACCCTCAATTTTCTTGAAACAAAAGCAGGTGGAAATGGAAAATAGTCTGTCTGATCCTGAGAGTGAACAGACAATTCAGAAAAGAAAATCTAACGTCGTCATACACGAGGAAGAACTAGAATTGGCAGTGTTGGAAGCTGGAAATTCTGAAGCTGTGAAACCAAAATGCACTCTAGAAGAAAGACAACAGTTTATGAAAGCATTCAGGCAACCAACGTCAGATGCACTTAAAAATGGAGTCAAAAAGTCTTCTGATAAGCAGAAAGAGCTCAATGAAAAATCTTTAAATGAGGAAGGAAGAGACAATAATTCTAAAAAAATCATGGAAAATCCTAGTATCCGAATGGTTTCAAATACTGGCAGTTCACAGCCACATGCTTATAAAGGTTTTCCTAAGGAGAGAAGTAAAAAGCAGAAGAAAAAGAATAAAAAAGTCTTAGATACTGGTGCTATTCCAGGTGAAAATAGAGAGAGAAATACTCAAGGGAAAGAAACAACTTTTTCCTTTAAAGAGAAACAAAATCAAAACAGGCTTAGAATGAGTTTAAGACAAAAGAAAACAGAAGTTTTCAAAAACAGCATGTTACTTAACAGGGAAAGCCTCGTTTGTGAAGGTACAACAAATGATGGCCCTCTAAAGATTTGCTCTCCATGTAACAGTAAGTCTTCAAGAAAAACCAGCATACCAGTTAAGGATAAGGTTATACACGCTAAAGCTGAGACTGAAGACAGCTTGCTGTATGTTTCCACACCCAAATCAAGCAGAAGATCTGTAAGAAGTAGCAGCACACGTGCTACAGTAATCATTAGAGGTACTGATTCTGAAGACGAACAAGACCATAGTCCAGTAAAAGCTTCCACTCCAAAAGCAGCCAACTTATCAGAGAAGTGTAGCTTATATACAGCAGAATTAATAACAGTATCCTCTGATTCAGAGAGTCCTATTAGGTAAAGTTTTGTTTTGTTCTCAAATTCTAAATATTCTGCATATATTATTAGATGGGAAGGAAAATACATCAAGCACTGGAGAGTTTTGTTTTTCCCCTAAAGCACAGCTGATTTATAAGGAAAAGAAAAGAGGGTTTCAAAAATGTTGTTTATTTTCCATATTTAAGGTCAGGCATGATTTCAGAAGAATTCTAGATCTATTTTAGATGAGTTTTAAACTTTTATTTATCATACTTGCTAATTCCTGGAGAAATATCCTTCAGATATGAATTCTGTGCATTTAACAGATTAAAAATAAATCATAGAACTGTACTTCTGAGCCATATACTATGAGGTATATACTTGCATGCTGGTTCTGGCTAGTGTAAGAGTGATCTTAGGGGCTAAGTTGCTGGAAAGCTTATGATTTATAAAAGGAAACTATATTTTCTAAGCGTTTAACAATTGAGTTTGGCTTACTTTTGAATCAGTAGTTTGAAACTAATGTGGGGGGTGTGTTTTTTTGTTTTCTGTTTCAGAACTGTCCAGAAATTAGAACCCTAGTTGGTTCTTTTCTCTATTTAATTGAAACTCTTACACATTATAATCATACACGTTTGTGAATATCTTTTTGGTTTTTTTTTTTTTTTTCCAGAATGAAATTCACCAGAATTAGTACTCCCCAAAAATCTAAGAAAAAATCTAAGAAAAGGTCTAAGAAATCTGAGGCAGCTGATGAAAAATTTGAATCTCAGACTAGAAAGGTAATTGAAATATTAGGGAGTCCTGTAAGTGATATTCTGTTTTATAAAACAATAACTATTACTATGGGAAGTGGTAACGCCAAAAGAAGATTCACATATTTCATAGCTTGATTATGTTAACTATAACCCTATATTATTTTTTACTATTATTTCATTCCTCTAGTTAGCTTATTAAGAGATCAGCATATCTTATTGTGAGATGAAAGCAATTGATAAAGACAGTATAGTTTACTTAGAAAAAGTTTTCTTAGTTATATTCCAATCTTTTTCCCTAAGGCTGCTTATGGAAATAAGCATGATTGAATTTTTGGTTTATTTCTATAGATTAGAGGCTAACAAGTGGGGTCTCTCAGCCCTGGTACCGTTGACATTGTGGGCTGGATAATTCTTTGTTGTGGGGGACTGTCTTGTACATTATAGGATGTCTAGCAGTAATCCTGGCCTCTACCTGTGAGATGCCAGTAGCACTCTTACTGCCCTAGCTATGACAACCAAAATATCTCTAGACATTGCTAAATATCCCCTGGAGGGAAAAATCACCCCCAGTTGAAAACCGCTATCCTAAAGGGAGAGGTTGGATATATTAGAATAGTTTAGCTGCTTTTGTAAAGTAAACTGCTTATCCCTTATCATGAGAGAACTGGATTCTCTCCTGGGTGAGTAGGTACGTGTGTGTGTATGTGTGTGTGTGTATGTGGAAAAAGCCACCAGAACGATTCTCATATAATCCTTGGGTGAAAGCCACTGTTACAGAAAGTTGGTACCTCTTTTGTTTTATTTAACAGCTGTCTTTTTTTTCTTTTCTTTTTGACTTAGCACATTCTAGGTACTATGCTTGGTACTCATATCATTAATCTCATAAAGTAAATATTTAACCCTGTTTTGAAGAACAGTGGCACCAAAGGAGGTCAAAACATTTTTGAGAGTTGAAGTGATATACAGTGGAGTTTAAGCTGGGGATGGGGGTGGGGCGTGTGTGTGGAGAGGGGTTACCGGAGGCTGATAAATAGGGAGAAAGGTGAGTGCTGTCAGTACAGAAGTCCCTGTTGTAGCCAGGAGTAACTAAGTAAGAGCTGGGAAGACGGGCAGCTAGGTCCGAAAGGAGGCTGTTGGAAATGACTGTTATCTGAGATGATAGGATTATGGTTAATTTTGATTTTTTTCATTTTTCGGCTTTTCTATAAACATGAGCTTTTAAAACCTTTTATCAGAAAAATAACTAATAGGAAAAAAAAGCAGATTTTAAGTGATAGCAGCACATGCCCAAATGCACATGTGTATGTTTTTTTCACACATTCACTAAAAGGTATCTCTTTGCTAACTGTTTCAGTGATTGAGTTGTTAATTTCAGTTTAGCTGGGTTATTTTAATACTGATGTACCCTCAGGTTCATCAGCCTGTCAGGAATTTTGCTGGCAGAACAACAGAAGTCTGTCGCTGTTCTGCTATCAAGCAGATCTCTAGCATTCCTAACCTCCTTATGTATGTTCTCAATATCCATGCCTATTCTTTTTTTAATATATTTTTTTATGTTTTATTTTTCCCATGCTTATTCTTTTTAATGTTTTTTAAAAACGTTTTTAAAGTTTTGGAAATTCCCTGGTGGTCCAGTGGTTAGGACACTGAGCTTCCACTCTAGGGGGCACAGGTTCGATCCCTGGTCTGGGAGCTAAAGATCCCTCATGCTGCAAGGTGTGGTCAAAAAAAAAATTTTTTTTTTTAAGTTTTAAAAAACAGTAAACATTTGTTTAAAAAACACAGTAGTATATAAATTTAAAAGTGAAAACTTAAAAAATTTTTCTCTTTCCTGCTCTCTAGGGGGATCACACTTTTAATAATCCAGACTTTTTCCTATGCTTAAATAGATATATGTTGTTTTTAAAAGGGATCATTTAATGTAACCTATTTTGCAGCTTGTTTGCTATGTTTTTTAACCCAAATGTAAAAACCTGTAGAACTCAGAATATGGAGAACACATTATCTGGAGGATAATATTTAAATGCACAGGATCACTTAGTACATCAATGGCAGAGTCAGGCCTGAAGGCCAGACTTTATTCTTATGTAGTGCTCTTTTCCTCACCTACTACCTTTTCAACCTATCTCCAAAGGATTCAGCCTAAAAGTGACTAACATCAAAGAAAAGATGTCGTGAAGATGGTGGGGAAATAACCAACAATTCTAATCTATACAGATGTCTGTTTTTTGTTGTTGTTGTTGTTTTTTGGCTGCATCGCACAGAATGCAGAACTTTCCCAACTAGGAGTTGAACCCATGCCCCCTGCAGTGCGAGCATGGACTCTTAACCCCTGGGCCACCGGGGAGGTCCCCAGACATCTATTTTCTTTTTTAATTTTTTATATACAGACATTTAATACAGACATCTTTTTGGGTATTTTTCACAAATGTAATTATATTTATCTGAATAGATTTCAGGTAAGAAATAAAGGCAAACCAAGTATAATCAGACACATTTTAATTTCATTTCCTTGGTAAGATTTGAATAACCATTTTTTGGTCTTTTAGTTAGTGTAATCTGTGATTATATTTTTCTATTATATATATATTTAGAGCAGTTTTAGGTGTGCAGCAAAACTGAGGAAAAGTTATAGATTTCCCATACACCCGCTGCTGTCACACACACATAGCCTCCCCCATAATCAATACCAAAATAGTACATTTATTATAATCAATGAACTTATATTGACACCTCATTATCACCCAGTGTCCATAGTTTAAATTAAGGTTCACTCTTGGTATTATGCATTCTGTGGGTTTAGACACATGTGTAATGACATATATCCACCATTATAGTACCACAGAGTCGTTTCATTGCCTTAAAAATCCTCTGTGCTCTGCCTGTTTGGCCTTTCCTTTTCCCCTGGTAACCACTGATCTTTTTACTGTCTCTAAAGTTTTGCCTTTTCTATTTTTTTCTATTATTAAATATAAAGTGTTTGCCAGTAACCTGAATTGTTATTTCACATTTGTGTTTAGGTAAGCAGTGCTTCAAAAAATATATCAAAAGCAAAACAATTGATTGAAAAAGCAAAAGCTTTACATATTAGTAGGTCAAAAGCTACTGAAGAAATAGTGACACCTCTAAGGCGTTCGTCTAGACATCAGACACTTCCTGAAAGGTCAGAAACAGAAGTAAGTATTACAAATATTTATTGATATAAATCCTGTTCTATTCTGTTGTTTGAAATGGGAGAAGGAAACCGTTATAAAATTGTAAGCTAGAATTGTAGGAAGCCCTGAGGTGATAGAAAGAATATAATTTTCCGTACTCTTTTCAAAGGCTTTGGCTCTCTTTTGCCTATAGAATACAGTCTGAATCCTTATCAAGTCTTTCAAGATTCTTCTTAGGCTGAACTAGCTCTTCCTTTTCCTCAAAACAGCCCCCTTCCTCAAATACACACTTTTTGCTCTGTCATACTAAATTATTCATTTTGCCCCAAATGGTGCAGTTTTTACTTTTTTCAGTGTGTAATCTCAGCTTGAAATATATTTTAGGTACTCTGTGCCACCTGAGGAATTCCCCCTCAGAGTTTAAGATCCTGCTACATTATGCCACCATCTCTCTCTTTTTTCCTTTAAATTTAATATAATTTGTTAAAGTGTGCAATTCAGTTGCTTTTAGTATATTCACAGAGTTGTGCATTCATCACCACAGTCAATTTTAGTTCAAAAGAACCCCCATTCTCCTTAGCTGTCACCTTCCAGTGTCAGCTGTCACCTCCCAATCGCCCCTCCCTCAGCCCTAGCCAAACACTAACCTACTTTCTGTCTCTATAGATTTGCCTGTTCTGGACGTTTCATATAAATGGTATCATACCACATGTGGTCCTTTGTATCTGGCTTCTCTCACTGAGCATAATGTTTTAAAGGTTCATCCATGTTGTAGCATCAGTATTTTGTTTCTTTTTTTTTTTTACCAAATAATACCCCATTCTATGGAAATACCACATTTATTTACCCATTCATCAGTTGATGGACATTTGGGTTGTTTCCACTTTTCAGCTATGAAAAATACTGTGAACAATTGACTGCCTCCTCTTGAAAGCTTTGCTGATGCCTTCAAGACGGATAGTTTCCTTCTCTAGGTGTACTTTAGTTTACTTTCATGTTTTTTTGTATTTTAGTCAGTATTACTCTTGCCATACTGTATTATAACTAAACTATCTACTCATAGATGAGCTCTCCCTCTGTCCCCTAAACCCTGATGTAAACTTGACGCCAACTCTAGAGTTTCATTTGTCTGGGTGTTCCCCGTGCCTGATGTATTGCCAAACACATAGTAGATGCTCAATAGATGTGTGCTGACCACATGAGAACTTATCAGACTTCATCTAATACATTTCTGGGATGGATAGTTCTGAAAGAGGATAACCAGAATTTTTATAGCTTGGTTGTATTGATTCTTTTATTTGGAATATAGTCTGTTAGTTGCTCTTTCTCTTTTTTTTTTAATAAATTTATTTATCTTATTTATTTATTGGCTGTGTTGGGTCTTCGTTGCTGCACACAGGCTTTCTCTGGTTGCTGCGAGGGGGGGCTACTCTTCATTGTGGTGCATGGGCTCCTCATTGTAGTGGCTTCTCTTGTTGTGGAGCACCGGCTCTAGGTGCGTGGGCTTCAATAGTTGCGGCACATGGGCTCAATAGTTGTGGTACCCGGGCTTAGTTGCTCTGTGGCATGTGGAATCTTCCCAGAGCAGGGCTCAAACCCGTGTCCCCTGCATTGGCAGGCGGATTCTTAACCACTGTGCCACCTAGGAAGTCCTGTTAGTTGCTTCTTTAAAAAAGAAAACCCATGGTCATAATAAATCCACTCTTTGATCACATGAACTTGTATGATATGAGCACAGACTTATCATGTGCCATTCATATCATGTGTTTTTTGTGTCAGTTTCTGACAGGGAGATGTATGGAGTTGCTAATGTGATTATCTTGTCATGGCTTCTAGCACTGTAATCCTTTTGAAATTTTAATAACATTAATTGTATGTTATTAAAAAAATTTTTTTTATTCTGTCTTAGGACTCTGTAATAATTGTAGATTCAAGTCCTACTCCTTTAAAGCATCCTGAGAAAAATCAGAAGAAACTTCAGTGTCTGAATGACGTGTTAGGAAAAAAACTTAACAAGACTCCTAAAAATGTCCCTGGTAATCAGATTTGATAACATCGATAACATTAGAATGTTTTGGGGGGATTATATTGTTCTGAATTTTAATTTAATCTCATTTGATTTAATCTCTTGTCTTATAAAGTATAACCTTTTAATTATATGAAATATTTCTATTTTAATGAGTAAATGAGTGAAGTTATAATGTAGTGAAGAGTTTTACAAAGGGTAACTGATTGTATTTTAAGTGATTGCATTTCTTTGTATCTATTTAGCCTCAGTTAACGTAGTGGTTCCCAAAGCTGACTGATCATCAAAATCATCTGGGTGAATTTAAAAAATTTTTTAATTTTTAGGTCTTTCCCTAGATGTATTGACTGAGAATTTCCAGAGGTGGGTTGTGGAAATCTGTACTTTACATAGAAGCTCACAGGAGATTCTGACATTGATATTGCCAGGTTGAGAGACCAGCTCATTATATAGAAAATTTTTTAATAAAAAAATTTTTAAAGAGTTTTAAAAGCAGCTGGAGGTAAGTGGAGATGATAAACCTTGATAAACCTAAGCATTTTTTTTTAATTTTTCTAAGGAAAAGTGAAAGTCGCGCCTTTATTTCTTACTAGAAAGGCTCAGAAGACAGCTGATCCTGTCCTTGGGTGTGATGAAAGCAGGTCAGTCTGATACACATTTTCAAATGCCAAAATATTTTACGGAATGTATTTTGTATTCTTTTACTTTGATGAGAAAGCATTTAAGTTATCATTTGAAAGTTTAAAAAATCCATTTTAAGAGATGACAATATGGACAACGCTACAACTGCAGTTTGAAGATCTTGGTCTTTTGCGAACATTTTGTGTGCCTTTCTAGACAATCTAGTAGAAAAGTAAACAAGCAAACCAAACCACCAAAAAGCTGATTTATGAACTTGTTCAGGAAATATTTAAATACCCACTGTGTAGCAGGTGCTGTTTTTGGTACTAGGAATATCATGGGGAATAAGACACATTCCCTGTCCTCATGAGGTTTATACCCTAGAGGAAAGACAATCTCAGATTAAACGTTAATTGGGCCAACAAATGAAGAATTGCAGTGTGCTAATAAGAAGGAGAGGTACAGAGGTCTGTAAAAAGTTTGTTGAGTAGATTTGGTCAAGAAAGGATTTTCTGAGGAAATGACACCTGAACTGAAGGATGAGCTCATCAGCGGGAGGAGCAGTGTTCTAGCCAGAGGGACCATCTACAGAGCCCCTGTGGCTGGAAGGAGTATGGTCAACACAGGAGGCTGAAGGAATGCCAGTGTGACTTGAGCAGAGAGAGCGCGGCTGAGAGGAATGTGAGATTACGCTGGAGAGGCGGGTGCCAGCCCATGTGGGTAGGCCATATGAAAGAATTTTGTCGCTATGCTAAGAGCAATGAGAAGCAATCAGAGGGTTTTCAACATGAGTATGGACATAAACATTTGGATTTTGAAAGTTTAATTTGACTGCTGGATTAATTTGGCTGTTGTACAGAGAATGGGATGGAAGAGGGATTGAAGTGGATGCAAGAATTCGGGTGTGAGTGGATGGAGATGTGGACTCAGATGTTGGAGATGATGTATGAAAAGATTTTAGGAGATAAATTTCAGAACCCTTGATGATTACTTGGACACGGGGGCTGGGGGTGGGAGAGACGAAGGTAGAAGGAGGATACTCAAGTTCTGGTCTGTGCTAGTGGATGGCATGATGGAAGACCAGGTTTAGAGACATGAGTTCAGGTTTTTTTTTTTTTTCCTGTTTCAATTTTATTGAGGAATAATTACATATTGTTAAATGCACAAATCTTAAGCATACGGTTTTGATAAGTACACTATATCAAGATAAAACGTTTTTCTTTTTATTCCTGAACAGTTCCTTTCTTTCTGTATAAACCCCCCCGCCCTGCACCACCACGACCAGTGCAACAAATGGTTACCACTATTCTGATTTCTGTTACCAGCAATTAGTTTCACTTCTATTGCCATTGGTTAGTCTTGTCTGTTTCAGAACGTTACATAACCTTTACGTAAATATATTGCTTTGTGCCTAACTTCTCTTGCTCAGTACACACATATTTTTTTAAAATCAGCTTTATTCAGATATAATGTGCATAGTCATATGCACCCCTATTAAGTAAACAGAGGTTTAACAAATGCACACCTCTGTGTAATCGCCACCATAATAAAGACAGAGAACATTTCATCGCTCAAAAATTCCCTTGTGCCTCTTTGCAGTTCATCCACTCCCAATGCCATGCAACTTCTGATCTGCTTTCTGTTGGTATAGATTAGTTTGCCTTTTCTAAAATTTCATAGAAATGAAATCATACAGGAGGGTCACTTTTGTCTCTGGCTTCTTTCAGTCAAAGAATATCAGTAGTCTGTTCTTTTTATTGCCGAATAGTTTTCCTCATACGAATATATTTATCACAAGTTATTCTTTTATTGATGGCCATTTGGGTTGTTTCCAGTATCTACTCATTCACTCATGAATTCCTATTTTATTCTCTGGGTTTTAATCCATGCATATTATTTATTTTAATGCTCCAATTGTTTCTGATTTGGCCATTGGAAGCCCTTCAGCTTGGTTTCTATGCCCCTTTGACACATACTCATCATGTATGGAGCATTTCTTACTTTCTTGAACAGGCAGATGTTCCAGGCTCATCTTTTATTTGCCCTGCCCCAGTTCTGTAATTAGTCTCTTCTCCAAGGAGCCCTGGTTCCTTTTAGTGGAGGTGCTTATTTTACCCAGTGCTTCTGAGGTATCAGTGCTTCTAGGTTTTCTCAGCAGATAAAGCTAGGAAATACACACACACACACACACACATCCAAAACTATTTCTTACTCTGTATAGAATATATTGTGTATATTTTTTATTAGTACCTTGTACCCCTCCTTAAAGTTTACCTTCTACTATAGGCACATACTAATACAGCTACTTCACCCATCTTTTTGTCTTTCCCTCCAATTAATAGTTAAAAAGGTACACCTCCTCTTTTCTGATGTTAAACTCTTCAGTCTGGTTTTATTTTTTATTTTTTTAATTTATTTATATTTATTTACTTATTTATTTATGTCATTGGTTGTGTTGGGTCTTCGTTGCTGCACACAGGCTTTCTCTAGTTGTGGCGAGCAGGGGCTACTTTTCATTGTGGTGTGCAGGCTCCTCATTGTGGTGGCCTCTCTTGTTGCGGAGCACAGGCTCTAGGCGTGTAGGCTTCAGTAGTTGTGGTGCATGGGCTCAATAGTTGTGGCTCATGGGCTCTAGAGCACAGGCTCAGTAGTTGTGGTACCCGGGCTTAGTTGCTCCACGGCATGTGGTATCTTCCTGGGGCAGGAATCAAACTCATGTCCCCTGCGTTGGCAGGCAGATTCTTAACCACTGCACCACCTAGGAAGTCCCCAGTCTGATTTTAGATCTCATCTTTTCTTCATTTCTCTCAAACAGGAAAGGAATAGAAGTTTTTGAAGCCTCTTTTTAATGACCAACCCAGATTTCATTTTGTAAAGAATATTATCATCCTCACTATATATCTGGCAGGCTAGGACGGGTGTATAAGCTGTGATATACCAGCACCACCTATCTCTCCCCTCCACTACTCCATCATCCCATCCTCCTCTACCCTTTCACCACCCTCACGCTAAAGTAAAGATTCTTATGATGAGCAATGCGAGATAAGCCAGGTGAAACTGAGACATCAGTGATCAGGGCCCTAAAGTTCCTGCTATTGTATTGGAAACAATAGTACCTTAGAAGTTCTTGTATTAACTTTTAGAAATGTGGCACTGATTTTGTTTTCCGATTATAATATAAATGAATGTTTTTAAAAAAAAAAGGAAGATAAAAGACAGGGAAAAAGCTCACCTACCACTCGATAGCCTCAGTTAACATTTTGGTGGATGTCCTTCAAGACATTTTTTTCTGTATATACTTATTTTTATTTAACTTTTTAACACTGATGGACTTTCAGTTTTATGATAAGCAGAAAAAGAATTTGACCCGCTAACATCTCAGGTAGCTGATTAAGTTTGTTCAAATAAAATTAAGAAGTATTTATTTTACATTTTATTTTTTTTAAGGGTTTATAACCTTAGCTCTCCTTTTCTCACATCATTTTCTTAAAAGTCAAGATGCATCTGAAAAGCCTCAGGATTGTGATGTGCAGTTTAAAGCAAAGCGTGACTTTCTAATGAGTGGTTTGCCAGATATGTTGAAACGGCAGATTGCAAAGAAAGCTGCTGCGTTAGATGTGTACAACGCAGTGAGCACCAGTTTCCCGAGAGTTGTTCATGTTCAGCAGAAAGATGATGGTGAGTTTATGACGATGAAATATTTTTAAATGTTAGTCATAATCTGAAACTATGTAGGTTGGTTTAAGGTGAGACAGAGGTTTAGGTATAATTCTTATGGGGATTTTAGTGGGAAGTTAAGGTGGCGTTTTATCTTTTCTTCTTCAGCCTTGGACTGAGGAAGGGGGTGGGGCAAGAAAGCCAGAAGCAGCCTCTGCCCTTACCCCTGATGCCAAGGGAGGGCAGGCATGTGTGGGGGCCCTTCAGTGAATATTGTCCAGAGAGACGCTGTGTTCTAAAAGGAAGGCAGATCCTTTCTGAAATCATAGCCTGTGTATGAACAGATCATCTTTAAGAATTTCTCAGAGGAGCTCCAGTCCTGTCTTTGTCCAGTCGGCTGTTCACTGTTCAAGGGGAATGTGGTTGCCTCCTTTCTAGAACAGCCTGTGCCACAGAAGTATCTTGTGGAATATCCCCTGGAATTGGTAACAGAGAGCAGTGCTCCATTGCTCTAGTTCCCTCTTTTCTCACGGGCACCGTGCAGGAGAGCCAGCTGTTTGCACAAGCCTTGTAGGGTGGTGGTAGCTTGACCCTGAACTAATTCTCTTTGGATTCAAGTGCTATGGCAACTGCTGTCCCACTTTACTTACATAGTTTTTAATTACTGAGACTGTACAGAGACTTCTATCTTCGCTTTGTTGCTGTTTCTACCTAGAGTTTTTTGGTCAGCACAAAAACAGTTATATTCTCCTCAGCTGGCTTTGTGGTTTGGTTTGGTCTCTTCCCTCTACTTATGAAATGTTCACTATGTTCTGTTCTCCTCTTATGTTTCTGACCTTGATAGTTTTTTGAGTTTTGTTTAGCCTCTTTGTTCTCTATTGTATGGGGAACTTCTCTGTCTTTCTAATAATATTCCACTTTTCCTTTTTTCCCGGTTCTGCTACTGGCCATTTCGTCAATGAAGCCTTTCTTGTTACTTTTACTAGTTCAGTTTTATAAAGTATTTTCTAATAGTATGTTCAGCTATAGGAATTAGTCATGCTTTTCCTTAGGATCCTGCCCACGCTCACCTAGTAACAGAATCTGTATTTCAGGATGCTAACTGCCCCTGAAATTTTTAACCTGAGTAGTAAGGTTGATTTAAAAAGAAAAGAAAATATGCTAATATTTGCTTATTTTTAACAATTAGGAGGGAAGACTAGGTAATTTTTATGAGTTATATTTGTTGGAAGTGAGGATTTGTTTCCTGTGTACTCATGTGAGTTTTGGTACTTTCGCGTTAACTGTGTAGCTGTTGTCGGGTCTTTTCATGTTTATTTACTTGACATTTGATAAATGGATAAGGCTGTGAATGATGTAATATTTCTGGTTTTCTTTAGGGTGCCATTTGTGGCATTTGAAACCACCCACTTGTCCTCTCTTAACTAAGCTTGAAGAACTGAGTACTAAAGTAGTAGATCTCTCAATGTGTGTTATGGCTCTTGGTGAATTTTCGACATTGAATTCAAATTCCAAAAGAAATAATTCCGCTGTTGTGGTAAGTATGAGAGTGGTCATCCATTGTAGGACGTTTCCTTCACATCTTTCAGAGGGAAGAAATTTTGGATATCTGCTGTTATAATAGCCTAAAGTTCATCCCTTCCTAGAGTCCGGTTTTAAAAAATAAATCCCAATTGAAGTACACATCTCTTTTAAATACTACTAGAGCTTTAAAAACATATTAAGAATTAATAATAGTCAGTTTCAAAAGAATAATAGATTATATACCAAATTTCGATACTTTATCAGTCGGAATTATAATCTGATAAATATGTAAAATACAATTAGTTGAAAAGAAAGAACAATAAAAATATGAACTAAGTCCTTTTAAAGCTGTGCAAATGCAGCTTTGCCATTTAGTTGTATTTAGTGACTAAAGCTAATCCTACAGTGACACACACTTATTATAGACAGAAAGTAGTTGGCAGTATTCTGATTAATGTGAAAAGACGATGTGGATTTAATGAATAGAAGATTTGCTTTTTATTCTTCCTTGCAGTTTATGGGGAGAAGGAAGGATTTGACTGATGACGTGAGAAATCTTTTGCTGGAGGAAATTAGGTGGTCAAATCCCAAATTTTCTTTGAGGAAATACTTCCCTCTGCTTCTAAAAAAGCGAACTGAACACGAGGTACTTTCCGCGTGTCATCGTAAACAAGGTTAGTGATGATTATTATTCCCGTTAACATTGCAGTTTTGAAAACGCTAAGCTTAGCCATCGACTCTTGGAAGTGGTTACCACCAAGAGAATATTGCCTGTGGTTGACGGGGAGAGTTATCCAACTAAAGCATCTCGTGTGAGGCAGCGTGAGCCTCTGCCAGCTTCCAGAGTTGTCAACCCAAAGACAGCTTTAATTATGTTAAAATAATAATAACTTCTTTAAGGAAAGACTTAGATGAGGTAATTTCTATTGTCCGTACAAAAGGCAGTCTAAAGAACAGGATATCCAGCTTGCTTTCAGTATGCTACATTTGATTCTTGCCTTTTCATTTTATAGTGATAAAGCTATTGGATGTTTTGAAGTGGTATTAAGATTATTGGGTATTAAAATTTGTTTTTTGTTGATTAGTAAGCACATGCATTTCTATAATTCCCCAAATAGAAAGTCCAAAACTAGAGCCTGATGTCAGTCGAAAAGAAGCCAAAAGGAAACGAGTGGAAACAGAAAATCGTAAATCCAAAAGAAAGAAACCAAATGAGTATTCAGAAACTCCAAAAAAGATAAGTGGGAAACCAGAAGAACTTGACAAAAGAAACAACTCCAGTGGGATAAAGCTGGATACCTCCAAAGGTTTATTTCCTAAAACATACAGGAAGAAACAAAGTGCTTTGAGTGCAAGGTGTAAAGTGGAAACAGAAGCAGTAGAAGATTCTGGTATTCTGATAATAGATGGTGACAGAGAGTCTACATCAGAAGTAGCTTCTATTCCAGGTAAGTTAGACTTTCTGCCTTGGGTCATAGAGGGGTTTTTGTTTGTTTTAACCTCTCATTTTCCCCCTCTCTCTTTTAATGTATGTTCATTGCAACATTCAAACAAAATAAGAAGTGGAAGCCTCACTGATTAGAGTCTTACAGATAACCACGTTTAACAGATTGCTGCTCGGTCTTTGATTTTTCTTTGCTTCCCTAAATACATATATGCTTTTTTAAAAACCTGGGATCACTCTCTACATATTATTTTATATCTGTTTCACATATTTCTGACATATTCCTATTTGGTTATCTAGCTTTTCCGAAGTATTCTGTTGACTTGATTAATTCATCCATTTAGAGTATGCTTTGATAATTTGTACAGCAAGTCTCTATCTTTTTTAAAACTATTTTCATGCATTGACTTTACTAAACGAACTATAGATTCCGTTACCCCACAAATTCTACTGGGGTTTTGATTTTGCATTAGTATATAGATTAATTTGGAAGGAACTTACATCTTCCCAACATTGTCTTCTCAACTGGGGATGTAGCATCTCTCTGTTTACTCAGGCCGACCTCATAGAATGTTTTAATGTATCTTTTTAGTGGTCAAAAAGAGGCTCTGTGAAAATTATGCTGTATTTGTTCTTTAGATTATTTCTTACAGTACAAATTATTTTTCATATTTTGTGTTCCTTGAATGGTTATTAACATTTTTAATGTATACTTTTAAATCTTATTGTCATGAGACTTTATGGTGGTTAGCTTTTAAAGGGGAAGGGTTTTGATATGATGAATATTCAATGTAATGTTAAGTTTTGAAATTGCCTTTTTGGCAATTTGTAAATATAAATATTTGTACAAATACTTACTGTGACATGAAACAATAATATAAATGTCTAAGAATATATGTTTATGCCAAGGAACAAAATACTTAAATACGTATTTTTTGCTTTATTTTTATTTTTATTTTTTTTATTTTTTTGCTTTAGATTCTGGAACTGAAGACATGCTTTGGACAGAAAAGTATCAACCTCAGAACTCTAATGAACTCATAGGCAATGAACTAGCTGTAAAAAAGTTATATAGGTTGGTAAAATTCGTAAAGGAATTGAGAAATAGTTTATGAATCTAGTTTTACTATTTATTTTCTTTGTACTAATATCTAGAAATTATAGTTATAAAGTAATACATCACAAGATAAAATCTTAAATAAATAAAAAAAAAGAATTTTCAGTGAAAAGTAAATGTACCGCTTTTCTCCTGCTTCTACTCCCTAGAGGTAAATGACTATTAGAGGTGTCTTGTGAAACCTTCCAGAAAAATTTTAATGTATGTGTTTGTGCCTTTCTTCCTAACGAATAGTATCATATTACTACTAATTCAGGTCATAATCTTTTGTCTACAATTCCCACCTCCAAAGAGTTCTGGAAACTGAAAGTTTATTAACTTTATTATTTTTTTTTTATTTTTATTTTTTTAAGAACTTTTATTGAGATACATTTAACATACAATAAACTGCATATATTTAGAGTGTACAATTTGGTATCCCAGTCTCCCAATTCATTCCCCCCCAACCCTCCCCGCTTTCCCCACTTGGTGTCCATGTGTTTGTTCTCTACATCTGTGTCTCTATTTCTGCCTTGCAAACCAGTTGATTTGTACCATTTTTCTATATTCTGCATGTATGTGTTAATATACGATATTTGTTTTCCTCTTTCTGACTCACTTCACTCTGTATGACAGTTTCTAGGTCCACCCATGTCTCTACAAATGTCCCAGTTTCACTGCTTTTTACATCTGGAAAGTTTATGAACTTTATTATATGCATAAAGTTTATTATAGTCTCTATCAGTCCCACTTAGTAGGAGTTCATATTTTTTTAACTAGAAATATTCAGTGATTATGGATGTACTGCCACAGACCCACTGGGGTATTATGTTACATGTGGTATACATACCAAATTAACATTTGTAATCTCTGAAAAATCCTGAATTCTAAAACTCATCTGGCCCAAAGGATTTCATACAAGGAATTGGGACCCATGATAATAAGCACTTTGAGATTGGCATTGTTCTAAGCACTTGATTTGATCCTTAGAACAATCCTATGAAGGTAAATACTGTTACTCATGAGGAACGAGGCCAAGAGAGATTGAGTTATTTGTCCAAGGTCACACAGCTAGAAAGTGGTGGGGCTAGAATTTTTAAACTCAGGCAGTCTGGCTCCAGACGAGAACTTTCTACTAGAACTTTCTGCTCATACTTAGCATTATATCAGTATATTAGACATCTTTCATGTCATCATACAGTCTACCAGTTCTTCATAGTTTCTCTGTACTGGTTTCTTACATGAGCATACCATAAGGTATCTTTTGCCCTACTGATGTACTTGTAGGTTTTTCCTTTTGGAGGCTAATATTAACAATGTTGCAGTGAATATCCTTGCACATATAGTCTTGAGTATTTAGGCAAAAATCACTTCATTTTAAAATATTCATGCCCACATAAAGTTATTTTACTGTGTGGTTGATTCAAAAGCGTTATGGAGTTCTTAAAAACTAATGATATACCGTAACTTCCCCCAACAATGATTTTAACATATCATCTAAGAGATATCTATATTCTGTGAGTTAGTTTTATTAACATACATTTTCTTATGGTAGTTGGTTGAAAGACTGGAAAAGAAGAGCCGAATTGGAAGAAGGACAGAATTTGAAAGGAAAAAGAGATGAGAAACAAGAAGGTATTTTGAGTCATTTTTTTTCCATTTCACTGAACATTTTTAGAATTAGATTAGCTAAAAATTTTTATAAAGCTGCTTATTTGGTACTTTATATTTGGTTTTTTAGTTTTTGTACATTGAATTTCCAACACTTACTGGCAAGAGGTTTGTGGGATTTGGTCATTGGGCTTGGTGAGAGAGAATTGCTGCCTAAGCAATTGTTTTATGTGTGTTTGAATGATTTTTCAGATCGGTCGGATGGTGTAGACTTTAAAGGCAGTTCAGATGATGAAGAGGAGAATCGTCTTTGCAATACTGTTCTTATAACAGGGCCGACAGGAGTGGGGAAAACTGCTGCAGTATACGCTTGTGCTCAGGAGCTTGGATTTAAGGTCTGTGGAAGAACGTTAATGTAACAGTTAACCTTGAAACGAAAGGAAACATAAACCATTCTGCCTTTCTTTCATATATTCTTCTTTTAGATATTTGAAGTGAATGCCTCTTCTCAGCGCAGTGGTAGACAAATTCTGTCTCAGCTGAAGGAAGCTACCCAGTCCCATCAAGTAGACAAGCAAGGTGTAAACTCACAGAAACCCTGTTTTTTTAATAGCTACAACATAGGCAAGTCACCAAGTAAGTAAATTATTTTCCTCGAGTCTTAACCTTTAAAAAATTAAAATCTAAGGAAAGAATTTTAATCATTAGCATTTTGCCATTCATTTTTAATCTTTTCCTACCTACTACATGCCTTTTTCATTTTTCTTGGACTTTGTGTTTTAAAGCAAATCTCAGGACCATCACATAATTTTACCCAGGTATATATACTTCAATATGTAGCTTTAACGGATAAGGACTTCTTAAAAAGCATAACCACAATATCATAATCAGACCTAACAAAATTAACTATTTACCTAAATTTGATGTGATATGTAGTCTAATTTCAGTTTTCTGTTGTTTCAAATGTTTTGTTCAAATCAGGATCCAAACAAGGTCCACATTTTACATTTGCTTAATGTCACTTTTCTTTTAATCCAATGACTCCGTCACCTTTCTTTTCATGTCATGTATTTGTTGAAGAACATGGGTCCTTTGTCATAAAATTTCTCACATTCTAGATTTGGCTGATTGTATCTTCATGGTGTTACTTAACACATTCCTCTTCCTTGTATTTCTTCAAAACTGGCAGTTAGATCTGTGGGCTTGATTAGATTCATTTCTGTTTTGGTATTGGCGTACATGCGTACACGGGGCTGTGCGCTTCCTGTGGTGTCACAGCAAGAGATACATAACAACTGGTTATCCCACTTTCAGTGATACTAAAATATTTTTTATTTTAAGATTAAACCTCTTTCCTTGTGTTAAAATGCCCTGTTTTTATGACACGACAGTGATATCTATGATAATTTTTTTCAAGCTCAAAATTTTCACTAAGTTTTTTGAACACCTATGATATACAAGGATATGGTAAGATCTCTGGAGATGAGGGTACAGTAAAGGCATAGGACACAGTCCTGGGTATGTGCACACATGCTGGTACGTAAAGAAGATCCTGCTCTGAGTCCATATGATAATAACTAGCACGTGCAAAGGCTGACTGCAGGCACTAGAGAGGGGCAAAGGACATGCTCTGGAATGAATGCCAGGTGGCTTGGCTGTTGGGCTCCTGATGGGTAGACATCAGCCATTTGTTTTTTAACTTTATATCCATCTTTCATAGCATATCTAGAAAAACATATCACTTGCTTGCAATATCAGTTTACTGTGGGCTAAACTGAAGTCGGACAAGAAGGTCTGTAATGTGCTCCGTATGTACTGATATCACTTTACCTCTAGCCTCTTCTGACATATGTAGACAGAGTGAATGGAGGGATTATGAAGATTATTTGCTTCAAGAATGTATATTTCTTTGGAAAAGAGTACCTTTTCCAAATGACTGGTTTTATCTTCTCTACTGGTGGAATAACTAACAATACAGTAATATTTGAATGTAAAGAGTATTTGAATGTAAGAATGAAAAAGAATTTTTTTATATCTTTGCTTTTTACTCGGTAAGAGTAGAAATATACTGTGGATAACTCAATCTTGCCATCTGTTTAATTTTTAGAAAATTTGTCTTTAAGTGTAATTTGTTTTTGGCAGAAAAATTAAGCTCCCCCAGGAAGGTTGTTACATCACCGAGAAAACTTCCTCCACCATCACCACAAAGTAGTGGACCAAAGCGAGCACTTCCACCTAAAACTTTGGCAAATTATTTTAAAGTGTCTTCTAAGCCAAAAAATAATGAACAAATAGGAGCATTTCTGGAAAATAATAAAGGTAAGACACTAAATTGACAGAGGCCCTGATACATAAAAATATTATATTTCATGAGTTCCTATTGCTATTTACAAAACCTCAGTTACACTGAAGGTCATACATATAGGAGTCTTGATACTTGGTTTCAGTTTTGATACCGGATTTCAGTTTGAGTTTACTCTGTGGAAATATCCAATATTCTGTTAAAAGTTGATTTTATCTAAAATATTAATGTTTTATTTATGCAGGAATCAAAAATTCTTTTGAACAGAAACAAATCATTCAGACTAAATCTACAAACACAACTAATTCAAATGTCAAAGAGTTTGGGGCTGAGGAACCTAACAGGAAAAAGGCAACATCTCTCATTCTGTTTGAGGAGGTAGGCTTACAGAGGCATACATTTGTGATATCTCCTGATAAAAACTTATTCTAAAGATTACTGTATGTCTCACTATAAAGGACTGTAAAATAGCCAAGAAAGTTAGGAATAATTGTATCTATTTGAAATTAAAGTAAATGAAACTGTCAACCATAGAAGAATTTTTCAGGAATGTGATTAATACAGTTCAATTACTGTTTAGTGTTTGTAGAAATTATTCTGACCCATACTTATCCAGTTATAGGTGACTGCATTCTTTTGGTTTTAATCTTTGATAACTTTTTTACTCTTTTAGTAGTATAAGACATTGTAAGCTTTCAGCGTGGTGTGAAGTCATGCTGTTCACAAATTCATAAATTTTATCTCTAACAGACGTAGTGTATCTACTATGTATACATAACTGATATCCAATAAGTGTATTGTTATTCACTGCATTAATATTCTAATAACCATTTGTTCTTAGGTTGATGTTATTTTTGAAGAAGATGCTGGGTTTTTGAATGCAATCAAAACATTCATGGCAACCACCAAAAGACCTGTCATCCTTACGACAAGTGGTAGGTAACCAGTGATTTTACAGTTAACTACTTTTGGTTAAAATATTTGGGGAAAGCTTCTAATGTTAGTTAGATATGTTCCTTTAGAAGTCTGCTGGTAAATTAAGTCTGTTTTTTTTCCTAAAGTGAGGAGGCTTCTAGATCATTTTTAAACTAAGAATTATTCAAATTTACAACTGATTTGCAGCCTTGAGTAATTATTAAAATTAATACACTACCTTGCAAATAGAAATGACTTTAAAAATGGGCACAACTTTGAATCACTGTGTTGGATGTTAGATATTTAGGAAGCCAACAATAGCCTTTAATGTAGACAAGCCAGTGAAGGGGTTTTGGTAAGGAAAATAACAGATCTTTCTCTTTATCTCGTCCTCATACCTATAATTACATCACCAAACCTCATTTACTGGTCAGAATTTTTTAATGGAACCCAACCTTTCTGCAGTTCCTTAATATTGAACTTGGCCATTCCTTAGCCCCTGATAATGTTTCCAGTATGAACTAACTGCATATTTTAGCTGAAGTAAGCCATCATCAGGCTAACAGAATTGGTCCCCTTTTCCTATAATTAGAATTCAATGTTTAATTTTAAAATCTCATACAATGTTTTTCATTCTATATATTGTATTTTTATTTATTTATTTATTTATTTATTTATTTGGCTGTGCTGGGTCTTAGTTGTCGCACGCAGGATCTTCGTTCCCAAGTGCGGATCTTCGTTATGGCACGTGGGATCTTTGTTGTGGCATGTGGGATCTTTAGTTGCAGCATGCAGGATCTTTAGTTAGTTCCCTGAGCAGGGATCAGACCCGGGCACTTGGAGTTCGGAGTCTTAACTACTGAACAACCAGGGAATTCCCTATGTATTGTATTATAATATTCCCTATATATTGTTTTCTAATGTTTGTCATTGCAAATATTCAGTAGAATGTCTCTCTCTGCTATGGATTTCTGTTGGAAAATGTTTGTGTTAGACTCTGCTTAGAAATTAATAGCCCATTTGATAGATAATGATTATACTCTAGAAATATCGATAAAAATCATATTAATCACAAGTGAGATGATAGTTTAAAAGGTCAAGGTAGAAATTCAGTTCCTTAATGATTTATAATTTGCATGATATTTTATTTTCATTACTGATGAAATAGAATACTTTCATAGAAAAAGTATGACTAGAGAAAGTACCTTAGTGGTCTTAAAGTTTAAAACTATGTTTTTTCCCTATAGATCCAACATTTAGTTTAATATTTGATGGCTGCTTTGAAGAAATTAATTTTAACACTCCTTCACTGGTAAGTTTTGAATTTTGATGATCTTAAATTATATATCACAATTACATAAAAGGTGGTTTATTATAAAATTTAGTTAAATTTTTAAATGTGGTTACTAAGGGGTATGTTAAAATTTTTGAGTTTTAGGAAACTTTTTATTTTTTTATTTTATTTTTAAAAATTTTATTATTTTTCTTAAATTTATTTTTGGCTGTGTTGTGCTTTTGCTGCTGCACCAGGGCTTTCTCTAATTGAGGCGAGTGGCGGCTACTCTTCATTGCAGTGCGCAGGCTTCTCATCGCGGTGGCTTCTCTTGTTGCAGAGCTGGGCTCTAGGCATGAGGGCTTCAGTAGTTGCAGCATGCAGGCTCAGTAGTTGTGGCTCATGGGCTCAGTAGTTGTGGCTCACAGGCTTAGTAGCTCCTTGCATGTGGGGTCTTCCCAGACAAGTGGTTGAACCCGTGTCCCCTGCACTGGCAGGCGGATTCTTAACCACTGTGCCACCAGGGAAGTCCTAGGAGACTTCTAATTATCTTTTCTTACTCTAAAACATATTTTTTTCAAAATTCACAGATTCAAATTTTTATTAGACTCCAATGTTCATTAGGTCTTTTTCATAGTAACCAGTGTTTTATTGAGGTGAAATTTACATACAGTTAAAAAATGCACTTAAGTATACAAATTGAAAATATGAACAGAGATACATGCGTGTAACCATCACCCAGTCAAAATATGGAACATTTCCATCACCTCCAAAAGTTCCCTTGGGCCCTTTTTAGTCAGCACTCCCCTCTCCACCAGAGACAACCACTATTTTAATGTGTGTTAACTCAGATTAGTTTTGTCTATTCTGAAATTTCAAATAATAGGAAGCATTATGTATCCTTCTATATCTGGTTTCTTTCACTTAACATTATGTTTTTTAGACTTATCCCTGCTGTTCTATCAGTGGAAATGTTGAATCATAAGCACTATGTTATTTTAATTTGTTTGGCTTTTTAAGAATCTGCCAAATAGGTTTCCAGTGCATGAGAATTCTGGCAACTGTTGTCAGTCTTTTTAACTTTGGCCATGGTAGTGGTATCCATCTGTGTGTGTGCATGTTTGCTTTCTGTTAATTAGCTTTGAAGTATAATTTATATACAGTAAAATACACCCACTTCAAGTGTATGGGTCAATGAATTTTGACAAATGTAGTTACAGAACATGTCCATCAAGATAGAGAACATCTTCATTGCTTCCAGAAGTTCCCTTGTGTGCCGTTGTGTTCTGTCATTTGTCCTAACCCCTCGGCCCGGGCAACTACCAGTCTGTTTTCTGTCACTGTAATTTTGCCATTTGTAGAATTTCATGTAAATAGAATCTTATGTGTAGTAT